>NC_052134.2:10063859-10376492 GCF_016086655.4 Lepeophtheirus salmonis
TACTTATGTAGAGCTTAGTACAATATTAAAAACCGGTGTCAATAGCAATCCCACCCTGTATATATTTTAAAGGAGAGCAAGGAATAATGCAGTCTATCATTTCCTTGTAGGTAATATTTTCCTCGTAGTTTTCCTCCTCTTTAGATCTAAATTTAGAAAGCAATTGTAATGAAACCATTTCCTTCGGTATATTAGACATATTATTAATATTTGATAGTTCTCTATAATTATAAATAATATGACCAATCAGGACCTTTTCTGTGGTGAGAGGACCTCTTTTGACTTTTAACATAATGTAGCTCCACACAACATAACCCATCGGATTCCAGTCGGAGGATCTAGGAGGCCAAATATCTCTGGGTAACCAGTCGTAGCAGTGGTCCTAGAGCCAATCCTTGGTCCTTTGTCTCTACCTGGGCATTTTTCAACTCTGAATCCCTTCCCCTATTGATCCCTGTCATCTTTAAGAACTCAGAATTTCTAATATTCATATCGTTGTCCACAAAAATTGTCTAAACAATTTATTTTCCACAAAAATTGTAATAGGCTTGAAATCTTCTGTCGTTGACTCCACGGAATTGAATCGTATGAGACGTCTACATATTAGAACCGATACTCCCATAGTAAGTTTGAAACTACTAAAAAAGTATTCATTGTAATATTCCTTCATAAATAAATAAAAGTGTTGATTCAAAGCTATTGACGATGGATATGTATTCATGGAATTGAAGTGTGTACTTACATATACATTGCACAATCCAGAAAATAGCTGGAGATTCATCCTGTCACAAAGAGAAAATAATATTTTGAAATATGTTGTACAACGCTTCTTTGAGAGGGAGGAAGAGACAAGGAGTGAAAAGTTTTTTGAAAAGTGCTACTATATAATTACTTTTTTTTCAAGATGAATATTTAGGTGTTGAAATGAGACGTCAATGTTGTTGTTGTTTTTCATTCTTTCAAAAAGACTAAAAATATTTTATTTCTGTTATTTGATCTGAGTATTTAGAAATGAACCATAAATGTTGCAATGGTTCTAAATCATAGGAGGATCACCATTTTTTAAATTTATATTTTTAGTTAAATTAAAATTTATGTCAATTAAGAAAAAATATAGATTCTACTGTTAGTTATTGATAATTACCACTGTCTCAACGTTCCCCTAAGCCATGTCAATTCATTATTTTATTATATTGGTCCAACAAGTCGCATACTGTTTTGAACTTTTCAAATAAAATGCAAATCCCATCCCCATATCCCTTCTAAATGCTGATATTTATGCAAAAAAAGTGAATTTTTTGTTAACTAGACCCTCTTTATCTACTATAAAGATCCTAAATAAATCAGAACATTCTTCAGAAAAGGCAGTGAACTAAAATTGGCCCAAGTAATACTCGTGCCCGTGGACTTGTATCCAGAACAGCAATGTAAAAAAAAATACCGGCATATTACCTTCAAAAACAGATAACCTGCAGATAATTACTCGCCAAAGGGTAAAATCTTAATTTATTAGCGAGTACCCGTTTTTGTTCAGGTATCGGTCGTAAATATGCTAACTATATCCAGTGATGAAAATCCTGTGTAAAATGGGTATGTTAAAAAAAACTAAAAATCAAAATGGTAACCCTGACAATTTGATGGATATTTTGCAAGAGACCAGCTTCAATTAGCTGTGACAAGGGAGGAGGGGAACAAGGACATTGACAAAAATTACTCTGATGTACATCCTTAATTCCACAAGGACTTATAATTAGAACCCCAGCAACAAATCCTCAGGATTACGCAGTCTTTTATGAGCACACACAAATGTCGTATCAGGTTTTGAATATAATTGAATATATTTAGGAAAGGATATTCACTACTCAGGAATTAAATAGTAATGTCAACTGCGAAGGATTAGAAAATTCATTTTTCTGATTACCAATTCCCGAAAATTAGCTGGACTAGCAAAAAAATTCGCAGGATTTACATAACAACATACATCAATATGGACTGGTAATTTCAAATTTTTCACTGAGAAAACAAAGTACAGGGTTTATATTTTTTAGTAATATTATTGCCTTTCTTGAAGTCTCAGCAAGAAATGTTTACAATTAACCCACTTAGAATTATTAATTGTTTGGTTACCACGTTTTCTTTAACAGGTGAAATACTCCTCACAATTCAAAAGTAGATGTGGCAGTTTCATAAAAATGACTAATATATTGATGACAACATTATCTCACAACTTTTCATTATTAATATATTTCATAAATTTCAATTGTTCACCTCTAACTTATGTGCATCACTTAGTAGCATTATTCATTACTTTTAAAGGTTCTTTACAATTAAGAATATATGTACATATAGCTTGATATCACTAGTTGCTATAAAAATACCCGGTTCTACTCAAGTCCAAAGTATAATTATCCTTGTCTCCTTGGCTCGAAAAAAACGTACCCGAACCTCATCTTTACAGTATAATAAAATCATGATGCAACACTTTCTTAAGACATAACAATCAATTAACTCTTTACTAAAATCTAATAATCATTATTGTTGTGTCTCGTCAAATTTAATCGCATCCGGTTCAGTTCAGTACTGCGCACAAGCAGTCTTAAAATCTTTAATGGATCGATACAACACTACTTATAGATTTATAATGATTGAGTGAGTTTCAACATTTGCCCAAAATCAATTTAAGTCTTGACTATTAGAAGCTTTTTAGTTGTTTTTTTTATTACGTATTACGATTTGAATGTATTCAATGTAATATTCTACATATCATGGGTTAAAAATCGGCCCATTTTCTTAAACTGTTTAAATATTCATAATAGAGGAGCGCAAATGAAAAATTATTATTGAATTGAATTGATGATAAATCATCATAAAATGTATTTTTCATAAATCTTCCATCTTTATGGCCTCGTGTCAAACAGACATTTAGGGGTAACTATGTAGGAGAATATATTCGTGTTGTATTCAATATACTTACTTTGTACCTAATTAAGCTCGTTGTTACTAGCATTGAAATGTTATTATATTAGTATACCAACTGTTATAAATCGTAAGCATTTTCCATATAAAAAAACGAAAATTATATTAGTAACCTTGACAATTTGAAAAATGTTTAGAAAAAGACAGAGTTAACTGTCAGGATGTTTCATTAGATTTGCTACAAGTATTAATGAGATGGCAAGGAAGGGAATAGGTACAAGTTCAACTCTTTATCAAGCAAGGACATAGTCAGTAATTACACCGCCATTGATCTTCAATTCTACTTTGTGAGTCTAATAAGAATTTATTATAACATATAATTCCCCAACAAATCATCAGCGTAACTCTAAATCATTTATTGATACACACAAATTCGTGGTATCACTTTATTCAATTTTTTCTCTCCTTTAGAATAATGATTACAACTTTACAAAATAAAAAAATAAAAATGCTCAAATTACCAAAAAAAAACAACTCTAGTACGCCAAAAAATGTTTAAAATTTGCAACTCTAAATATTGAGTGGTCCTTTAAAATCTGAAAACTTTAAATTTTCAAGAAGAAAAAAATCAATAAGATATAATTTATTAATGAACAATTGAATTTCAACAAAAATAATACTATAAATATATGTGTGTCTGAGCTTATTCAATCTATAATGTAGCCGCTCTTAGCGACAATGATGGTTTCCAGGCGGGGACAGAAAGCCCGACACACACTTCCGGTATAGTCTTCTGGATCTACTGGATGGCAGTGGCTTTGAGGACTCATTGTTTGGGTGACGGACACTGCAGGTCTTCCCCTCAACTACACCTTTTGGATGTATGTCGAGGGGGATGGCCAAAAGGGGCCAAAAGGCCAAAAAACTCATTCAAAAAAGTCTTGCAACGAAAGAGTTTGGTTTCTTTCATTGTTGGTGTCAAAAGTGGTCTCTCCATCATCACAAGGCTCTTTCCACCCACCTTTTTGATATCTTTTGGGACAATCTGATTAATAGATTACCCAAGATTTGCCTACAAATATCTTATTATAAGTGTAGCTTTGCACTTTTATATGATAGCCAAAAGTTATTCATAAGAATCAATTATGAACTAAGAATAAGAATTAATATGAATTAATTTTAATCACTCAACCTTCCTTAATTGTTCAATTAATGAGTGTACAGATTTCAATTAACCGCCCGGTATACCTATCAATTTATTACATAGACACTGGATATTATTCATTTGTTCTACAGTTGAAAAAGAACACATAAATTTGAGCTGGGCTTACTCTCATTTGTCAAATGTTAAAACTATTAGAATTTCAAATATTTAAAAAAAAGTTATATTTTGAGATATGTTCAGAGAAAAAGATAATGCTGTCACAGTGTGACACAAGAAAAAAAATACGTAGGCAGGTTTCTTTAATATACATTTTGTGTGTAAACGGAATTTCTTTCCATGGATCATATTTCTTTAATATTTAAAATGTTAGTTTAAAAATAGATTCGTTTAATAAAACTAAATGACGTTAATACATATATTTATACTATGAAAAATACTTCACATTGAAAGCATTTTGAGTTATTAACAACATTCAAAAAACGAGTTGTGGATGTCACTTTATGTCAAATTGATATTATCCGACCGAATTTCATGTTTTTCTGTAGGATCATATTATAAGAAAATAATGTGTTTAAAATATTTACTCGTAAATATAACAATTTATTGTATAAAAACGCCTGATTGAAACCCTTGTTCAAGTCCAAATTTCTTCGTGCCGTTTTGATCTTTGATGATATCCAGACCATAAAAGATCATCTTTTGAAATTTTCTTACCAGTCGTTTTTAGTGAAAAAAATAATGAAATTTATTAAGTGTAAAATTTTACTAATATTTTTCCTAAATATAACAATTCAAAGTAATTTTTTGAACTGAATATATTCAAATTTTATATCAACTGTAAAAAATGCAACAATCAAACGATTATATAACTCTAATTAAGAAATTTATATTATGCACTTCATTTTTGGATTTGTCATATTCTATACTTTGTTCGTAAGTCAAACATGGACTCAAAAAGGTGTTTTGGATAAATTGCAAATTGGACAAAATTTGTTAACAAAGCCTTGCATGAGTTGATCACAAACTCTTTGGATATGTTATCTAACTTAGCAAAGATGTAGGTAGCCCTTCAGCGAGTTCGCACTATTGTTGGGAGTTGGTTTTCCTCTTCAAGGGGTCAACCCATCAAAGTACTGTTGATTCAAATCGGAGGGGGGGGTAATTGTCCCTGGGACAAATATAAGGGAATATTGTCGGAATAAAACTTATGGAATTTGATTATGTGTGTGACAATACGCCATCCTACGTCCGTATAAAAATGGTGTACAGAGCATCTTCTAGTAGGTGTTCTGATCTATTTTTTCCAAGGGATTGAAGTAGAAAGGGTACATCTCTGACATCAGCTGCCACAACTGCAAGGACCATAATTTAGACTGATTGTTTGGTTAGTTACACCTCTTGAATCTTGTCATTGCTTATACAAACCATAATAATAAAAATATATACTTTTTGTAAATAAAATTTTGCTATTTCACGTGAAAAAGTATTTAACAAGTAACATTGATTAAAAGTAAGAGCCATCTGCCGAATAAAAAAAGTTGTATGTATATAATTAATACAGTCATTTTTGATCTAAGAAATAAGAATGTAGTCTTTCTAATTAATGAAATTTGCATGTAGCAAAGGACTGGCGTAGCTAAAGCTCAGCTAGGTATCTCTCTAGAAACTAACCTACTCCCTGGCTCATCCCTGATGATTCTTAACATCATTTCAATTTGTTTTTCTTAAGCTGTTATTATTCGTCTTTCATTCTTGAGGAGAAAACATC
Organism: Lepeophtheirus salmonis; assembly: GCF_016086655.4. Taxonomy (NCBI): domain Eukaryota; kingdom Metazoa; phylum Arthropoda; class Copepoda; order Siphonostomatoida; family Caligidae; genus Lepeophtheirus; species Lepeophtheirus salmonis. The sequence continues at coordinate 10,069,709 of NC_052134.2, forward strand.
TATGTATTTAGTATCATAAAAAACAGTGAGTAACATTGAGGATTTTTGGGCAAGTAATCTTCAATATTGTTAAGCAAAGTTTGTCGGTTCGACAACGCCTAATAACTCCGGGCATGGTCAAGTACTTACAGAATAAAGAATAAATTAGACTTAGCAACGAGAAAATGAAGCTAATGCACAGCCAGCAAGCAATATAGAGACTAAAGTACTCCCTGGCTCATCACGCCACATTAAAAAAAAAAAAACAATATATTTTATAATTATTATTTCATTCTTGAGGAAAGAATCTATGTATTGAGTAACTATGGACAAGTGTGCTAATGAAAAACCAGAGTAATACGGAGGATTTCTTGGTGTGTTATCTTTTATATGATCTAAGCAAAGTTTTTTTGTTCATCGGTTCCTAATTACTCCGGGAAATACCGGGTACTACGAGTAGTTTCTCATATTTAAAAAGTAACTTCATGTTTCATCTTTTAAATTAATGTATGGCTTGTAAAATCGTGTCAAAAATGTAGATTTAGATACAAGACAGTTTTCAAAAACTCAATATATAATTGTATTACTAATCAAAGCAGTCCAATAAACAAATCCATACTAATGGTACACGATACCCAAAAACAAAGTGAGTATTAGGCATTTGATAGTTAAAAACACCACTTATTTCGAAGAGAATCTTTACATTTAATATTTAAATGCAGTTGTCAGGATTTGTCCTCAAACTATCACATATGAATTAAAAATCCCGAAAAAATATTGGCAGAAAAATAATCATGATAATTTTTATAGAATGTCATATATATAATAGGGTTTAGTTAATAATCATCATTTTCCTAATATCTTCTTTTTCTAATTTTTTTCAAATGGATGTTAGACAAAAAATGATTAATTACGCAACAAGGTCAAAAAAGGCACTTATAGCATTGATTTTGAGCAATTTAGAGGGGCAAGGGAACAATTGCCCCCTTGCCCTATTCACGTCACAGAAAATAACTCTCGACTTTATGAAAAAATTAATTGGTCATTGAAATTGCATGAGCATTATCTCAATACAGGGGCGCATAATTAATGTTGTTGTTGTTGTTTTTTTTTTTTGGGGGACTTTGCCCTCTTCCCTTGTCTCTCTCCCTCCTTTGTATCTTTATCCATCATTTTTTCGACTTGGGGTACAATTCCAGACTTCGGAACATGTCTGTAAATTTTTTTGGTTTCATTTTCGTGATGAAGAGAAAAATACTTTATACTTCAATAAGCCTTTCAATAGAACACGTATGTATATAAAACAATTTAATTATGTTAACTATGATAGGATTTAAAGTTTGAAATGAATTATTCAATCCTAGAGTATTTAGCTACCACTGATAATTTTGTTAGGTTACACACTTAGTTGGTAGTATGGATTTTAACCCATCAATTACTTAACATCCTTGACTTCCGAACTCAACGCAAAACGAAAAATAAATAACATCATTTCTGAAGATAATGATAATTATAGAGCAAAGTACTTTGTATTAAAAAGTAATTTTGGATCAGAAGTACAGGATGGATTAATCTTGGGAAAATTATTGTTTTTTCCCTACGTAACATAGATATTTCTATTGCATACTTTAAAAACGAACAATCGTCTACATAGGGTTAAGCTTTTTCAATGAGACAAGATACCTTAAGTTTAATGTAGGAGGTGCGTGGCTATAACTTATAATACTATTTTCAATTGTAAGTTTTTATTTTCTTTACCCCTGGTTATGAATGAAAAGGGGCATCCGCAGGGTGTGGATGGGAAGGGTTGGTGTTCCTCTTCCCAAATCAAGGATTTTTTACTATTTACTAGAATTTTTTTTACTCAGGATGAAAAAATCTTAATTTTTTTTTCTCAAAAAAAAAAAAAAAAAATTTGAAATATTTATCCAAAAAATTTAACTTTTTGTTTACAGCTGCGGATTTTTGGATTTTTGAAATTTCATTCAAAATAATTCATTTTTTGTTAAATATACTTTTAAAAATTTTTTCCAAAAATGTAATTTTTGAAATAATTTCTGAATAGCTATGGATTTTTTTTTTTTTTTTTTTTTCAAAAAAACTCCCAAAACCAAGACCCTCATGGCCTTGGGGGATTGGCATGGGCTATTTTCTTTAATTTTCTCCGGTTCCATTTTGGCCCTTTTGACAGAACGGTTCTTTCTCTCCAGCTTTTCTGACTTGCTTAGAGCATAGACGGTGGTCTTGGAAACAGCCCACCTCCTTATAGTGAAAATTGGATATAAGTTGATCAAGTTTAAGTGTTAATTTCACGACTTGTACGTCAGATAGAGAGCTCTAATTTGTTTTTTGTTTTTTCGTAACTAATTGCTTATGCATTTATATGCATAATTAATTTAAATTAATTCCAATCAGTCAACCCTCATTAATTTTTGAATTAGTAATTGCTTAGATGTCAATGGATTACCCAGTATTGCCTACTAATATCTTATTAAAAGTTTAGCTTACATTTTTTTTGTACATGATACCCAATATTTATTCATAAGAATGATATAATATCTAATATATATAAATTCGACGAGGGATCACAAGAAATTGTATTTCTGCCCTTTTGGAAACGAAGTAATAAGTATGGCATAACTTATTACTTCGTTTATTTATTTAAAAAAACATTATTAAATTGACATGTGAGGTAAGGGAATCGAAAGTTAACAACAAAATACATACGGTAACTTTGTATTAGTCTTTGTCATAAAATTCTAGTCGTGCAGCGTGCATATAAGGAACATTTTTAAATTTATATGACGTTATTGTACTGTTTACAGTTTAGAACCACAACCCTTCATTTATAAACACATTTTAAATCATTGAGACCGATTAAAACTCTTCTTTTTTTTTCTTTTGTTTTTGCAGGAATTATATGAAGGGTTAAGCCGTGTTACCACATCTATCGTGCGTCCACAGGCATTATATATATATATGTACTATCTCTTGTTAGTTGATTGAAGGAAGTCACATTGAGGCAACTTGCACGATAGCCTTGGTAATCCACCTTAACTCATATGCATTTTGAAGATTAAGCTATTCATCTTCATCCTAGATTACGTCAGAATGAATCAAACTTCCTACTTGAACAAACTAAAGTCGAAAGAACTTCTCCCGATCCAAGATTAATAGAAATACAAGGTTATACCATAACGCTTTTCCTACCTATTTTGACTTCCACCACGCTTTTTAATAGTGACGACGTTTAGAATAACTGTTACTCAGAGTAGCTACATATTGCCCTCCTTGACTGTTACTGTTTAAGCACCACTGTTATTCTCTATGACGTCAAAATCTTCATGTCTCGCCTAGCAGTCGGTACGATACATCAAATTGAAAATTCTAGCGACCCAGATTATATGATGGTCTAACCTTGTATATCTATTAACCTTGCCTCGGTCCAATCTAATGAATGGCCATCCCGGACTCCGTGGCATTTATTTTTGTAAACATTAAAAAGAAACCCTTTTTTTAATAATAATTCAAGTAGTTACATTTATTGTATCACACAAACTCTTATCCAAAACGAAACAGAAAAAAGCCGAAAATCATCTAGCCAAATAAGTAGATCATATCAACCATCATTTATCTCATATATACTACCAGACTATAACTGTCATATTATTTCTTCCCCATTTTTAAAATGAATTACATATTATTAAAATCTCCATTGCATTTGATTCGATACTGTAATATAATATTGCTTCGTAATACTTTACTAATAGAGTAGTTAGGAGTAGTTATTATATTATTTCGATGAAGAATTTCTTTTTAGAAATAAGAAAACGGCCAATATATATATTTAATATATTATATAAATAATCAACACGAAATTGTATTCCTGTTTTTTTGGAAACGGAGCATAATTATACCTATTACTTAGGTATAATATAGTCATGACGTATCAAGGGAGAAAAAGGAATCGACAGCTGACAACAAAATACATAGGGTATTTTTGTGTTCGCGAGGTAACGCCGTGAATTAAATGATCTGCTTTACGTTGTGGGAGGGGGAGGGAGGAAAGAGGGTAGGGAAGAAAATGGAATGGGGAGGAGAGGGAGAGAAGAGAGAAAAGAAAAATTATTCATTATTGAGACAGGGAGTACTTTAATACTGAAATGTGAATTACATTTTACACGCCCCGAAAAAAATGAAAAAATTCTTACTTTTTTTAATTTGAACTTGTAGATAACTGTGTAGTCTTTAGTAATCATTATTATCTACTTTTGTACCGTTTTGCGTGTAAAGTAAAATAAGGTTTGATGAATGGCAACCACTCAGCGAACAGCATCCAGAAGTGGTACGTTCAGAATTTTTCTAACTTTTGGGAAATGAAATGTAGCCACCTTCTTGCCCAGATTTAAATGGAATTCACTCTGTAATAGATTTTAGCGAATGATGTTAGCTACCTCGTTCAGCTGAAGACCCAGATCAAGCTTGCATAGGGCAACTTGTCTGAGGAAATCATTTGTGACATCTGCAATACTGTCCTTCACATATTGTATTGTGTCATTGATGCAAAAGACTTTGCCTCTGCTTGTTTAGTCGATACGTACATTATATATGGTCACAATAAGAGACCATTATATTTAGAGAGCTTAAGGTAACACAAAATATCAAAAATGCATAAAAGCCCATAACTTTCAAATAAATTGAGAAACATTTGGCAGAGGTTTTGCGCTCTTCCGAGTGTCATTCTAATTGAGCATGTTTTGATAAAATATACTTTTGGTAAGACCAACCGTTTCTGTATTTCAATCATTTTTAAGTGAATAAACACATATGAGTCGCCTGTAAATCGAATTTCTTCAAAGTACTGAATTAGTTTGGTCAAAACAAAAACTATAATGCTCTCAGATCGGTCTAGGCTTTTCAGGTCAAAAGCCAAACATCTTAATTTCAAGTCGCTATTTATGTTCACATATTATATAAAAACATAAATTAGATGATACTTTGTCATAAATGCATTACAATGCCTCAACAAATATTTCATCACTTGAGTGCAAATAACAAAAAGTGAAAGAAGGCAGAGAGAAAGGTATTTTTGTATGAATTTCATATGAATAAATTACAATGATTTATTATGTCAATGATATGTAAATGTATTTATAATTTGTCAGGTTACATATGTACAGGGTTGATCCTATCTAGTGGTACATATTTTACTATTTTCCATTTTTCAAGAGAAAATTTTTAACGGAAGGTATTGTAGGGACATTTCCTTAACAAAATCATCTAAAAATGGTGTTTGGCACAACTTTTAAACAATATATGAGTTCTCAGTTCTAATAATTGCCTCAAAGGCACAAAATTCCTTCTAAGCCATGACTGTGTAGTCAGACTTGAGCTTGGTCCACACCTTCTTGATGGAAGCCTCGAGAGACTGGACACTCTTGTAATGAATAGCACACACCCTCCCCTCCCCAAGTGCCTATATAGAGTAGTTCAAGGGGTTCCCTTCTGGAGAGAAGGGAAGCCATATTTTGAAGTCCCAAAATCCCAGAAAGTTATCTCTCAGGAATCCTAGGCCTTAGCGACACGATGACATGGAGCTCCATCTTAAGTGAAAACAAAATTTTCTTTGAAGGTTTATCTGGCCCAAGGTAGAACATTCTTAATCCAAAAGTTCGACGTAAGCATCTATATTGAGCCACTCCGTCCTCTCCACAAAAATAGGAAGGCAGAATTCACCTGTGCTGGCCACTGGATTTTTTGTTCTGAAGAAATGTCTCACTGAAGTTCTGGATGTTCGGTTGTGATGTAGCAGCTGTTCTGTTTATTCACAGTGGCATCAACTGTAAAAAAATCATCAGAAAAGAGCAGAACTTGAACTGAATTTTTGTTGACTTGAGAACATTATTAATCTTCTTTGCCACTTCCAACCATCTCAGCTTACTCTGTTCAGGTATCTTCAGATGTCATTCTGGATAGAAAATAATAGAATTTGTGCCAATAGATAATGTCAACCCTGTACTTACATGTTCAAAAAATAAAAAGGTTTTATTATACAGGGTGCAGCAAACATATCCTCATTTTTTATCATGCGTGGCAATCAGCCTATGGAGGAAGTAGCGGAGTAAACGTGGTTTCATTCTACAGGTGATATTCTACAGTTTTCTTAACAATACAGTCAAATGTTTTAGTTGAAGTAGTTAGGAACGTGGGTATACTGTCAAAAATAAATATTGTGGAAACAATAGATCGACAGAATATTTTATAAATTTAATGTAATTGCAATTAGGCTCTTGAGTTAAATTGATGCAATTTATAAAAATCAAATAATTGCTTCTTTACGAAAACTAAAACATACATCAATTTTTTATTATACATTGAACGTTTCAACATTCTTTGAACACAAATATCTTAAAAATAATTATGCCAAAGTAATAAAATTAAAACAATCAGATCCACTGTCATAAAAGAACTCTAAATTGTACAACTTGGGTAATTGGAACTCGTTTTATTCTGGAAAAAACCAGCATTTTTAAGATCTTTGAAGAATAACCAATAATTATTTATTTAATCAATTATAAGATAACATATCGTTGTAACATAATGAAATTCTTGCATTAAATTTAAAAATCCTGACCAGATTCCTGAGTTCTCGAGAACTAGTTTTTTTTTTTTTTGCAAATTAATTGATTTTTTTTTCATAAAACAAGATCCATCCCTGTGTCTCAAATTTCTTTTTAACCTATAGGTGGTAGATCCGAATATGAAGCAAAAAAATAATAAATCCAATAAATGAATCATTGAACTAACGCAAAAACGAAGTATGTATATTATATTACATATGAATAAAAAAAGGAAGATAGGCAAATGACTCAAAAGAAAATAGAAGATTAGCAAGTTAGTCTGAGAATGTATCTTCATTGTAGATGAAGGAGGAATATATTTATAATTATGATGAAGGAACATCAAATGTTGTTTTTGGACAAGTTTGAATAAATCATGGAGTTGCTCAAAATTCATCCAATTTGTAATTTGTTTCCTATTAATTAACCTTATAATAAAAAATAAAAATGGTTCTTATGGTATATTTTGAATATAGCTAATAAATCATAATAGTCTTGAAGATTCTCAGAGTACACATGGATGCATATATGAACTCTTTATTTATGCATATATATTCTATGAAATCGTTATATTATCTTAAACTTGTGGAAGCCATCAAAATACTGCGGCCCGCAAGGCCTAGCTGGTGGAGCCCAGCTAGCATGGTTCTAATAAAATTATGAATGTTTTTATTAAAAATAACAATCCCTTTAAAACGGCTCACTGACAAGTTATTTAAAGATAAATAAAAAAAGAAAAATACCACGGGACAGAATGACCAAAGGTCTTTCTGCAAGGAAAAAAGGACGCATTGGAGAAAAAAATTGTGCCAATAACATAAAAGCAAGCTGGGATTTTTTTGATGAACAGAGAAAAACGCATAATAAATTATTTACTTCAATGAAAAACCAAAGATAATTTTTTAAAGAGTCAAATACAATATTAAACCACTAAAAAGCTGCCCAACAAGTTATTAATATTATAAATATATGTTTCAATTTTACATGAACATACTATATATTAGTTCAGTCAATTTGAGCGTTAGGTATTTGAGCTTTAAATCAAATTTTGATATTATCAATAAAATCAATTTAGGTTAGTGAGACATGTTCTTAACCAGCAAATCCTTTTGTCCTTTTCATTATTCCCACAACATGAATACTTTTATACACTCTTTTTTAAAAATAATTTACCACATCAAGACGTCTCAGTATCTTTTATGATCAGTGTTACACAATAACCAATTTTTATCAGGTTCAGTTAACCTTAACAACCGAGGCTCCTAAGGACTTTATTACTTTTTTAAATAGATATAAATTATAGTACTCAACTCAACGTGTATCATATTGTCGTAAAATTGAGAAAAAGTATCCCAGCTTGCTTTTATGTTATAGCGACACAAATATAGTATTAAAACATGTCACAATTTTTTTTTCATAAAATCACGTTTTTTGCTATTTGATTTTGTGTCCTCACTCAGTATTAATTTTTAACTTTTTCACGTAATGAGGAATTATTAATACTTTGAGTGCCGTTTACAGCACTTCCAAATGCGTGATAAGAATGTTAAAAAAATGGATATAAATTGACTATAATTGAATAATGGTATAATTATGATTAACTTTTGAAAATATTAGAATTTTTTTTAAACGGCATTGGATTATTGAAATTGTATTCACAGAAAATTTAGTTTTTTGAGGAATAACTGAAAAAAAAAAATTACAAAAAATTTTACAAAATGTAATATTTTCGATTTTTTTTTTTTTTTTTTTTTTTTTTTTAAATAGCTGGGATTTTTTTTTAATAATCAAAAAACCAAGCTGCAACGGACACCCATGTAACGGCACTTGTGCTTTTTATTAAATAAATAGATACAACCCAAAACCTAATTTCAATAAAAACATAATCAATCGTGTCTCGGGTCATATCGATGAAGTTTTTAGACATCAATTATAACTCATCAAAGGTGTAGTAATCATGACTAATTTAAGCCCTTGACACCCATTGTTTACACATAGAACATTGTAATAATGTTTACAAATAAAGGCATGACTAATGTTATTTATTGTTGAAAAGAATACAAGGAGTAACAAATAATCTATTTAAACAAATGTTTTGCAATTTATTTCATGCTACAGTATGAATTATGGGAGTTATACAAGATGCAAAAGCAGTTTATCAATGTATGTTTCTTGGGGTTAGTATCCGGACACATGTTTGTTGTTTTTCAGAATGTAAGATTAATACAACGTTTATGGGTACAACAGGAGGGATGGAAGTATTATTAAGTAATATTAAAGTGTCCAAAGGCAATAACTAAAGTTTTTTTTTTATCTGACTTGAATACTAGGACGGTTTTTATATTCAGAAAGTCATTTTAGCAGTACAAATGACATCTATCATAATAAAGCAAAGTTTGTCGGTCTGAATTTATAACAACAGATCACCGGGTGCACTGTATAGAGTTCTCCATGATATATATCCTCAACATTTTTTGATCTAAGAAACAACAATGTCATCTTATTAATGAAATATAAAGGCTTGCACATATAGGATCCAACGTATATAGAGGTTGCTCTGTAAATAGTGCACCCTGATGCATATGAAATATATACTTTGATATAAGAAATAATAACGCAGTCGTATCAATGAAACATTCCAGACGTGTACATGTGTACAAGAAACAATGTTTCTGTTTGTGTATGTTATTGGCTGTGAATTAGTTAGCTGGCCTGTTTTCTTTTTGAAATTGGTAATCAGAAGAATGGATTTTCTTTTCCTTAGCAGTTGTTATTATCATTTAATTCCGGAGTGGTAAAATTCACCTCTTAAATAGATTCAATTATACTCAAATCCTGATTTAACATTTGAGGATTTGTTGGAGAGTTATAATTGTAAGTCCTTGTTGGACTCAGAGTAGATCTTGTGTCTTTCCCTCCCTCTCAATCTCTTTTATTATTATTAGCCGTTTGTGTCATAGTGTACTTTGTTATTTTTTACCTATAAATATTTTGGTAGGGGAGTGACTGTCAGGTCACTCATCAAGTAAATAACGTGTTATACATATTTTAAGTCGTCTCTACAACTTTCTCTATATTTCTCTCGGTCACGTCACAACAGCAGATTTATGGATTTGACATTGGAGTTATTCTTGATATTGTCCTTGTTTATTTCCTTCTGTCCTTCCTCCCTTCTCACAGATTGCATCCACTCTATGGAAACGTCATGAACGTTATTCTTTCTCTACTCCAAAACATTTTCAAATTGTCAAGGCTACCATGTTTATTTTCGGGGTTTTATTTTTTGTTTTTTTTTAACATCCCCAGTATATACAGGATTGTCATCACTAGTTACTGGTCTTTTATGTATATCATAATTCAGGTATATTTTCAGTATATGTGAATATTTTAATTAAATATAATCGCTGGTATGTTATAATTATTTTTTTTATTTTTGTCAGTGGGCACTCTTATGGTTAAAGTACATATCAGTCATCCCAACATATTAAAAAACTATCAAACTCTGCTTATTATTCATTCATTGTTGAGGAATGAACACACATGAAGTCATATAAGTACTGATCAGCTGTGTGTAAGTGTAACACTGATGATTTAATAGGGAGTTAGTTTGTATATTATTAATGTAAAATTTGTCTTTTGTCCGACGCCTAATTACTCAGGGCAATGCCGGGTACTACCACTCTTGAGAAATAAATGAAGGACACCCAGATGTAGTAGTGTTTGTGGAGTCAAGTGTGAGTTTTTGGTCTCCACCAGGACGTTTCTCAACTCCACACCCCATTTTCTGTTGATCCTGTCAAAAATTATTAATTTAGTCAAAAAAAGATTAAAATGTAACATTAATCGGTATTTTGTATAAAACAGTTTTGATAGACCATTTTCTAGCCTATAATAAAGATTAAAAATGTTATTTGATAAAGTTTTTCTATTGAACAAAAATGAAAAAAAAAGTAAGGATATTTTTAAAATTTATTCTTGATCCTTCCTATCTGAAAATATATTTAAAAAGATTTACGCTATACGCAGATCATCATAATTTTCTTTTATGGTTATTTTATCTTTTTGTTAAGGGAGTTTTGTCTTTTTTCAAATTTTGACAGAGGCATTCGACCTAAAGATGATATTATAGAATAATGAAATTTTGTATAAATTATTTGTTACTAGATGGCATCTTTTTTTCACTAGCTGTAATTGACATTCCCAATCAAAGTTGAGAAACAAAACAGACTAATGGATACCCTCCGTTTTTTCTTTCTGTTTGATCTCAGAAACAGTAATATGAATACAAAAAAATATCTTAAAAAATTATTCCCAACCATTTTATTATTACAAATTTTTTATGTATCAGTCGCATTTTTTTTTTTGAATATTTTGATATATAATTTTTTTGAACATTTTGATGTAGAATTTTTTTAAACATATTTTGTATCACCATTTGAAGAAAAAAAACTTTTTATAGCCTAGAAAAAGACAAGACCAAGCAGCGTGGAGCTCCAGTGGGGAATCATTGCTTTCGAACAAGGATAACGCGTCCTAATTTGAGCTGTAACTTTAATTATAACTTGAGCCTGGGAGGACCGAGACATTTCATACTCAAATAAAAATTACAGAAAAAATGTTTTTTTAATTAATTTTCTTTTTCTGTCTAATACATGGATCAACCCAATAAATATATTTTAATTATTGAGACAACCGAAAAAAATAATGAATATATTTGACGATGATTTCTGCCACAATACTCTGTAATTATGATTCCCAATCAAAAAAGATAAAATGGTAACTATTAGCCACAAACTGCAGTCATTAAATGTTCATTAATTAATAAAAATGATTATCGCTAATATAAATAAATAATATAAACTTAAGTAGTTAATCTACAATTAATTGAATAAAATGTATTAAATACATTTTAACTATTAATAAATTAAATCCACATTGATATAAATATAATATCCTATTATCAGTGTTGCTGGATTGGTCTAAGGAGACTACAGTTATAACTATCAGTATGGTCCTAATAAAATTTGTAAGTCAATGGTCCAGTCCTTATTGGACTAAAACAGCTGAAATTAAGTAGTTACTACTAACTACGTCGTTTGAGTCCCTGAAGTTTTATCATAATTAATAAATTATTTCAAAGAGAAAAGATACCTGAAGTTAAAAGTAAGGAATGTGTATTATTAATGCATCCGTCCTTATGACCGTTGAATTGTAAAAAAGTCGGACCACCAGATAAAAAAGATTGAAGAGGGGGGGGGAGACTGATAAGGAAATAAGTCCTAATCACCAATCCAATATCATAGCTTATACGTATTATAGAAAAATATTCCATGTTTATTTAAAAAAAAAGATCCATTATAAAAAATAAGGATCTTGAAGGATTTTTGTTCGATTTTGTAGTGATCCCATTTTTATGAGGGTGTACTAGTAAATAGTCAACATTATCATCATATTTCTACACATTTCAATGTCAATTTCATTATGTAATGTCTCGTAGAAGGAAGGTCGAGGTAATCGAAGGAAGATACTTCTAATTTGATCATCCATCTCAAGAGATGTTTGAATTCGGATTCCAAATTCCACGAGGAATGACGGGAGGAGAGTTCATCCGAGAAAAACTATCATACCTTATAATGGAGTAGAGTAGACTCCTCTTATTTTGGAATGAGATACCAGAATGGAAATAATAACCTGACCTGTTGAAGATGAGTAAGAATTTTATTATTTCAAAATTACAACAATAATAGTCCGGAATTACTATAATCCCAGATATTTCAAAATTCAGAGGACTGGAAGAAAAAGTAAGATTAGTTTTGGATTCTGCGCTCATAGATAAATTCCTTATTTAGTTTGATTTCATTTGTACAAAATGATTGTTCTTCTGTGTAATTAAATGATTCATTTCATTATGAAGATGATTCACACATTTGCTCGAACTGCTATAAGAACCGTTGTAACAAAAATGGTGGCATTTCCCCAATAAATCACGTCGTTACCTCACTAACACAAAAATATACATACAGTTTATTTTATTTACAGGTATCGATGTTTGGATTTCTTGGGCGAATATTTTTTCGTGTTTGATTTTCAAATGGACTTAACCTCACTGTCTAGTGTAAGTTTCACGTCCAATGACAAACTCATCTTGAGAATTATAGAGTCAAAGACGATAATTAATTATCTAACACTTAATCATTTTAATTTGTGCTAAATAAATAAACATTTTACCTTTTCAAATTGGAGTAACATGAATATAAACCCTAATTATGAAATATTAAAGTATGAAATGTCATAAAATATATATTGATTATTTTTCAAGCAAAGTGGCTTCCCGTAAAAACGTTTTGGTAAAGTACCCATGAACCCTTTCAAAGAGAGAAATGTTGCAACCAGGACTGGAAATTGAACAGAAAATGAGCTTTGTTTATGTTTTCCGTTCCCTTTTGAACCCCTAAGTGTCTGAAGGAAAAAAGTTATACGATCAACCTGAAATATCTTTAAGTGCCATTTATTTATTTGTTCCTTTTGTATTGTTATCTAAGTAGATATTTTACTCCAAAATCAAAGCTAGAACCAAGTGGAGAAACAAAGACACCATGATCCATTTTTATTCCAAATTTTGTTTGTTAAGTAAAAACAAAATCCTTACAGGATGCAAATTTTGAAATACGACAGATGACTTGGATTAAACATTTGACCTATACAATTTTATTTTTCCCTTCGCAGAATTCATAGACGTTTTATATTTAGTTATACAGTAATTTATGATATTCTTAATGGTCAAAACGGACAAAAAATGTTATCCTAGCCAATCTAATTTGAGGACGTGGTTGATGTTTTTTGTTTTGTTTTTAATAAATAAGTATATGAACAGATAGAAATTAACAAATGAACGGTTTAATGAGTTTTTTTTTCTTCAGTTATTTAAGGATGAACAAATGAAAGTAAAAAGTCTAAAACTTATTGTGATTTGTTTGGTTTTAATTTCAAAATTACATCAAGAGCTTAATGAAATTAAATGAATACTAGTTACCACACAATTTATTTCTAAAAACTTTGTATACTATAATTTTCAATTCTCAAGAATTATTCCTTTCAAATGAAGAGTTTTTGTGATATAGAATATTTGTTGTTTGGGGAGTATTAATGCTACTTGAGTCGTTTTTGTGTATTCAAAATTTAATTTATCTTGACTTTTTCATTCCTACAGATTAAACACATTTTAAATTAAAGAATATTTTCATTTTTATTAGATAACTTGCTTAGGTTTGAAGATTATAATTTGCAAAGTTTGTAGAAATAATTTATTACAAAATCATAAAATTATATAATATCAATAATATAGTATGAATTGCATAGCATAATATGAATAAGTATTTTAGCTTAAAATTAGAGCTCCAAGCCAAGACCTACACCTATAAATAATCAAACATTTCATCGAGCACACAATTATATAGAAAAGTTACATACTAAACATTTCAAAACATAGTTTTTCAATCCATTGGTCTTCTTCGATGAAAGCGTTTATATCTCTAAATAATTCTTTTGAAACTAGTCATTTATATATCTAAATGTCACAGTTTTGTATTTGATCGTCTCAATAGGATGCTCCCATGAATCCTTAGCATTTTTAAAGAAAAGGTACCATATCTAGGTTCAGAGGACAAAACTATAGCTCTCAATCTATTGTTGAATTCTCCAGATTTCAACTTATTGACAATAATAAGAGCCTTAGCGCTCAAAAGAACAAAATCTATTTCTGAACTTTCAGAGCTTTTTCGTTTTTGCTTTATCAGCAAGCCAATCAAAATGGTTTCCTTAAGATTTTCACATTTTCGCATCCACATTAAGATAAACAAATTCAATTAAAAAGTAAATCAAAGGGACTAAAGCATGCAAAATATTGTTAAAGGACTTTCTTTCAGGGATCTTAGAAAGCAACACATTCGATCAAAATCTGGAATTGATAAATTTATTTGCTTCGACAACTCCACACAAAGAATTCCCTGTCGTATTAGCCCAAGACTCCAGCAGTTTCCAATCTACATGATAGTATGAATATAGATAAATAAAAAATAATCATAATTTATTGCACACCTATATACGTGTCTATAATGTATGTACATGCACAAAAGATGAAATTTTTATTCTACTCGATTTAATAATAAAGCTTATATATTTGTGTATTTCTTTGTCCAATTTACTTGTACTCATGTTTAGTTTCTTGAATTTCTTATTGTTATTAGTCTCAAGAAAGGTAAAAGTAATGTTTGAATGACTTTTGATATGGTCAATTAAGATTCCTAATGAACGAATATTTGTAAAAATTTGTTGTTGCTACTCCTAATTGCGTTAGTGCATTTAATAGATAAAGTAACTGCTTTCTATTGCATAACGTAGCATATATGCCACTTGGTTTCAGCATCAATGCCCAGAAGGAAATTAAAAGGATATATAGTATAACTTAAATTAAGCAAGTGAGGTTTTTTAACTAAGTTTTTACACGATCACTCCTTTTTTATTTTGTAGTCAATAGTCTATGAAAGTTTTACAAAGTGAACGTTAAGAGTATATTCATCTGTGAACTTATCTATTTAGTAGGGACGTAATAACCTGTGTGACTACTGGCCGGAAATCAGATGGAATCGTTTACTTGTGTTTTTAAATTATGAAATACCTGCCATTATAATGCGCGTACAATGCACATTTATGCACAGACAATAGTCATGCTACTTGCAGTAGCATGACTATATTTCGAAAAACGGGATTTCAAGAAAATACAAGTTCCTAAATACATTTTGGTATGCTTAAATACTGCATTTACCTATATTTTTATTCAATATGGCTTTCTTCACAAGCAATAACATCCACGACATGCCGTCGAACAGATCGGCAGCACTTGGCGATGAAGGCCGTACCCATGATGTGACACAACGTCATGATGGCAGCTCGGAGCGAGTCCAAATTTGAATGAGAAGTGCAACACACATTCTTCCCCAAGACTCCCACACTGAAAAGCCCAGGGGATTGAATATAGAACTGGACGAGAGCCTTATTAAGGCAAAATCGAAATCAGCCTTACTGCAGAAGTTTTTCTTTGCCATATGGAGCTTTAATAGAATTCTTGATGTTTTAGGCCGACTGGATGGAGATTCTGACGGTCTTTGCAGCTTTTTCGGGACGGCAAGAGCATGTAGGAGATCGACCACGTGTTTTCTTTTTTGTTGTGCTCCGACATTTATACAATTAGAGACATTGGATAGAAACAAAACAGTTTGGTTTTTTTTTGTTTCAGCTTTCTTTTTGTTGCATAATAAAACATTGTAATTAAAAAATATCTGGAATAAAATTGTAATTAAATGCTATTTAAGTTTGATATCCCAATCTTAAGGTGTATGATAAATTACTTATAATAATTTTATATTGTATAATCTTTAAACCTCAGTAGCTCTCTCTTTCAATGTAAAAAAGGTTATGTTATTCAAAAAGTGTTTTGTTAATAATAGTGAACATGTTATAATATATTATATATTTTAGATGTTCAAAAATGACTAACGTGGCATTTCATCTCCCCCAAAAAAGGAAACGTTTGACACCACAGAACCTCTTTATTTTAAAAGTGAGAATCTGGGATGTTTGACGATTATAATATATTTTTTAAAGGTCTTAGAAACAAAATACCTGTACAGTACATGCATGTCGGATTTGTTAACTTACCTTGAAATGATTTATTTTTTCATGTTAGAATACACGTTATTTGCTGTAATAAATACTCAATATTTGCAAATTTAAAACTAATTACTTTTAGCTTAATATATCATTATAATTCATATGATATGGGTATGTCATTTTGGGGGTATGATGTTGGATTAACTTGTTTGTTTAGATATTATATAATATATGTATCTAATACATATAAATAACTTTTGCTTTAAAAATATCCACAATTTAGTTATAGATTTTGAAAAACACTATTTGAAGTTTAGCCATATTTAATAAATATGTAAGTGCAATGGAATTAAGCATCGACCAATGAAAGGATAAATAAATAATAAGAAAATGAATTTTCCAAATGTATGTTTTTATTATTGAAGTATATTTTTATATGTGATCTACCATAAATAATTACATTTCCTATGTAATTCGCCACAACAGAAGGCAAAATTTTATACATAAACACTTGGACATATAATTTGTAATATATGCTGACTAAAAGATTTGCCCCAGGAATTTTTTCTCTGGGGCCTTTCGCCCTCATATACATATATATTGCAGCATCTTAGTTCTTTCTTATTATGGTAAATTCGAACCGTATTTTTTAGAGGTGAACTTTAGCTCAGAGAAAAAAGAAAATTGAAAAACAGAGTCAATGCCGCAACTTCAACTTTTCGGAATGTTGTAACTCCGACTCTCGACTTGGTTCGTTTATTCTCTAATGAGATCTACAAGGATATTTCCATGGTACTGCATATGTTCCACTCTTCCTTAATGCCCTTCTTCGATGTATTTCCTCCCTCAGAGTCTCAAGGTGAATGTGGAGATCTATGACGAGTTCCTAAGGGACCCCATTAATCCCCGGATGAACGAGGTGGCAAAGGGTAGAGCAGTTGTTTTCTAATACTAAGACAACCCATGCCTCGCTGCTTGAGGATGTCCCCTTACAACTGGTCACTTGACGGTTGACCATTGTAAAAATAAAAACATTATAAAAAGGTACAACATTCTCGTTTAATATTTTCTATTGTAAGTATATTAAATTTGAATTAAATGCACTCATTATTATAATAAATTCAAAAATGCATGAAAAATGACTTCTAATGGAGGGAGACTCATTTGAAACTTTAAATTATATGAGAAAAGATATATTTTTGTCATAATATATATATATATGACCATATATATCTAGATATATATATCCAGATTGCTGGTGTCAAAAGGTGTCTCTCCACCCTCACTAGGCTCGTTCTATCCCCTTTTTGTTATCTCTCTTGGCAGTCTGGAGTGAACCCCCGAAATCTCCTGAATGGGCCCTCATTGATTTGAGGAGATTGGCCTGGGTCGTTTTTTTTACTCCTCAGAGTCAAGTTTGTCCTTTTTGACAAAGTACTACCTTTAATCCAAAATTTTAGAATTACTGTTTCAGTATAGTCACTAATAGTAGTATAACATAGTAAATTATGCATTAGTTTACCAATTTAATAAGCCTAGTATTAGTTTAAGTAAATATGCACGAGAATAGTTTGCCTTTATTCTAAATTTAGACTGAATGACTATTGGATGTTTGATGTGCTCGAGATTGATTCTGGTTGATATTTATAATGAAGTCATTTAGATAAGTCCATTTATATAGATCTGCATTTGAAAACGATTCGAACACGACTTTCAAATTCAAAATTTTTGTGATCCAATACATCCCTAAAAGTATAGAAAAGAAAAAAGTTCATACGCAATATGTAGAAATAAATCAATAAACAGAAACGATTTCTTTGCACTCTATAATTTAAAGGTAAATTATTATTGTATTTTTGAGCAATTTTTTTTTGTTTTGTTTTTTGCCTTCCAGGTTTTTTTTAGTGAGCTTACCTCTCTATGAGTATTTCATAAACATAGTAATTATTAGTATCTATGTTAGTTAGTCAATCTCCTATTTTAATTCATCTAAAGCAAAATTAGTGCTATAATTATTTCTATAAATCATAAATTTTAACATCCGTTTTGTAAATGTTAAACAAAAAAAGGTACATTTCAAAATAATTAGTTGATATTCTATATCTTTTAGATTATAATATTTTTTTAAATTAGATTATAACTTTTACAAATCCCTCAGGATCTAAGGTAACATTTCTGTTATATATTGATTCAACAAAATTATCTACTTAAGTTAATTTTATGTAAAATCATAAAAAGAGCTCTTCTCTATTCTATCAAATATATATTTATGTATCAATTATAAAAATATTATGAATGATTAAATATTTTGCATTTATATAACTAAAAAGTAAATTTATCACAGTCTGGGCTTGAAGGTGTAGCACACATTAAATGATGACGTAGTCATTGGACATATCAGCCCACTCCTTCTCAACAAACACCTTCAGAGAATCAACATTGTTGTCGGGGGCTTTGCATCCCTTGATATCCACAATGCCCTACATTCCATAGTCCAGTGGCGAGCAGCCAAGTAATGAGGGGACACAGCTTTGAAGGCAACAAATCTGTGAGGTTTTCTTGTACTCCTTGCCATCGCCCTGAGCCACATCAGTACAGAAGTCTTCAGTTGATCAATGTCCTCTACTTTATGTATTCTTTTAGAGACTCTCACATTGTTAATGGGCCTCTTAACCTTACAGAGCAATTCACAAAGTCGGCGACCTCTTTTACAGGCTGAAGAAGATCTGCAATCTTTTGCTTTTATATGTAAGGGCCCATAGTGAGGCCAATCAATCAAACCAACCACCAACAGCTTCAAGCACAGCCTCCAACCTGATTCTGAACCTAGCACAGCCCTACATGAGGAAATGCTGGTCCATTGGGCAATTTAGGCCACTGCTTCGAGAATGGAAGCCTGCAAGGAGTAATCAGTGTTATATTCACATTTATTCTCTCTCAAAGATGTACCAATCATAGTAGTTAAAGAGGTTCAGATCTGGTGAGCTAAGAGGCCACATTTACTTTGCCCAAAATATAACAGTCTTTAAAATGTGGGTGGTTCCAGAATATATCAAGTTACAATTACCCGATTTGGAGAAATTGCACAAATTTAAAGCTATAGCAAGACAACAGATCTATTTATATCTATTTAAGTTCTCTAGCATAATTATTTATGGAGTCATTTGCGTCCTTGAACGTGCACGGAGGAGCACAATAATAGGCGTACGGCGTTCGTATTCGGAAGAGATTTCAAGGATTTTGTATTTTTTATCATACAGTTTTGTAAACTAAATTAAATGAACACACTTTTATATACATAAATTTCAGGGTTGCTAAGATATCGAGGTCTAAACTTGTTCCAGATCGAAAATACCAACATGGTACAGTGTACATAAATTAAATCAAATATAATGTACGAAATAAATAACAGTTAAGCTTAATTTGGACATTCGAAGCACTATAAATATGTTTATTTGTTTTCATTTATTGTTTTGTACAGTATACATAAATTTAACCAAATATAGCATGCTAAGTAAATAACAAGTATTCTTATTTTGGACATCCAAAACACTATAAATATATTTATTTATTTTCATTTTTCGTTCTAATAAGTAAAATTTTTCTTTAGAGTATTAGTTTCATAAATAAATAACTAAAAAAAAAAATTATACAAAATAATTGTGAGTCTTAACACAAACACCGAAATTCATATCCATGCTTTCACCTCCTTCTCTGGAAGGAATATAATAAATCCAGCTCTGCCAGAAGATTCATTTCATAGATACCTCGAATATTTAATTCAATGTTAAATATCTCTACGGATTATGAACCTAACCAAGTACCTTTTGGAGGAGTCTCTCTGAGTATAAGAGGCTTCAACTGATCACCTTGGGAAACATTTCCACATCTAGTAGTCAATCACAAAGTCTTCAATTTTGTCATGATTTTTATTTTGCAGCAGCTAGATAATGATTATGGCATGCCACCCCTGGCAGTGGTATACTGTCTCTGAGGAATTAAGCCTACCATATTTATCTTATATTATCTCAGGTGCGATAACTTACAAAAGGGTCATTTTTTAGATTGTCTTTTTCCAAAAAACATACATGGATTTGAAAAATAGGTCCATCCGTTAAGGGATTGATGACGTTCAAGTTAATTGAGTTCTAGTTATGGTACATCCTGTATATAGCTTTTGCACTTAATGGTCCTCCTTGGAATAATGAATGAACCATATGAAGATACAAAAGACCACTATACTTTAATATAATTTGTTAATTTTGAAGGATATTTCATTAAACATTTATAATAGGTGATGTAAAAAGTTTTGAAAGTTTTTTTTGCTTTATTTTGACAATAAAATTATGATAGGTCGGATTATACCATTTAGTTGTTTCACAACAGTTTTCTGGCCAATCTTCAGTTCCTGAGCAATGGAAGGAGGGCTCACATGATGGTCCAAATTGACGATTTCCATTATTTTGTCGACATTTTGGACGGCCAGAACAGAATTGTTGGAACCGCCCCTTCGCTATTGCATTCGATACTGTATTGAGTCAAAAAAAAATGGCCTATATTCTACCTTTTCACCTTGGTTGTAGAAATACTGAAGAATGTATTGATTTTTTTTTTTTTTTTTTACTTCCATTTTGCATAGACAACTGGCTTCACCAAACACAAAACTGTAAATGAACTTTTTTCAAGTGTACACTGACCCTTTAAGCATACTTCAAGCTTTTTATTTATTCAATATATGAATCGTGAGATATAGGTTTCTAAAGACATCCAGCGAAAAACGCTCAGAACTTTTTACTTAAGCGAATATGATCTAATAAATAAGCCTTTCTTAACCCTTTGTTAGTTAACATCATAACAGGGTAAAATGAAAAACTCTAACCCTAAATGTATTTGATTACATGATAAACAGTTGAGCCAATTATAATAATTACGTCAATTAAAGCTTGTATAATTTTATTATTTACTCAAACCATTTTAAACTCGTACATACCATTTAAAATGTTAAAATATACTTGTTTGAATATAAGACATTGGGGAAAATTAATCTTTATTTTAAAATAATCTTAAAACATTAGTTTGGGGTTCCAACAAAGATATAATTTATTATTTTTGTAGTAAAAACATTATTTTAAGGAATCAAATTAGCTCCCTCCAGTTTTGATGAGGTTTTGTGTATTATTTAATATAAGAACTTGTACACCTCAATTCACACATTCATAAAGGAAAAATCCAATAAATCAAAAAAAAAAAAAACGGAACGACTTCAAAGCATAACAATTTGTTAAAATCTTTAAAGCTCGATTTAAAAAATATATAAATAAATTCCAAATAAGGATTTCCATATAATCTGATTTAATGTTTCAGAAGCATACTGAAAAGTATTTTGGATAAAATGTAGATTCAAAATAATAAGGGGTAATATCCCAAATTATGAATATTTAATGCATTTCTTTTCTTTTTTAGTTTTTTTTATAAAAATTCCGTTTTTCTTCCTTAGCATAACTTTCTTTGAATGTATGTATGTAAATTATGTATTTAAAGGTAGATAAACGAATGAACGTTCATTCATACGAATACAAATAAATATTTACAACATATTTACACATTGTTGTTTACCTTTATGAGCGTATAACTTCTTTTATTTAAATATTTATTCACCCATTAATTAGTATACACAAACAGAATTTAGCATTTATTTGTAGGTACGTTCTCAGAAAGTTTACAAGATTTACAAGGTATGAATTATGTTCGTACCGACGGAGTTTGTTAGATTTACATAAATATATAGGTTGTCACCTGTATTTAATAACCAACACGACTTTTTTAATGGATTGTCTTCTAAACTAATAATCAGATTTGATTAAAAGCCATTGTCAAATGAAATCTTAAGTGTATAATAAATATTTTTTATTCAATAACACTCGGTCTGCAAATTCCTGGCCTTCACACATCTACGGTGATATTTTTTTTAAATTCCCCTTATCTTCAGTCAGTACCAATCTTCAAAAGACAGCTGTCAAAATTTTATGGCAATCTCTTCTTTAGTTTGTGAGTTATTATTTTAATTGTGGTGCTACTTTTGATATTTCTCAAGCAATGGATCAAAATAATAGCGTGTTTTAATTTTACACTGCTTCTTCGTGGGAAAAAATACTGTTGAAGCTTAAAAAAAAAATACATATTTTCCTGCGGGGAGAGTGTTTAGTATTGAGTAACGTAATTCCGGCACTACCACTAGTCTTAGTGTTATATTTAAAAGGATTGAATATTTGTGTGAGCTCATAAATGACGGAGAGTAATCTTGAAGATTTGTTGTTGAGTTATAGATGTAAGTCCTTCTCGGACTTCGATTAGAATTGAGAATCGACATCGGAGTAATTCTTGTCAATGTCCTTGTTTATTTATTTTCCTCCCTCGTCGTCATAGCTGGTTGTAGCTGATATAATGAAACGTCATAACAACTAAGCTTCTCTCTTCCAAAATATTCTTCAAATTATCAGATTTATCATGATAATTTTCGATTAAAGCTTATGAAAGTAAATAAAAACAGCTGATGGAGAAAACACCAGATCTATGTTTATTTCAAAAAGCGACCCTTATATTATTTACTTCTCTGCAAGGTTATTTCCTTATTATTAAAAGGCTGCAATGATTGAATTTGAACTTTCCACTTACGCAGTCTCCGATTTAGAGATATAAAAAGCAAATATCTACGGGCAAATTCTTCTGGGTTGTATTTTTAAGCTCGTCCGTTTTTTTGTAGTTGACAAACAGAAGAGTGCATTTTCTTATTCTAAGCTGTGGCCATTATTATTTAATTCTTGAGGAGTGAACTTCCTTTTCAACTAAATAGCTACAAGCTGTCATTGATAAATACGAAACTGGATTGAACATTTGCGTTTGCACATAAAAGACGACGATTAATCCAGATAATTTATTGCAGAGTTATATTTGCAAGTCCTTGTTGGACTCCAAGGTGAATTGAGGATCGACAAATGAGTAATTCTTGGCTATGGCTTAATTTACTTGTATTTGACTGCTTATAAACCATTCCCAAAAATAGAACAATAATTTAGATTTTTTTCCTTCTAACGTAATGAAATATTTTGTTTTGATTTATGTTTTTCCAAATGATACTTACTCCTATAGAGAGCAGCTATAAATGTTAAAAAATTTCTTCAACATTATTATGACAGAAGATTTATAAAAAATAGTCTATAATTTTGGATCGTAAATAAATCATAGTATATACTCGTACATACAAAATATATTTTCTTTGAAGACGTCTTCAATATCTATTTTTTGAATAAGTATATATAATAATATACATCTTATTCTTTAAGTAATATACATTACATAAATATACCGGGTGTCCACAAATATGAGGTACACTTTTTCAATACAACTTAATCAATTTATAAGTCGTCTCATCGATTTATTTTTCATTAATTCCACCATTATCACTGACTTGCAAGTAGACTTCAGGCCAGGAGCGTCCCCCATGGGTTGGCTGGAGGGGATGTAGCCACGATCAAAAAATAAAGGAATTTTTGCTTGCTACTTCAATAAAATGTCGTCCTTCGGGCAAATTATGTAAAAAGCAAAAAAATTATATTTTTTTAGAAAAATATTTGAAATTGAACTTTTGATTTTTTTTTTAAATAGCTTTATTTTCAAAAAAAAAAAATCATATTTTGTTTGCCGAAATATTCAATTTTCTGCGAGTAGTTATGAACTTTCGAAATTTGTCTAAAAAAATTAATTTTTTTTTTCCCATGAAATTAATTATTTGTGAATACATAAGGAGTTTTGAAACTCATCACATGGTCAAGAAGGTTGCAGTTTGGTGAGAACAGAGGCCACGGGTCCAGAAATTTGCCAAGTTGTCTTCACTCAGCTGAATATTTATTTCCTTCGATCAAAGTACATACCTACATCAATAAACATTAATGGAGGTGAGATAAATTATTTGTATGTTACCTTATTTTGCGATTAAATATAAAATTTAATTTTAGCAATTTTTTGGGAATACCTATAGGTTTAAAAAAAATTTCAAACATTCTAATTTTTGGATTTTTTTTTCCAAAAAATTCCAAAAACCAAGACCCCTCCCAAAAATATATATATACGCCCCTGAGTAGGCAAACACATAGTTCTTGTAGAAGTAAACAACTGTTTGTAGACACTCCACATGAACCATTATGCCGTAGGGTAGCACAGGCATTAACACAAAATAGCCCAGGGAGTCTAGTTCAGGCTTGACGTTGGCCAGAAGTCCTTTAACTTGGATATCTTCAGATAGCTTTGGGGGGTGTTGCATATATAATATGGTATCTCATCTTGGGTCCATATCCACTCCCCTCCACAATTGCCGAACCAAAATCCGCGAAACTGTTTTTGGCGAAGTTCAGCCATGGTTGATTTTCATTGTTATAAGATAATCAATGTAAACAAACATTTAGGAGTATTGAGTTTAAGCTTCATGTAATCTCATAAAAAAGGAACTTTCCTGATTGCTTTCATCTGTTACGAGCGTCATCAATTTTAAAAAGTGTACTGCATATTTGTGGACAACCGGTATTATATAGTATGTAACTAATATTACTCATCAAATAACTCAATAGCCAACAAAAAAATATGTACTACAGTATATAAATTAGACTGTACCGCAATGACAAATGTTGGGAATTTGGTATCCTCGGATATTTATTATTTTGAATTTTAATCCTCTAAACAAGAAAATAATCATCAAAAGTCCAAAAAAATGGTCCTTCATGGACGAATTTTGATCTGAAAATATGTGAAATTTCGAAAAAAAGGGAGTTTTAGTGTTTTTTCGTTATAAATATTGATTTGATTCGAGTTGCAGAAGTTTTAATTTATTTAGAATTATAAATAAAACATCTAGGTCCTAGAAATATAAAGTTAGATCATCATGTAATCGGACTTGCAATCTGATGTAATGTACCGATTGCTGAGCAAGACAGGCAGATTTTGACAAAACACGCAATCACTCATATTCTATGACGTCACTATTTCTATAATTTTCAATTTAATGTATCGTACCGAATGTTTCGCTAGAAAAATAGATCTTCACAAAGCCCACATCCACTCATCTACTATGACGTCAATATTAAAAGCGTGGTGGAAGTCAAACATCAGTCGTACACGCGTGATGATATTATAACCTTGCATTTCTATTTAACTTGTGAAACATATATGCTGCAACAACATTTTAACAATCTCTCTCTGCCTTGCCTCATGGTATGAGTATTTTGGTTCCAAACATGTTACCAATGAACAAATATTCTCATTTTATACCGCGTATTACGCACATCCTTTTTTATCTAATTATTTATTAAAATTTTTTATTTAAAAATTTTTTATTTCATTATTATTAAATATATTTCAATTAATAAATATATTTTCGTTGTTCATTTACCGGGCCGTGCAAAATTATTTACCGATGATGTAAATATACTTTTTAAGAGGTTTAATGGCAACCAATCTGATTGTTTCGTATTTTTACTATTAAAATAAACAAAAATCCTTCCCGTGAGAGCGTAACAACTTCCACACGTGAGACCATGTCCCATCAGGAAACAAAGAGGATCGAAATTGCAGCCCTCCTCCGAACAGGAGTGCCTCATAACAACAAAAGACAAAAAGGAACAGGTTGGGGCCTCGTTGAAGACAATTTACAACGTTTCCAAGCGCTTGGAGGCTGGGGGTGATCTCAAGCATTCCCCTGGGGCTGGCAGGAAGCCCACTGTCTCAACAAGGCAAGTAAAGGCAGTGTTCAAGAGGACTCCCAACAGGTCCATTGCCGACATGGCCAGAAAGATGGGAACGTCGAGATCAACTGTTTCAAAGGCATTGAAAAGGGCTAGAGGAAAGTCCTTGAGGCGTGCCAAGAAAATCTTGAATGATATCAAGAGCTCATCTGGACGCATCATCATTTTTTCATATGAGAAAACTTTTACGGTCGATCCTGTTTTCAACAGGCAAAATGACCGTGTTGTGAGCTTTGGAGATGTGCAAGATAAGCACCGCTAATTGGCAACAACAAAGCACCCTACTTTGGTGATGATGTTGGGTCTCATGGCCTCCAACGGGGAGGTCATGAAGCCGGTATGGTTCCCCACTGGCTACAGATTAACAGCGGAGGATTATGTGAAGATTCTGGCGTCCAAAGTCCTTCCGTGGATCAAATCCATAGTTGGCAACTCTCCTTGGGGTTTTCAACAAGATGGAGCACCCGCCCACGCTTCCAAGAAAGCTCAGGAGTGGGTCAAGGACAACATGAACTTTTGGCCAAGGACTACTGGCCCCCTCAGAGCCCAGATCTGAACCCACTAGACTTCTCTATCTAGGCGCACGTGGAAACCAAGGCCTGCAAAAAACGACACAAGAACATAAATGCCTTAAAGGCTGCTGTCAACAAGGCCTGGGCCTCCATGAACGCCGATTACATCCAGCAAGTCTGTGGCAGCTTCACACATCGCCTGACCAGTGTCATTGAGTCAAATGGTGGCTACATTGATAAAATTTGATCACAAACTATTTTATTATTCTAAAAATGTATGAATAAATTGTTTCTCAAGTCATTCGAAATGTCATTATTGTCCGCGATATGTTCGGAACAAAAATCGGTAAATAATTCTGCACGGCCCAGTGTTTGAACAATAATTATAATTATGAGACAATAAAACTGGTTTCAAATTAGTCAAGTTTGACCTAAAGTAACTTTTTAATTAAAGGGTACACCATCTTAAGGCTTAAAGTTGATATTTGTACTACATAAAATTAACAAATTTCCAATAAATCCTTATGAAACTTCATCAAATTTATGTCTTTAGGAATAAAACAAACATAACACTTGCATTGAATACTACTTGATGCCGATAGTAAACACTGATATTTGAGTTAAATCAAAGTAATATGTACTAAAAATCCCTAAAAATGGTTAGATTTACTAAATACTTTATTCTATTTTGATTGATTAGGAACGAGAAAAATATGATAAGTAGAGAAAAATATCTTATTCTTTCCATTGTAAGAGTTATTATTTATATACAATATGGAAATAAGATTGTATATGGATGTAATAACATATTTTAGCGTCAGATCTAAAACTAGGCAAATGAGTATACATCTTTGATCGACAGTAAGTCCTTTTATTTGTTGGTCAAATTTAGACATCCAATGTTTCAATATTTTCCTTCATAATAATGGAAAAAGGTTTTCCATTGTAATAAAACATAGTTTTTTAGGCTCCCAAGATAGCTAACATCAACAATACTGACGTCACGTTACAACGCTCTATTGAAATGGTCGAAGATAGGATTTTTAGAGCCTATAATGAGTAATAAACTCCTCTGACTAATTTGGTGCACCCTTACATTTACACCAAGAGACTTTTACAGTTGAATTCTTGATAGCAAACCTCTAATTCATCCTTTATGCAGTGATGATTGATAAGCGCAGAACTCCAAAAAAGACAAATTTTAAAAATGAACTTTTCTAAGAAAAAACAAACTATAAAAAAAAATGTCTTAACAATTAATATTATTAATTTTAAAATTATGACAAAACAAAAATTTTAACAGCCAAATAACTATTAGGCAACAAGGTTTTAGTCAGGGTTCAGTGGGGGGGTTTAACCTCAACCCCCATAGCCATGGGCCTGGCTGTAGTTTATATACTAAATCTCTCCTCAGACTTAAAAACTAGTTTTAGATTGTTAGATTATTCTATTTTATTCCCAACTGGTTTTGCTTCCTTTTCTTTTCTTTTGAGTCCTATATTAAAATTCAAAATACGGATAAAGAAAAATAGTTGTTGTACATTATGTAAAGGTGAGGGCATAGTAAGTATTAATTATTCAATGACTAATTATATAATACTATTTAACACTTGCTCACAATCACGCTTGAATTTCCAAAATAAAGAGGGATATAGAAATAATTAGTAAGAGCATCAATATTTTACAAGAGATATACAGGGTGACGACTCAAAAATTAGAATCCTCTTTGGGGCCGTCTAGCCTCAGTTCTAAAATTATGACAATTTTTTAGTAGGTGCCATTCGAAAGAACAGAGAAAAATCTACCAATTGACGTTGGTTTTATTTTTTTGCAATCAAAAATGTTTGAGCACAAGCAAAACGCCAGAGAGGGTGCGATCTCTTTAGCGTACAATTCAATCTCCGACAAGAAGATCTTCACAGAGGATGTTGTTCTGAACAGGAGAAATGATCGATTCTTAGCTGAATCAAGAGTTGATGTCAAGGGAACCTCCAAGACTAAACATTCAGCTCAGGTCGTGGTCCTCAGCGTCGTGGAGATCGACGGCAGCAAGATGCCTCCCGACTTCTTCAAGCCAAACTAGAAAGTCAACACGGACGTCTACTGCAAGGTCCTCTAGTACTATGTCTTGCCATTATTGAAGAGCTCGTTCCCCAGGGATAACTATGTGTTTACTTAAGACGGGGATCCGTGCAACATTTCGGCAGGGAGAATATTGCTGCCTTCTGGCCGGTAGACTTCTGGCCTTCGTCTTCACCCGACGTGAACCCCTGGACTTCAATGTTTGGTGCATCTTAGAGGGGATGACAAACAATACTTCTCATCTGAAGGCTGTGATCACGGAGGTGTGGAACAACTTATCCTCAGACTTCATCAAGTTCAGCTGTGCTTATATTCGTCCCCCTATTGAAGCCATCATTCAGAATGGAGGGAGACATATTGTATATAAAGTGTAGAAAATTTTTGAACTACTAGCTTTAGATTCAAAAGTTTGCGATAAAAATGTAATAAAATAAAAATATATAGAAGTGATAATTAGAATTTCAAAAAAATTATAATTTTTGAGTCCTCATCCTGTATTTAAAGAGATTTGGAGTAGAAGTTCCATTCCAAAGTTTATGAGTGAACGGATTTTAACTCTGATATTAAAGAAGGAAAAAGACGAACTGAGTATACCACGTTATAGAACGATAACGCTTCTTAATATCTTGTACAAAATTATAATTGGAATAATCAACAATAGAATAGTCCAAGAACTCCCCTCCATTAAACCGGAATCGAAAATGGCCTTTATGAAATACCTACGATCAAAATACATAACCAGATCGATCCTATATGCTATTGATATTGATCAGGCAAGTAGGAGGGACTTCTCAGTGACGCTGGTTGACTCTTAAACTAATCATCCGATTTTAATGCAAACCAATTCCAAATGAAAGCTGAATAAAAAAGTAAATATAATTATTATATATAATCGCCTTTGGCGTCAATAATGGCCTCGACTCAACCTCGGAAACAGGAGCAAGTCTTGATGACAGTCTCCTTAGGGCATATTCACGAATTCATCCTAGATCCTGGACATCACCTCAGGTTTTGTGTTGCAATAGGATATTTGGGTGTCCCTCACACAAAAATTCCAAGGGATTGAGATTCGGTGAGCTTGTAGTCTATAAAAACTGCATCCAACAAAGTCAAAAAAAAATCCGACCACATATTTGATCAGCAGGCTTTAATTAATTATCACTTTCAGTCTCTTCCAGTTCCTTCCTGACTCTCCAGACAAATGACCTGTCCAGGTTTAAGAAACTTGCAATCTCAATATTGTTTTGTCTAGTGCAGATCACACCCAGGACACTACCTACTCCACGATTGTACTTCGATCCCAGTTTTTTTTTTTTAACTGACGCCAAACACTTCTGGCTAATCCGCAAAACAACAAGCAAAATTTCTTAACAATTAATATTATTAATTTTAGAATTTAACAATATGAAAGATAACTCGATAACAAAAATGATGAATTTTTGTATCATTTTGTTATATCTACTTTTTCTGATTCTGAAATAGATGCAGAAACAATTAAAATATTTTTTAACCTTCAATGCGAAAAATAATACTAAGCCATGTAAATGTTATAAAAAAATATTTAATCTGCATTGCAACCACCAAATGACCTTTTTCTTTTAACATCAAGCAGAAAAGTCCCATGGTTGCCCCTCAAAAAATCCACCCAAAGTAATGGTTCATGTAGTAACAGCGAGAAAGTTATGGATCCCAAACTTTTTGAGTCGGTAGACTAAATTGGGTAAGGGAGTACATATGAGTCCTTGGGCATGTTTTTTACACTAGATTTAGGCCAAGTACCCTGATGGGACTATGAATGACAGCAATTCAGTGCTCCTTTGTCACACTGACATTAAAACATATGAAATCTGCTGCTGACAATTCACAAAAAAAAAATACATGAGACAGGTTAAAGTGGCCTCTATCAAAACCAGGCCTCAACCCCATAAACTACTATTGTTTTGAATTAGTCAAAATTAGGCCCAGAACTACCAGATACCTAAATTTGGAGACCCCAATATCAGCCTTTCGGGATTTAGTCCAGCTTTAAAAAAACATGAATTATCTGAGCAAAGTGTCTGATCTCGTTTTGGCCAATGAAAGTTATACAAAAATGAGCAAACTATTATCTTGATTGGAAGTTACACCCTGTGCAGTTTCGCCCTGGGAAGTTTCGCCCTCATATATATATTATAGCATAAACTTATCTTTCATATATAATTTAAGGTCATATTTTACTTCAACTTGAAGTCCTTTGTAATTAATTATGAAATTATAGCATTTGAGTAATTGATATGAAGTAATTGTTGTTTCTTATTATTATGAAATTCGAAACGTTTTTTTACCAGTGTACTTAATCTGACGGAAAAGACGAAGAAGGAACACAAATAAATAATTTTGAATGAACATACAGGGTTCGGAAGCAAATAAATAATGGACTGTTAATAAATCCTAATTATTTTATTAAAATAGAGAGGTTTTGTAATTTTTTTCTGCATATTCCGAATCTCTTGTCCCTTTTGCATAAGCAAACAATAATAAACATTTTTCAAATCTTTCATCATGAGTGAGCAAGAAGCAAAAAGGCAGAGGATCTCAGACCTTATGGATGCCAAAATTGAGGTAGCAGAGATTATGGACATTGTGAAGTGTTCCATATATGAAAAAGGACGGAAAAGACAACTCAAGGAGAGAAGGAAGTAGGGGACACAACTTGAAAAGGGATTCTGAGTTTCTGGGGGACCTGAAGAAGAAGATCAAGGAGGACCCCACAAAATCCATGAATCGCCTCTCTAACGAGTTTGACGTTAACGAGGGGACAATCAGTAGGTCTGTGAAGGAGGACTTGGGGTTGTCCTCTTACACCACCTGTTGACGGACACTCTGAAGGAAAGGAGACTGCAGAGGTGCAAGAAAGTTCGTTCGTCGATCAAGGCAAATGGATCCACAGAAAGATTTTCTCCAACGAGAATAGTTTCACTATGGACCAGCCCTACAAGCGTCGGAACGACCGTTGGCTTGGAGATAACAAGAGAAGGTCAAGGGGATACTCTACACAAAACATCCAGCCCAAAAATGGTCCTGGGGGTTGTGGTGTTCGACGAGAAGATGATGCTTTCCTTCTTTTGTAAGGCTTGGAAGAAAATTGTACAGGAGGCCTACTACAAGGTGCTGAGGTCCACCATAGGCCATGGATCAAGGCCACCTACCCAGAGGACAACTATGAGTGGAACCAAGATGGTGCTCCCTCACGCACATCAGCCAAATGCAAGAAGTTCTGCCCGACAACATGGCTGATTTTTGGCAGAAGGGCATATGGCCATCATCTTCACCGGATTTGAACCCGTTAGACTTTGCTGTGTAGGGCACTTTGGGGAGGGAGATTAACAGGACATCTCACCAGAACATGGACTCCCTGAAGGCCGCCATTGTGAAGGAGTGGAACAACTTGTCCGAGAAGTTCATCATCAACTCCTGCAAGGCTTTCCGCCGCCATGTGGAGCTGTGATTGCTGCTGAGGATGGTCAAATTGAGTGAACATTTTCACAAATGTCGTGTCTCAAAGTTTTGTTGAAAAAAAAATTCAAAGTTATTTATCAAAAAATAAAATTCTTGACATTTAACTAAAATCAGTCATTCAGTCAACGTTTTGATTCCGAGCCCTGTAGACATAGAAAGTATTGCTACTGGGAGGATTTCAATTTAACATGTTTCTTATGCTGAAGAAGTTGTAACACTTTTTAACATATACTGTGAGTTTTTGTAATTTTAATACTTTATTATTTGTTAAGAACTTTTTGGCTTGTAATGTTTAAATTAAATAGGATGAGACTTGCTACGATCAGAATCCCTTTGACTTCTCCCTGGTAAGAAATATAAAATATTCAATTTCTAATACTTTACAGCTATATCAAGGCACCTTTTTCAGCTGTTTTAGTCATCATATCTCAAGACGGATTAAGGTCAGGGTCTACTGTAGCCCTAAGTTTCCAGTGACCATTGGAGAACGTAACAGAGACGTTTTTGAGAATGCCACAAGGGATTCTACATATTAATATATAGTCGTGCTTAGGAAAAACTCCATAAACCTGTCAAGGAGAGGAAGGAAAGGGTTTTTACGATAATAACCAGAAATTCATTCTATTCACAACTCTCTCTATTTTATGTTGTTGTTTTTTTTTTTGCATAATCTTTGAAAATGAATTATCAGTACCGGATCGAAAGAGGGGGATCATGGAACCCCTCTTTCAGTATACCAATCTCACTGAGGATAGTTATTACTATTACAGCAATGAATTGATGGTAATTCTGTTGCTACAAAGAGGACTTTAATTTTACCTGTTTTTGAGTCTTTTATTCCTATGTATGTATTACCTAGATGGGGCATATTACTGTTACGTTCAACACAAATAATAGAATAAACAATGTACATAATATATATATATTTTATAAATTCGCCAGGACTCTTAACTATAACGGGAGTTTCATTTTCTATAATAATGTGAACTCGACCTCTACAGCCATCTCACTCACATTTCCAATAAGTATTTTGAGATGTTTTATAAGCTACTCTATAGATGTGGTTGCAGTAGTCCACAAGCTTTAGACCGCCTCTTCTCGTTTTTATAAGGTATACCACATCTCTTACTCCACTTGTAAGCATGAACGAACCAAATTGTTTGGTTATCATTAAGAATGTATTTGAAATGTACTCCACTTTCGGGTGGTTCCCTTACAACATAAATCTAACTTATAGTCAATAATAAAACATAGCTAATATTGAATTTGTGAGCTCTGAAGCCAATAATTGACTACCTTAAATTGAAGTACTTTACACAGTTATAATTTTACTATACCAATTAAATAATTGGCTACACAGTGGTAGAGGATCTCCAAATAGCTGAATCCATTACTACTGAAAATATAAAAGTAAAGAAAAACCATGTTCCGATTGCAGATTTCAAAAAAATCTTAATACTATCAGACATAAACATCAGTTATACAATAAGCAAGTCAAAATGCTCCAAAAATTAATCTGAAGATGATAAGGAAAATAAAGAAGATTTAATAACAGTTGATGAATTAAAAGATACTAACTAGACCTACATACGTATTACTTTGGCAATTGTAGAGCAATGAAAATGAAAACAAGGTTTACTACGATTTTAACAGAAGTTTCCATCCTATTCATTAAGATTCTTACAGCAACAATTTTATGCTCCGTGTATCCAGCTATTGATAATTTAAAAACTCCGACTAAGTTGAGTTAAACATTTTTGATCAAAAATATTGGAATCCAACTCCACACCTCCGACTAAGTAGTCTAGCATTTTTTTTTTTTTTTTTCAGATCATAACGCGAGTTCTATTTAAATAATTTTATAACTGGATTGTACAAACTAATAAAAAGAAGCATTTAAAAATAAATCATTTTATTAATAAACAAAACCGTATTCGAGTAGAAAAAAGTAAATAAAAATCAATACATCTTCCTAATAGGAGTCCAATGTAAATGATGCAATTACATTTCAAGACCTAACGATGGAATGAAAATATGTGGTTGGATTTAAATCCTACAGGACACATTTTATGAAAATGAATTAGTTCTGAACCTATTTTAAAGCTATATTGATTGTCCGAAATAGGTGAAAAAAGAGGAGAGGAAGATTGATTGCGTTGTCTCAGGGAGCCCACATTAAGGTGAGTACTCATGTTGGGATCTTTTATTCAAGCCGCAGATGTAGGAGTTGAGAGGCTCTACAATCCGAGCTTTATGTGGGGCTTGACACACCCTTTGCCCCCTCCTCGATGAAAACGAACAGAACGTGAACATATGTCATTTGCTTAGTTTTGTCTATGAGAAATACGTACTCGGGATCCTACGCAAGCCACTTGTCGTTCATGAGACACCTTAGCTTCCACGAAGATCTTCTCGGCCTAAAAGAGGCACAGCCTGCTTCAGTGACAAGAAAAGGCCAAAGGACTAACTGGACTAGTGCTTCTTAATAGCCTCAAGAATCCCTGATTCAGCTTTAACAGGTAGAAATTATACAACCAGATCTATTTTAGAGACCCTGTGGAGCAGTCCGAGTCATTGATCTGATCACGGATGGCGATCTGTTGGTTCACTAATAAGTTAATGATGAGATTCCTGGTGCCATATCTGTTGTGCTCCTTATTGGTAGGGGTCATTCCTGAAAAGCCTCCCATCAGCGAGTTTCTGCGCGATATGATAAATTAAGACTTCATCTTATGATTATTTATTTGTTTAAAGAGTTTATTTTTCTTTTATAAAATAAGAAGTATAACGGTTTTTAAAGAAGTCGGTTCGAACTCTTTATAAAAAGGTGCAACATTGATGTTTGATTTGTTATATTTTAAAATATATTAAAATTCAATTAAATGCACTCATTTTACACTAATGAATGCAAAAATGAATTTACAAATGACTTCAATGGGAGGTGGAGACTCATTTTAAATCTTAAATTATATGTGGAAGATAAATTTACACTATTATATATGTATGAGGGCGAAACTGCCAGGAGCGTAACATCCTAGAACCAATCATTATATACTCCTTTAAAGTTTTTTGTTAAATAAATTCGATTCTTTTATTTTTTTATGCCAAATGTATACCAAATTATAAAAAAAGTTAAATATTGCATTTTTCCCCACTTACTCTGCACATCTTTCAATGCAAAAAATAAAACTAAATCATTGGTCAAAAATATACTTTTTAAAAGGATTAAAGGTAATTTTCATCTGTTTGAGTTATTATCAATGAAATTACAATCCAGGGTAAAAAACACTTGAAATCTTCTCGACTAGCATTGTCAAAAGACCTATGATAATAAGGCATAATTATATCATTGATTAATTATCCTTCACTTTCCAAAATTAATTTGTAATATACATATTAGCTACGGAACTTCACGATGAAGTACTTCAAGTGAAAAATGTCTACTCTATTAAATTAGTTTATAATCTTGAAGATGAGCAACTAAAAATCAAAAAGACATAAATACAAATCATTTCAGATGAAAATTTACTACAACTTTTTATCTAACTAATTATAAAGTTTTTCAATTAATATATCCTATTTAAGAAAAAAAAAGTTATAAGACCATTTTTTAATTGATAAAAGTATAATTATTTAAAATCGATTTTTAATCAAGTATATAATTTCTATTGCACCGATAAGAAATAATTGATATTAAAATTTTGGGGATAACTCTAATATGAATAGAAAAATTTTAGGGATAATTGTTAAAATCAATAGAAAAATGTTGGGTCTAATGATTACTCAAATGTAATTAATATGTAATTTACTGTTTGTAAAATAAAATAATTGTTCAAGCTTCTAAATTATATGACAAATTATTATAATTGAAATTAATGAGAGTTTTGTTAATAATTACCTAGAAACCCGTACATAGGATCTAAAACTAAACTTCTTAAGCCATAGTAAAATTGATGTTCTTGTAAATTTCGTGTTTATTTCCTATTCTTCTCATGGATCATTAGAACCCCTTTGATGCTCCTGAACATCTGTGAGTGATTTATCAACCCTTTTCGGATGGCTGATATTCTCCTCATGCCCTCCTCTTCCTCACTTTTACGGCGTTTTTTGATCAGCTGAAGTGTCTGAATATTTAACATAAACAAATCAAATCAGTTATCAAAGTATTTGTAGTGTTTGGATCGATAATTTACTGGGACAGGTGATCTATCATTTGATATATAATTGCTTAAGACATTCAATGCTAGCAACGGTATTCTAGAATTTCGAAAAATATGGGTTAAATTTAAATAGGAATAAATAAAAATAAATATATGCCCACTTTACATTCATACATGAATAATACACATATACATTATAAATTACCTTCCCATCGATTTTTCCACATGTTTGTATCGATTAGTAGCTAATTTCAAGGTTTCGTTACAAACTTCAAAATTGTTCTCCCTTCCAATTTAGTAATAATAAAAACACATTGAAGGCCAACCTACATCATGTACAGTAGTCTCAAACAGCAAAAATCAAAAACTTATCCGTAGGTCTGCAGGTGTCTCGGCAGGCTTATATAATTTATTTTTATTTTTTTGCGTGGGGAGGCTTGGTTTTGGATTTTTTTTGGAAAAAAACTAAAAATTAAAATTTTTTGGAAAAAAATTGATTAATTAAATTTCAAATGCTGAATTTGTTGGAAATAAAAATTCAAAAATCTATATTTATTCCCAAAAAATTAAATTTTTTAAAAAAAAATTTCAAAAATCCACAGCTCTTCACAAAAAACTAAATTTTTTGGAAAAAAAATTCAAAAATCCAAAGTTATTCTCAAAAAGTTAAATTTAAAAAATTAGTTTAAAAATCCACAGTTATTCACAAAAAATTTATTCAATTTAAGATTTTATTGTAAAAAGAAAAATTTTTAATTTGGGTGGTGGTCTAAAGACCTTCTAGCCCACCCCCTGATGACGCCCCTGTTCTGATAGAGTTAAAATCAACAAAGATACATACCTGGACTTCCTTATTGTTAAAATGCTACCATGGATCCAGGAAGTGTATTGAGGAACCCAAATGAAGCACCTGCCCACACTGCCAAAATTTTGTGGGTGCAATTTTGAGCATTTTTGCGTTCTACTTTATCCAAATCGGAGCTCCCAACTATGGCCCCTTTTAGTATAATGGTTCGGGAGTGCATTGTTCGGGACTTTGCAAGGTTATAAAGTTAATCAAAATATGTATTTTCTAAAAAAAAAAAAGTCATCAATAAATTTAATTTCTAAAAAGAAATGTCATTGAAAATTCCCCAGAAAATCTTGTTCTATCAATAAAGGGCAAAAAAATGTTAAAAAGTGACAAACCCAAATATTAAGCAAAAATTTGATGCTCACTCCAAAAAAAAAAGAGGCTTGGAAGCACTATTGTAGAATTTGATGAACTGGAAGGCCAATGCTGTTCAAAAAGTAAGCAAAGATCAGCTTATAGCAGTTTCAGAGGCTGTTTGGATGATATTCAACATGAAACTATACATGTTAGCTACACTAGTGCTTTTGAGAGACTTAAGGCTGTGGTCCGTACAACAGGAATGGCTTATTTAGTATTTATAGTATATATTTTTAATAATATACATATATATGCTATACAAATTTCAATTTTTGAAAATCTAGACCGGTGGATTCTTTCATTCTTGAAGAGGAACATTTAAGTATAAAGTGAGTGAGCAATCAATGGAGAGTAACGCTGAAGATTGGTTGGGGAATTGTAAGTGTAAGTCCGCGTTAGACTAAGATTAGAATTGAGGATTGACATGACAGTAATTTCTGCCTATGCACTTGATAGATATGGAGTGGGATTTGTGTTAATTTCCTTCCTCTCATAGGTGATTGCAGCTGACCTAATGACACGACATGACAGCTAAGCTGCTCTCCTCCCAAACATTCTTCTGATCATAAGGTTCACCATGCCTTATTTTGGTTTTTGTTTATACCATACCGGCAGTTTGTACGTTTTACAACTCCAATAA
This sequence comes from Lepeophtheirus salmonis, assembly GCF_016086655.4. Taxonomy (NCBI): domain Eukaryota; kingdom Metazoa; phylum Arthropoda; class Copepoda; order Siphonostomatoida; family Caligidae; genus Lepeophtheirus; species Lepeophtheirus salmonis. The sequence continues at coordinate 10,107,873 of NC_052134.2, forward strand.
TATTCATGAATCATGGATGATTTTTTCCCCGTTTAAACAATAACTATATTGTTATCTTTGGACAAGACATAATTTAACCTCGTACATTTATAAACTTCGTTTGTGGTTGTATGAATATACATAAATATTACTTTTTAACCAAGAGTCAATTAAATACTTTAACTGCTCAACTATATACATGGTGAGGACTCAAAAATTAGAATCCTCTTCGAGGCCGTCTAGCCTCTAGTTCTAAAAGTCTGACATTTTTTTGTTTGGTACCTTTCGAAAGAACAGACAAAAGTTTACAATTTGATGTTTGTTTTGTTATCGTGTGATTAATAATGTTCTATCAAAACGGCAGAGAGTCTGCTATCTCCTCCACGTAATAGTGGATCACCGATAAAAAGATCTTCAAAGTAGACACTGTTCATAACAGAAGAAATGATCGCTTCTTGACAGAATCATGAGCTCAGGTTCAGGGAACATTCAGGACCAAAATCCAGCTCAGGGTCCTCGGCTTTGTGGCGTCTGACGCCAGGATGATACCTCCCTACTTCTTCAAGGCCAACTAGAAATTCGACATGGACGTCTACTACAAGGTCCTCAGATACCATGTTTTACCATGGTTGAAGCGCATATTTTCCAGGTACAACTATGAGTTTAACCCCAGTACACACGTCCAAGAGGGTGGAACTTTTCTGCAGAGGTAATATGACTGCCTTTTGGCTTGCAAACTCCTGCCCTTCGACCTCAACCAACGTGAGCCTTCTGGACTTCGCTACTCGATGTGTCTTGGCGGTCGATAAAAGCAAGACTTATCATCCAAAGGCTGTGATCACGGAGGTGTAGAACAACTTGTCTTCGGACTTCATCAAAAACATTTGTGCTTCTGTTCGTCCCTGTATTGAAACCATTATTCAGAATGGAGGGGAACATATTGAATATAATGTGCAGAAATTGTTGAATTACCAACTTTTCCTTCAAAGTTTGCCATAAAAATGGCACAAAAAAAAAATATGTAGAAATGAAAACGGCTTTTATAATTTTGTAATTTTTGAGTCCTCGCCCTCTATAAATAAATATATAAGTATTGGTTAGCATTTTAATTTATTAATTAAATTAAATGAGGACATAAGTGACATAGAACTTATGTTTTCTTCATTGATTCCGAAGAAATACTTCAGAAAGTAATTTTTCAAATTATTTTGTACACAATTAATTTAATTTAACGATAATAAGTTGTTATGAACATAAAGTTGTAAATATTTACGTGCATTCATCTCCACTTTGGTCTGTAATATCCAATAATATGGAGTACCAATGATACATTATCATGTACATACATTTTTTTAAAACCGTTCGTATATAATTAATTCATAAAGTTATTTGTCAAATGCCCTATGTTTTGAAAGATAAAGTTAAGCCAATAATTATACAATTATCACAATCTATAGTGTATGAGTACATGTAAAAGTCTAGTTATTGATAAAAGCATCAAATACATTAACATATCTACATCATTTTCACATTTCTACCATATATATCATTATCTGTTGTTAAGGGGATGCACAACGTCATTGAAGGATGTGATTTAAACTCTTTGGTGTTATATATATACCATATATGTAATTTAAATCTTAAACTTTAAGATTAAAAAGTAACTCTCAACATTTACAGAATAATGTATTATACATATAAAACTATATGTGATGTCATAGAGTATACATTTTCGTAAGGAAACAAGAGGGCAAAGAGAAGGCACGTCGTTATCTTTATTGTAACACGCAACCTTTCATCCGAAAAGAAACAGAAAAAAGGCCTGAAATCATATGGTAGTTGGCTAAATAAGTCAATCATACCAACTGCTAAATATATCTTATGCAATTCCATTCTATCATTGTAATATTATTTCCTAACCATTTTTAAATTGAATTACTGTTATAAAGAAGAGAACCTTCTACATGTAAAATAGCATTAGTACAGGGGAAATATTGTAACTATATTGAAATTCATAAATACTTATTTAAATCAATTTACACAAAAGATATGCGAGTGTCCTTACTTGAGAGGGAGAAGTTAACTCACCGACGACTGATAAAAGAATGAATAAAAAATATTAAAAAGAAATAGCACCAACCGTTTTTCCTTTTCTAATTTCTAAACTTAGTTTTTCATTACAAAACATATTAACATTAATGATATCTTATCAGTGCTGTTACTGCAGAAGGCATTAGAGGATCTTGGCCTAAACTACAAAATGTGGAAACATACTAAATTTTTGTTCTTAACAATCGTTTATTTTGAAATGTGCCCTAGACTTGTGAATACTGAACAGTGTAAAAATAGTATAAATCTTGAATAAATCCTCTTTTCCAAAATAAAATATAAATACATTAATAAATATTCAAATTTTAGGATTTTATAATAGAAAAGGAAATGAAAGGATTCCAGAGGAAAAATAATTTCATTATGTTTGTTTTAGCTATCGTTCGATTCCATAATGAAACATCGTAATTAAAAATAATGGGGATAAAATCGTCATTAAATGCTACAGTAAGTTTTGGATCCACATTGTGTTGAGAATAAATTTTATTATCTATACTATAGTAACTTTTTTGTAATTCATATACAGAGAAGATCTGAGCGCTGGATATATATGTACCTATGTTTGTGTTGTAACTCATTAAATAGTTCTTTTGAGTATAGAACTTATCAAAATAGATAGAAGCGAAATTACTCACAGCCAAAAAGTGTTTGCGGCAAAATAACCCTCGGCAAAATTAATAGCCGAATGAAAATTGAGCAAGTAGTGGAGGCGTATAAAATAGGTCCTAGAAAGTGGGAGCAGATTTTTCCAATTGGCAATGTGAAAATACCTTTTTATTTTCCAAAGCTGATGACATTGTTATTTACTTTTGAAGACAGAACATCTAAGTATAAAGTAATAACTATTGCATGTGCCCATAAAAAGTGGAGAGTAGCAATGAGGGTTTGCTCCATGGGAGTTATAAGTGTAAATCCATGTTAGGCTCAGAGTAGAATTGAGGATAGACATCAGAGCCCATATCCTTGCTGGATACAAGATTTGGGTTTATAGACTTCATCTCATAGTCTAATAAAACGTCATGACAGCTAAGCAGCTCTACTCCAAAACATTCTTCCAATATTCAGGATTACCAAGTTCATTTCAGCATACTGGCAAGCATATTATCTACAAGAGTTGCAAAAAGTCCTTATACTGCAATTCCAAGTCGAGTCCCAAGTCTTTGTTGAGATGTCCCAGGACATGTTTTATGCATCACTAACAATGAGCATTCCATTTTTGAATACTAACAATTAGGGATTTTCTTCTATATATTAAGAATCTTTTGTCTTGAATAATCAGAGATTATTCATTCCCTTATAATACAGGGAATTAAATTAGCTTTCTATTGTATGTATAATGTAACGATGTTCCTTATACATACGCTGAACACGTGATATATCTCACGCCTCACTCCTAACCTCATTCATTGTTTCATGTCTGTAACACCCCTTTTACTAGCTAATACATATTATATAGAAGTAGTATCAGAGGCGTCCACGGGGAGTGGACGACCCAATAAAATATAAATATATCCAAATTTCCAAAAAAATAAAATTTTCTCATTTTTTTTTACATCTTATATTTTTTCTGAACAGCTGTGAATTTTTGAAACCTAAAATGTTTTCATCTATAGATGACTTCAAATTAAGTCATTCATGTCTCACTTTTTGTATTTGAATTTGATCTCCCTTTTACAATTGACAAAAATTGTTGAATATACTGTTTCTGATTTAATTTCCTAGAGAAGTTTATGTTGGTGGTTTATTTTTGAAGAGTTTATTATCAAGGATGTCTCATCTTCCCCAGTAGATATATATACAGGGAGCGGGGATCAAATTATCGCCTACTTTAAACCTTGATAACTTGAAGACGACATTATCAAATAAAAAACCGATTACCAAATAGGAAAGCTATTCTTTTCAGCTGACGATACGTAGTTGAGTTAGCATCATGCCGTCATCATATGAGGAGATAAAGAGCTATAAGTGGAACGAGGAGCTTTCGAGGTCCGCCGTAGTCATGGTATTGGTTAATAATGGAGGTGAAATCTCCAATTCAACTATTGCTTCAACCTTAGGAGTAAATTTACGGACCGTTCAGCGTATCCGTAAGAAGCTAGAGGATTCCTGGGATGTTGATGCCACCATAAAGAGGGCACCCAAGGAGGAGGGCGCCGACAGGAAGGTCAGGGACACCGACTTTGTCGACAAGGTGAAGAAGATAGTTGAGGATGGCCCTACCAGGTCCATGAAGGCCATGGTGAGGGATCTGGGCATGTCTGGGTTTGGCAAAGGGACTCGGCACCCTGCCATGTGTCCAAAATCTCCATACAGTGGTTAACCGAGAACTGTTATGACGTTGTAACCAAGGATTTGTGGCCTCCTAACTCTCCCAACCTTAATCCTTTGGACTATTTTGTCTGGGGCTATGTCGAGAGACATACAGACCAACAGACATCCCCATAGCACCAACGCCAGCCTGATGGACTCCATCAAGGAGGTATTCGGCAACATGGACAATGAGATGGTCAGAAGAGCCTGCAGCCGGTTCAGAGGCCGTATTGAGGCCGTTATTGATGCCAACGGTGATTATATCAAATGAATGGCTACTCTATACCTATATGCTCGTCATAGTTTTGATTTTCAATAAAAAAGTTAAAAAATGTATTGTGTTGTTTTTTGTAGAAAAATATTTTGGCGATAATTTGATCCCCGCTCCCTGTATATACACGATATCTGCTTGAATATGTACCCTTAATTTCATTAATTTTTATCTTATATTATGGATTCAAAACATAAATGTGGATTATTTAAGATGTATAGCATGAATTAGTCCATATTTTGCCTATTTTAATGCAACAAATCGTTAGTATCGCCACTACTAAAACGGAAGACTTAATGAAGTTGGGTTAATATTTATTTCCTTTCAAATTGATTCTGATAATTTACTGTGACGGCATGTTCAAATCATACTATCAGAAATGTATGGATTACATTATATTTAGATATGAATTTTCAAAATAAATAACTCTTGTTTCCATTGATCCCTCGATGTAGAGTAATTCACCAATAAAGTAACAAATAAGCTTATTTCTTGTTCACTTCTATAATTTTTATTTATTTAAAAATGATATCATGTAGTGCTCGGAAATAAATAATATTTTTTTATAGGAAATTAATTGAGCTAGATCGGGAATGGTTTGATTCAAGCTGTTTATTCTAATAATTATATCTTGTTTTGTAACGTTCTCATACTTCGTCTTGAAAAAAGCAAGTCAATTTAAAACTTTGCTGCATGTATTTATTCCCTTTGCAACGACCAATAACTTGTTACATTGATTAAAATCCTATTTGCAGTATTCCACATTTGATATTTTAAGTCTCTTTGAATTATTACACTAAATCCAATAACTGGACAACCTAAAATGAATTAACACTATTTATAAATCATTAATTAAATAAAAACAGGGTTATTAAGTTAAAATAATAATTAATTATCTTCTTTAACAGAGAGTTATCATTTCACTAATTTTGTGTGTTGTGCAAAATACTTGAATCTGATTTTGTTATGTGCAAAGATTGAGCTTTATCTTCGATTCAATCTACTTATATTTTTGTAGGCACAACATTGATATCTAATTTTTTCTTGAGCTCTAACAAATTTGAAATATTATCTTCTCTTAAAAACTTTTGTACTCTTAATTCTATTATATCACTCTTCTCTTTACGCCTCACCTCAGCCATTGACATCAAAATAGTCCTTTATTTAATAGTCACTTTTTCATAAGATACGTCTTTTTAGTTCTCAATTTTTTCATTTAGTTTCTGTTTCAAAATCTTCATATTCAAAATGAAGAGAAAAACAGATTTTTAGAGCTTTCAACGGATTTACCTTTTATATAAACAATAATAGTTGTATATCAACAACAAACCAAATATCACTTAAATAAATATAGTATTTTTTACCAGATATCTAATTTATTCGTATTGTTGATTCCCATTTATTGAGAATTTCCACGATTGATTTTGGAACTTTATGCAAAGAAGTTCTTATTTTATTATCCTTGAGCTTTCGATCAGATGTTTGACCAGTGTGGCAACAAGGAACCACACAAATTGGAGGCATATTTCACGTCTAGGAAGAATAATCAGTTTCTATGCAAAATAATATTTATTTATAACTAAGTGGCTATAGAAGAATATATTTATAACTTATTGAATCAAAACAGAAATATTTCTAATGGAGAGGTTGCATGATTTTAAATTTTATCCAGATGTTAAGTAATCCATGAATTCAATAAGTATGAAGGGCAAGGAATAATTAAAATTATATGTTTTTGGAAATTTTTATATGGTATTAAAATTAGATAAAATTTTACCGATCGTGTCAGAGAATTCAAAAGGTGTGGAACCCACTACTTAAAAAAACCGTCGCATCACTACGGCAACATTGTGGCAAAGAGGGTGTTTGTTAGTCGTGAGTGTGATGCTCAGCGCATGAATTGTGGTTGCCAATAATATGTTCGTTCTGTTGTATAGCGTCTATACATATTTAGGTATAACTATAAGGTACTCACATTCGTTTATTGATATCTTTGTAAAGGGACGTTGGATGCTCTCAAAGACCTGGGGATGGTTACATATTTTTTCCTTCAAAAAAAGTGATTAAAGTTTTTATTATCAAATAATAATTTTTTTGGGAAAGAGGGATCGGTAACCTATGCCACGTAGAGACAGATTTACTGCCACGCGCAAATTAGAAGATATTCCCGTAGTTTGTGTGTGTGTTTTACCATTATTGTTGATAGTGGCAGACTCATTGATTAGAAATGTTGAAGTTGGTACTCCATGTCTCAGAGGTTACCTACCACTGGTTTAGGACATGCATAATGCATATACAGGAGTGTTCGTAGGGGTTTTTCTGGAGAATATATGAGGATAGTTCATAAATTTGACAACGTCAATTTCCATTTTTAATTTCATCTCAGACTTAGTCGTTTTCAAATCTTGGACCACTTATTCTGTCTCAATCTATTGACAGATTTTCTCTTCATCCCAGTAATACAAGCAAAATACTGTAAAAATCGTATCCCGTCATTGTACTAATGTTCCTAATGTTCACAATTTAAAAACATACATGCCGGCATCAATAATTCATTTATATAATCGATCTAAAACGAATATGAAATTAGATGGATTAAAACCAATTTTTTCATTGAAACCCACTAAACCAAATTGTATATGTGACCGATCAAGACCAAACATCTTTCAATGAACGTGCTGTTTCAGATCGGTCTAAGATTGCTGAAGTCCATCACTACTAACTACCAACTGATTTTTGGTCTTTTTTTTTTTTCTCTCTTATTTTTTTAAAAAATATTCAGAAATTCAAATAAAGATAACATTTTCCCCACTTCCGACAGGCCTATTGTGAGACAATTTCTTTTTAAATTGAACATTTAAAATACATTATGTTAATGTTTATTGTATAATAGGGAGGCTTTTCTCCCAACTTTTTCAGAATTTCGATAACAGTTAGTGTAGAAAAATTGTCCTCTGACAGGAAAATATCTAATCTATGCCAAAAATTTTAAGATGTCAGGTGTAGGCCTCACATCTAGGTCAAAGCGTGGAATAAGGTACAATGCATGTATATATTTATTCAATACAGATTTTTTTTAAAACACATTACTAGTGATCTGCATACAATCATTTAGATATTGATTTTCTTAACCTATAAAAAAATATTAATCAAATATTTTTCAAAATATTCTCTTTGAAGAAAAAAAAAAATACATTTGCTTTGATATTGCTCAGTGATCCATAAAACATGTTTTGCGAGTATGTAGAAATAAAAGAGACCGAAAATAAAAGTGGTTTTGAAAAATGGTTAAACTAAGAGCAGCTCAGCTATCATGAAGTTCTATCAGATCAGTGTCAAGTAGCTGTGAGAAGATATAAATCAATACAAATCAAACACTGTATATGTAAGGACATCTAGACTAGAATTTCATCAATGTCGATCCTAAATTAGACTTTGAGTCCAGCAAGGACTTACATTTATAACTACTAAGTAAGCCCTTATTGTGACTTTCCGTCTTTTTATAAGTTCACGCACACATTATTTCTTTATACTTAGATTTTCTGTCTTAAAAACTAAATAATAAAGATAACAGCTTTGAAAGATAAAAAGCCGTTAATGATTGCGAACTATATAAAAGACACTCCCACTTTCTAGGACATCTTTTATACACCTTTAATATTGCCTATCTGACAGTGTCTAAAAAAGATGTGTGCTATAAGCGGATCATCAAAATTTCCATATATTATTGACTATGACTTTAGAAAGTAACTTCATAATTATTACTTTTTTTACGTTAGAAAAATATTAATTGAAGATGCTAAAACATTTATTAAAAAAATAAGAAACTCGTCTTTTTCAAACTTTGATTGAGATCTACGGCCTACAGGCAACATTGTAGAGCAATGAAATTTTGCATGGGTACTTTTCTTACCAAAACACAACTTTTCTGTAAAAGTTATAATTTAAACTTAGAAAAATTTGCCACACAAGCCGCTCCATTTATTTTAATAGTCAGTAATATTGTCTATTTATTTTTTTATTTTATACAAGAACATACATTAAATTAATGTACATACATTTTGTGTCCATTGTAAGCATTGGCAAGCTGTTTATGCGAACATATATAATTCAATATTTTTATATGCTATTGTATTTTGAATAAGACTTTTTCAATATTGTACAAAGTAAGGCCTTGGGTATATACTACTAAAAATGAAAAAACTTTTTATGTAATGTATACCATTTTGATTTACTGCAGGGAAAACGAGTCTTTTTTCTTATTTTAAACTATATTTTTTTGTAAAAACAATTACATTTTCCACACTTTTACCTATACAGATTATTATAAAATATCGTTCCATCAAAAGGACAGTTTTCTGAGAAAAAGAGCTCTACTCAACTTTCTCTTTTCCTGGGAAATTGCCTTTGAGAGGAATCCCAATAAACAAATGCTTCAATATTGCTTTTCCTTTTATTTTTTTTAGTCAGTTGTCGAGATCGTAAAACACGATTACTTATCAAGTAGTATTTACTAATTTGAAATTTTCATTATTATTATAACCCAAATCACTCTAGACTTGGTTTTTCTAGACAGCTTTAATTGCTCTATCTGAATTTTTGTCATTCCAGAATTCAGGATTGGTGTAATTGGGTCAAATCAAGTAATTGGGGCTAACTCTCGAACCGTTTATGGAAGAATAAAAAAATTATTTATGGAGTTTAATGGTTACAATTTTTTAAATTTCTTAAATTCATTTAAATGCTAATATTGACATATAAGAGTTGAAATAAGATAAAATGTATGTCATACCAAGGTTTCAAAATGGTGACACACGGCCTAATACAGTTTTGAAATTCTGATCTTTTTTCATTCTTCCAAAAGTGCAACACAGAGAAAATTAGAAAGTTAGGGAGATAATCTAAACTTTTTTATTCAAAACTGTGTACATTGGAAAGACATACTAATGCTTAAACTATAATTTCACTTTAATGTCAACATAATCAATTCTGGTTAATGCAAGGTTAATATTTTTCTTTATAAAGTAAAAAGTTAGTCCGTAGGATAATTGAGACAGCAATTGAGGCCCATGGAGGTCATATTGAAAAATAAAATTTTATTTATATAACAAAAAAATTCATCACAATGCCCTTGTTCAGGATCTAAATGTAGTCAAAATTTGCTTCAATTGTAGTGCATGACCTGTAAATAAAAAATTCTGTGAAATGTAGGTATATCTTTTATATTTTAAGAATAAATAATACATTTTAAGTTAGTTTTAACCATTTATCCTCAATTATCATGTCTCATTAATCACTAATAGTGTACATGTTACTTTTTAAATCGTGCATTTTCCCTTTTTGGGTTGATTCTTATAACTTCTTTCCATTTAGCAATTTATCAAGCGTACATTATCGGTTGGTCCATTGAAATTTGAGCAATTACTAATTCAATAATAAATGAAGGTAAAATGATTAAAATTTATTCATATTTTGATATATTAAAGCATAAACAATTTCTTACAATACAAAACAAACCTAAAACTCTAGCTTACGTACAAGTCAAGAAGACGAAACTTGAACGTGATCGACGAATTGTCATTTGTGTACTTCAAGCAGTTGGGGATCTCTAAGACCGCTGTCTACGCTGCCAACAAGTCAGAAATGTTGGAGAGGAAGAAGAGCTCTATCAAAAAGGCCAAAATATATCCGAAGGAGTTAAATAAAACTGCCTGAGCCAATCTCCTTAAGTCATTGAGGGCATTTGCAAGATATCTCGGAGTTCCCAGAAAGCTATCAAAAAAAGTGGGTAGAAAGAGCTTTGTTAGGGGGGAGAGGCCACTTTTGACATCAATAATGAATTAACCCCATCTTCTACGTTGCAAGACTCTTTTGAATTTTGAGCTTGTTTGATACTTATGGCCCATACAGCCCTGATGATAACCATGTCAACTACACCTTTTGACTACATGTCAAGAGGAAAGCCTGGAATGTATATCATCCAAACACCGAGGCCCTCAAAGCCACTATCAGCCAGCACTGCGATGCAATGACAGAGGACTAAATCCACAGTGGGTGCCAGGCTTTCCGCCTGGAAGGCATAATTACTGCTAAGGGTGGCTAGATTAATTATTAAGAGAGCTGATTTGTTATAGGTTAGAATAATGTTTATCAAAATAAATATACTCTAAATCATGATTAATCCCTTATTTTAATATTTATTACCGAGATAAAAAATTTTGTGTCCTTTCAAACTTTGAAGTATATTTGCTACTTAAAGATGACTGTCTGAGGCAATAAAATTTTGCATATGAAAACTTTTTCGAACTAGCCATAATTGAAATTCAAAAAAGTTTTTAAAAAAAATACATAAATATATAAGTCTGAATAATATTCTTGTTTGCTTTAAATATTTCTATATTTTTGGTGATTAGATTATGGTTGTATCTCTATTGAATTGCTTTAAATAATGTCCATAAATTATATATGTTTTATAAAAACTATCCAATATTTGTAGATAGGTCTATACAACATAAGTATGCATGTATGTTACAAAATTATGTTAATAAGGGCAGAAAAGAAAGAAGATTCATCTGCGGAAAGGAAGAAAGGAGGTTCTCTTAAATAGGAAACCATACGTTCTCATAGATAGATTAATATGATAATCAATACAATTTTTGAAGAGGTTTGTCGCCCTCTTATTGATCAATATCATAAAATCATTCCCCTTTTTTGTCTGGTATTTCCGATAGAGACATAATAACGATAGCTTTCGAATATGAAAAAAGTTGATATTTCATGACTAAAAGTGCATTTCTATGTTGCCGCAATACAAATATTGTTGTACCTGCTTCTTTATTTCGATCCTTTTTCAGACAAAAATATAAAATGGCACAAGGTTAATTCACAAACACTTAGGGTCCTCTCCTCAGAATTCGTGTTTGGGAAGGGCTAGCTGAAAAATTTAATGAAGCTTATTAATAAAATACAATTTTTATTTTTGTTTCTGAAGGAAATTTGTATATAGGATGGGGGGAGTGTTCAAAAATTTGGGCGTTATATTTGGGAATATTACAGGGATTCTCTGAGTGGTCCATTAATTAACAAGAAAATTTCAGGAAAATTAAGACTGTATCTTTTGAGTTGGTATTTAACAAAATAATAAATATTTAAACCTATTTTTGTGTTTTCAAATTCGTGTTCGGCATATATATTATTATTGTATAAAACCTTAAATAATAGCAACTAAAAGTCTTTTCGCAGTAAACTTTTTTTTAAACACAAAAATAAGCGTTAAAACTTTAAATGCACATAGGTTTTTCGAAAATGAATGATTTTTGTAAATTGACATTGGTCGGGGGGGGCAAGGTCCGTTACGCGTCAGAGATGGAGTACTATCCTGGGGGTATACTGCTAGGTGGATGGGACAAGGTATAAACCAGTATAAGTCGAATTGGGGGGGGGGGCTAGATTTAAAGAACTCCTAATTTTTTTATATTTCTACGAACAAAATTAATATAGGCTTATGTCAAGAAAAGTTTGTAGATCTATGGATACCCATTCTTCTAATTCAAAACCTTTTTTTAGAGTATAATTTTGATTCAGAGACATATTTTAAAGTGGAATGACTCAAGAAATTAAATTTAAATATAATCACAATTGATAAAAAATATTCCAAAATTCAAAAGATAAATTATTTATTATATAAACAGTTCCTACAAAATTTTCCAATCATACAAAAATCCAGTAAAATGAAGGGTTTTCGTTGAAAGCTATTATTTTTTTTAATTGCATTATATTATAGCTAAAACTAAAGACTATACCTTATACGTTTTACATAGTAGTACTATGTCAGCTATGAGTTAACCTATTTGTATAGCGTCTTTACAGCTAAAGGTCACCATTATTTAGCAATGGCTTGATTATTAATTATATTATTACTTCTTTATATGCGTTTGGTATTCAATTTTTAGCATAATATACTAAAAAAATATTTTATTTTATATATTTTATAGTAACACCTTAAGGTATAAGTACCCCAAACATTCGAGTTTAGGAAGATCCGAGCTGAAATCTGAACCAAAGCTTGCATTTACTTACGAGTTCCTTTATAGATACGAGCTGGTCTAAAGTTGACAATGGGAGATCAGAGCATCAAGGCTCTTCTTTCTTTTTGTAATTTCTTATAGGATAAATTGATTTGACTACTACATCCGTCTTGGAACAAATTAAATTCTTTTTGCTCAGACAATTTTTCTCAAAAGCAATTTTCCGTGCACCGATTTAAAGTACTTATTTTTAAATAATACGCAAACTTTTTCTGAGGAAACACACAAAATATTTCTCTTTTTGGGTATGTATTCACACAAAGTGGAAATCCATTTAATCTAAAACAATATTTTGGTTAAACGGATTCTAGAATGGTAGAATCTGATAACGCCGTTACATGTGAAATAAAATTACAAATTTTACTTTTTTTTGAAAAAAAGTAATATTCACAGCTATTCACAAAAAATTAAATTTTTGGGAAAAAATTTTCAAATATTAAATTTTTTGGGAAAAAAAAGTTGAAAAATTCATAGCTATCGGAAAAAAAGTTGAAAGAAATTTCAAAAATCCATAACTATTTATAGAAAAATTAATTAGTTGTAAAAAAATGTGAAATATTTAATTTTTTGCTCTGTTCTATAATTTTCCGAATGACCTTTTTTCTCAAGAAAAGTAATTATTTCCCAAAAAAAAATTACCCCTATTTTTGCATAAAATTTTTCATCCTGAACAAAAAAAAAGTTCTAGTAAAAAGTAAAAATCCTGAATTTTGAAGGTACCTACAGCCGAGGGGAAGGTCTGCAATGTATGTCATCCAAACACCAAGGCCCTCAAAGCCACTTTCAGTCAGCACTGGGACGCCTTGACAGAGGATTACATGTGGAGCGTTTGCAAGACCTTCTGTCGCTGCTGGAAACCATAATTACCTCTAAAGGTCTACATTAATGATTAAGAGAGCTAATTTATTTATAGTATTAATTTGGTTCAAAGTATATTTTTAAAAAATAAATTATGTATTGTGAAAGTGTTCAGATTTAAATGGAAATGTAGTAAAAACTGCTCTTGCTCTCTCAGACATGTTTTATTCATCTCTACATATTAGATACATCATTCATCAACGTTATTAACCCGTTCAGATAAAACATATTTTAATTGATTGCTATTTATCTAATTTATACAATATATCCATGAACATAGGTGTATAAAATATGTCGTAGAAAGCGGGAGACTTTTTCTAGTTACCAATCGGAACGATGGTTTTTTTTTCCAAAGCTGATATCTTTATTTTAGTAAAATTTGTGAAGAAAGAACATATAATTTATAAGTATAAAGTAATCACTAGAGCGTGAAAGACAAAAGCAAACTCTGAGGATTTGTTGAGAAGTGAAGTGTAATTCCTTGTTGGACTCGGAGTAGAATTGAGAATTGACATTCGAATAATTACTGCTAGTATCATTACTAGATACAGAGGAGGGGGGGGGGTATTTATTTTCTTCATTTTGCTAATTTAATAAAATGCTATAACATGTAGAACATTGAGTGAAATATTCGTCAATTCTAGTGCAATTGGAACCTATAAAAAAGTATTAATAATGGAGCACGCTGTAATACGCTTTAAACATATTTCAAAGTTAGGGAGTAATATTGAAATTAATGGGTTTAGGGGTGAGGAAACTTTTGATCATTTAAGTGCTTCTTGTCTATGAAAAATACAGACATAATTAATAAATTTTCAATATCTTGCTTTGGGCAAACAAAAAAGTAAAATGCATAATCTTTTTCTTTACGGAACAAATGTGTACATATTTCATAAAATATTTCTTTTTGCAATAAATAATTGATAATGACATGAAGATTAATTTATGTTGAACCCCTTGTTCCTCTTGGAATATTACTTATAATATTTTACTGGCATATTGTATTTGAATACAATTTGATGAGTCCAAGGCGAATCGTCTATCCTATAAGAGTTATAGTTGTAGTTACTTGATGGAATCAAAGTAGAATTGTGGATCGGCATCGGAGTAATTCTTACCTATGTCTTTTTCTATTTCCTTCTTCCCCTTCTCCTTTGCCACAGCTGATTGTAGCTGATTTAATTAAACGTGTTTTTCTTTCATTTTACATACCAGCAGGACATATATCATACGTCATTGAGTATTACTTTCGATTAAAGTCTTTATTTTCAAATTTCTAGAATGAGTTTTGAAGCTCAAATATATTAAATATACATTATATCCTTCATTTAATTTGCCTCTGATATGGTTCTTTTTAAATAAAATCTATCAGTTTATAAGTTTTAAAATTTTGCAAACTAATTTTGCCTACTTTATTTACAATTTACGATCCCTCCAATTGTTTAATCAATTGCAACCTTTAAATTTATTTGAATAGTTATAATTCTTTCCCAAGGTATGGAGTATTTTTTACAATAATTATTCTAAATGTCCATTGTCTTCTAAACATCAATTTTAACAAATATAATATTTTCAATTATTTTAAAATCGTTATAATTTCTTTAAATCGATGCCCTTACTTTTCCATCTGGACTTACTTTCGAGTCAGCTTTTGACTTTTTTATTTAAAAAACAAATGCAGATATTTTATCATACTGAAAACAAGAAACACACAATATTTGACGATTTTTCTCTTATACTCTTAAAAATACATACGAGGTCTGTTCAAAAGTAAAGTGACGTTTCAAATTTTGCGGGCAAGGTACATGTGGATGTATTTATGTTAGTACACTTGCCACAAACATATATTTACTGTTCTAGCTATATAAAATATTTAGTTTGTTTATGAGAGGAAAAACAGTAAGATTTATTTTGCGTGTTTGGCGATTTTTTGCTAATGAAAAACAAAGATCAAAGAATTTGCATCAAATTTTGTGTAAAAAATAAAAACAAGTGCTCTAAAACTATTTCTAATTATTTGTTCATTAATTAATCATTCGTTTGTGTGTTTGTTTTTGAAGAATTCTCGACTATCTTGGCTGTAGATTGATTTAAATTTGCATAGTAAAATAAATATATGTGAATTTAATTATAATTATAATATTTCACTATTTCAAATGTAAATGGTTGTCTTCTTTATAACAGTAATTCAATTTCTTCCCGCAGAATGATAAAACAGGCAGTTGATCAAGGACTTAAATTCAGGTGTACCACATGTCTTGCTCCCGCCTTCTCCTCGCGTTCTTAAAAAAAACTCAATTCTTCTTCAGGTCAAAAAATACATTGTATTTTCATTTTAGCTGTTTTCATCAGTTGGCTTTTTTCAGATTTAAAGCAGCTAAGTCTACGTATTAATGAATTCAAAAGTGTTTCAATACATCTTCATTTGTATGAAGATGCCTTAGCATCCCAAAAATTACATTGCTACCATAAGCCTTTGACAATGTTTCCGTTTTCTTTTCGAAATGAGAGGTTGTGAGTTGATAGTAAAAATCACCGCGTAAATTATTTAATTATCTTCAAGATGATTTGGAGAAATGCATTTGGGTGCAATTCCTGGCTTTCAAGACAAGAAAAAAAGGGATATAATTGAAATTGTTATTAAATACATTTTTTTAACAAAAAACTAATTGATTGTAATTATTAACAATGATGTAAAATAGTAGATTTTTAAATATATCCAGAATAAAACAAAGAAATATATTTAGCTCCTTCAGTTATAACTATATAAATAGCCTCATTAGTACTTGGTATCATAATAAATATTACAATTATTAAGATATGCTTGAAAGTCATTTGAATTTTCAAGGACACTTTTAGTAACCAAAATTGATTGTCGATTAACTTTATTGCCTAATCATTAGTGTTGTGTTTCGGTCTGAAAATAAAAGATGTAGGCCATCATAATTATGTTTGGGCTGAAGTTATTCGGTTTTTTAAAGAAGTTCAACTTGGTACCAAAAAAATGGTCTGCATAAATCAACCACAACATTGTTTATCGGTGTCATTGAAAAATCAATGTATACAGATTGTTGATGACGTCATGTGGGGGTGGGGCTTGGTTTTTGCAATTTTTTTTTTTTTTTAATAAAAATTTCTGAAATCTATAGCTATTCACAGAAAATTAAAATTTTTGGAAAAAAATGAAATACCCATTGCTATTCATAGAAAATTTTAAAAAATTCAAAAATTTTACAATTTAAAAAATTGCAAATATACATTTTTTGAAAAAAAATAATAAAATCAATAGTTATTTACAGAAAATTACATTTTTGCTGGATCGAAAAATTGGTCCAAAAAAAAAAAAATTGAGTGGGAAAAAAAAAAAATTTCAAAAAATTTTTTTTGAAAAAAATTCAAAAAAAATTTCAAAAAATCCATCAAAAAGCTATAGCTATTAATAATTTTTTTTTTTTTTAATTGCAAATATTAAATTTAGAGAATTAGAACATCTACAGCTGTTCCAAAAAATGTTAATTTTTGGGAGAAAAATTTCAAAAATTTAATTTAAATATTAATTTTTCTAGTAAGAAGTAAAAATTCCTTAATTTGGGGAGGGGGCTACAGCCCACAGGCCCACCCTGGGTGGACGCCCCTGACATCATATAATTATTTATCACATGTAGAATGGATAATGGCATATTTTATTCAAAAACAATATTAAATACGAAGTATTACCTGTTTTGAATACATATAACTATGTAGGGCTTCAACTATATTTGTAACTTTGCAGAAACAAGTTTTTGACTCCTAATGTTATTAGAATATAAATTAAAAACTTTATTAGATATCATTATGCTTCAAAAATAAAATAAACACCCGCAGGACTATTTCGGCTATTTATGAGAAGGTGTTGGACATAGTACGGTGTACAAACTCATTCATTTATGTTGCTCAAACATAATTTATATAGGTACATTTTATAGTGGGATATTCATGCATTTGTTACATACGAGTAGGTATTTAACATTAACAATGCATATTTTCAAAGATTTGTATTGAGACATTTAAAAAAAGGTTTTTATTAAACTCTTCGTTTAAATATGCAAATTTGTAGATGTTCTATCTTACCTGGTGTTCCATTGAAATCTGAACTCTGACTAATACAATAAACAATTAGTTACGAAAAAAAATAAACATCAAGGTCAATAGAAATACAAGGTTATACCATAACGCATGTATAAGTGATGTTTGATTTCCACGACACTTTTTAATATTGACGTCATAGTGTATGAGTGATTGCATATTTTGTCAAAATCTGTCTTTCTTACCCTAAAGTCTGTAAAGTATTGAAAATTCTAGCAATAGTGACGTCATAGAGGTTGCGTGTTTTGCCAAAATCTGCCTACCTTGCCCAGCATTCGGTACGATACATCAAATTGAAAATCCTAGCAGGCCTGATTATATGATGGTCTAACCTTGACAAACCTAAGATCTCTAACTTACGTAGAAGTGAGGAAATGACACTTGAACATGATTGACGAAATTTGATCCGCGCAATCCAAGCAGTTGGGCGTCTCAATGAACATAGTCTACGACGTCAGCAAGTCCAAAAAGTTGAAGAGGAAAAAGGAGTATCTCGAAAAAGGGTAGACTGGACACAGAAAAGTTAAAGGAAACAGCCCAGGTCAATCTCCTCAAGTCCATGATGGCCCAACCAAGAGATATCTGAGTTTCACAACAAACTGACCAGAGAGCTATCGAAAAAGTGGGTGGAAAGAGGCTTGTGAGGATGGAAAGGTCACTTTGGACACCGGAAATGAATAAAAATCATATTTTCGGACACTTCTGGCCCCCCTGATGCAAACCCCTTCGACTACACCTTTTGTGAGCATGCCAAGAGGAAGGCATATAGTGTCTGTCATCCAAACAGAGGCCCTCAAAGCCACTGTCAGCCAGTACTGGGACGTGATGACGAAGGACTACATCTTCAGCGGTTGCCAGGCCTTCCGCTACTGCCTGGAAGCCATCATTTCATCTAAGGGCCGCTACATTATTGATTAAGAGAGCTCAGTCACATATCTAGTTATACTATTAATTTTGTAGAAATTAGATCGTTAATTAGTAAACTATATCTTGTTGAATTTTAAAATTCAAAGTGTTCAGATTTTAATGGAACACTTGGTAGAAAGGGAAAAAATCATCTTGTTGAAACCCCAAGTGTATTTTAATTGATATTTACGAGTGCAACATGGATAGAATAAATCAAAGAATGACAAAATTTAATCGATGTAATTATTATATTCGGTGAATAAATATCATGTTATTTATTAAAAAAGTTGTATCTTTTATCCCAGTTTTACCGCGTTAGTTAAATTAGATTTTCAATAACGAAGGGTTAAGAAAGGTCTCTTAGAATAGAGAGAAATATTCCTAAATAAAAAAAAACCGTCATTAAATGAAATGTTTACAAAGTTTGAAATCTTTTTTATAGAAAACCCCGTCAAATATTTCAGAAAAAAATATTTCAGAAAGGTCTTTCATTAAGGAAAAGGGGAGATATTCAACCTTCTACAAAAAAAATTATTTCATATTGGAGTCGGAAAAAATATGATATCCGCAACAAATTTTGAAAAGATATTAAACTTCCCAAAAGAAAAATCCTACCATTGGACTCATTGAAGGATTATAATAGGGATTCCAATCATGGCTCTCTCTCTCTTTTAGAAAGGAACTGAAGATATGGGCACGTTCCTTTCTAATCTAATAATTATTTATTTTAGTATAAAGCTTATCTTTTGAATGACCTCTATACGTGAAAATAACGAACTTTCATTTTCTAGACACATCTTATAAAAGAAACAAAGAAGATATATTCCTATCATTTGATGATTTTTGAAGATCATTATATTTTCTTTGCACCTGAAACCAAGTTAATTTTATATTTATCCTTTAGCTATCTATCTAGCCTATTAGTAAATATAAAGTACTATAAATTCGTTTTAATTTTATGAAGAGTATTTTTAGATCTTTGCTCCCCTTATAAGACTGAAATTTGTACCCCAACGTTATTCAAATCATTTCAATAGCACCATTATTGAAAAATGTGTCTCAAAAACATTTTCTGACTTTTTTTCATAATCTTAGCCTTTACATATGTTGTGCTTCAAGGGAAAAGAAAGCTGGAAGGATTTTTTTCAAAATTAGTGTAGGATGGATCCGTATTATTCAAGTAATTAATTATCTTCCATTTCTAATTTATTATAATTGAAAACTTTTAAATTATTTAGATTAATTAGTCCTACAAAGCTGCTGCAAAAATTTACGCCCACAATAAAAGAAAAAATACATACAGTATCACTGATTTAATTTTTTCTTGATATGATTCAAATGTAGTAATCAATTGACAACTATTAGTCACTAGCAGGTGTACCAATTATTGGCCGTAGTAATTAAACGTCGACAAACAAACAGACTATGCTTTAATAATATAGAAAATAACTCCTCAAGAAATCCTCAGAGTCACTCAACTCTTTTTTCATGAGTACACACACCCGTAGTTTTTATTAAGCATATTAGTAACGGCTTGAGAAAATAGTTGTGAACAACAACAAAACTAGCACGCGAAATAATACTTAGTATTTACAACCCTAGATATAACATTTATTTTCTTATAACGCACTTGCAGCTACATTGTTTCTAATACTCTGAATTTTACCGATTTTCTTTTGTTCTTGATCTTATATGCCTTGACACCTCATTTTCTGAGGAGATGGGTTTCTATAATTGCAAGTGACAAAAGTGGTCTCTCCAACATCACAAGGTTTTTTCCATCCACTTTTTTTATAGCTCTCTAGACAGGTTTACCTTTTTTATAGAACCCTTCTTCTTCTTCAACGTTTCGGACTTGTTGACGGCGTAGATAGTACACCTAGATATGCCCAACTGCTTAGCGACTTCCGTCGGGTTTTTTTTCCAGCGTCAAGAAGTGCAGGAATGGAAATCGTCAATCACGTTGAAGTGTCATTTTTTCGAGTTGTACGTAAGCTAGAGAGGTCAAGTTTATTTTGTATTGTAACTAATTGTTTATGCTTTAATCTTTTATGAGCACAAACGAGCCTTTTATCAGGTGTTGAGTATAATTGAATCTATTTAGGAAAGGATGTTCACCACACACGAATTATTTAATAATGACAACAGATAAGGGGAAAAAAATCGTTCTTTATACTACCAATTACAAATTAACCGGCCAGCTAAAAAAAAAACACCTGATTTACATCATTGGGCATATATTATGCATCACTGGGTAATATTTAACTCAATAGGATATACAAGGTGACCCATAAGTCTTAGAACAACTTAAATAGGAAGAAAATACACAAAAATTTATTTCTTGAAACATCTTTTTACACCGTAAAATTTTCTTTAAAATGTGTGCCAGTTCATTGTGTATAGTCACCATTTGTGGCAACTACAGCTCTCAGACCCTTCAGAAATGCCTTACACGCTGTACGGATGGTCTCCTCTAATACAGCTTTATCTTCAAGTTTTGAAACTAGGGCGGTATTTGAGTCCGATTTCTCACTCGATTTTAATTGCAACTAAGTTTTTTAAAAAAAGAAACAGAGATATTTAATTAGTTAGTCCCTGGTAGCCCGGACAAAAAGTAAAATAAAATATTACGAGTACGAATAGATAATTATTTTTTCATTATTAGATTAGTTGTACCTAATACATTAACATAGATATTATCAGTAAAGAAGGGATCTGTGTAAAGAAAAAACTAATTATAGCCATTAAAAAAGGAAAATGGTTGATGTGTGTGCTCTTTCTTCTTCTTTGTTCATTATTTAATAGGTCGTGGGGGCACTAAAATATCTCTCTGAAAGAAGGATTCTTACCTATATTTGATATAAAATGATTTAACATGGCATAATAAAATAAATATATATGAATTTAAATATAATTATAACATTTTCCCAGTACTAATACTGTTTTAAATGTTAAAGGAGAACTAACCGTTCTCCTCTTTATAGTAGTAGTTCATTTTCTACCCTTAAAATCAAATAACAGAGAGCTAATGTTTACATTGGTCTTAATTCAGAAATACCATATATTTCCATCCCTTCTTCTCCTGGCGCTCTTACAAAAAAAAAACACATCTCAAATCATTATCAGTCATCACTGGTCCATATTATATGTATGTCACCCCGGTTTGTTAAAATATAAGAAACAGAATTATAACGTTGTCACCCTGACAATTTGAAGAATTTTCAGAGGAGAGTAGCTTATTTTGTTTAGGTCATCAACTAGAAAAAGTTGTTTCCGCCTTCTAGGACATGTTTTATACACCTCTAAATATTATGTTTGTGAAAAATACTGGAATCCAGGGGAGCATTAACCTGTCAGAAAATATCTGTATAAAAATTAGAGCTATTCAAAAACAACCCTGAATCAAAAGGCTAAATGACCGCAAGTCACTAATCTATAAGGCTCCGGGTTCCAGTATCCTTCAAGTTCAGATGGTTTCAGGAGCAAGTCCATGGAAAAATGAGTCTAGCTCAAACATGGTGGTAATTATATTAAATGTTCAATAAAAATGAACATTCAGTAATTTTGTACAATTAAAAAGGAATTTAAAGTACGTTATTTATTTGTTAATAATTCATTACAAATTGCTCAAAAGGAGTTAAATGCTAGAATTCAAATACATGAGTTTGTAACAGTTAAAACAAACAATATGTGAATATAAAACTAAGCACGTTCATTTCAATAATTTACAAAAGGTATTCTTGCTTGAATCTATTGTAAGTTGTTGTTTTTTTTTGGCAAGATAAAACAATATATTTTTTGTTCTTGTTATTTATGCAATCACAATACACATATTCAATTTATTGGCAGGCTTAAAAGATTGAAACTACAAAATTGTTTTTCTTGATAATTTATGAATATCCATCACCCATGTAATAAATAATCTCCATTTTTGATTTGAGATATGGTATTAACACTTAAGAGAAATAGTCAAAATAAAAGATGCAAGTCAGGGTCAGTAGTTACTAATTAATCACGAAGATACATGTATACATAGTTTATTCATCAGTTATTCAACGCAAAAATAATGATGAAAGATTTCGTGATTGTTACTATTTAGCAATCAAGCATAATATTATCCTCTTTGTTCCCTAGCATAGAAAGAAAACCCATACTGTGATGATGTGAAAAAGAAGTTGACCAAAACTTGCAAATTGGTGTTTAAATAAATAAGTATATTAACAGCGTAGACAAAACATTCCTCCTCCCCCATCTCAATGCCCAAAGAAGTATGCGGATACACATAATACGAGTATTTTCTAAAAAACTTTGTATATTATAATCTTCAAACCTCTACAATTCCCCCTTTTCAATGTATAGAGGTTCTGTGATTTCATGATTGATGGAGTAAAAGTACCATGAGAAGTTCTATTTTCTCAGCAAGGGAATTACTAACACGGTAATTTTTTTTATTATAAAAAAGAAACATTTAAAATCACAGAACCTCATCATCATTTTGAAGGGGAGAGTTGTTGTAGTCTGAAGAATATAGGGTTACATTGTCCCCACAGCCACAACTGGTCCCCTGGTCTTTGGTATTTTTGGACATCATCAATACTTGAGCCGAGATTTGTCAAGAACTGATGAGCAAAGTTCCGTACCAGGCTGAAACTGGTCATTAAGGTAAAAAGCGGTTTTATTGATTGAGCATGTAATTAAGGTGTCCCTTAATTGTATTAATGAATTAAATTTTCCAAATTTGATGATATTTTTTGAAATATAAGGATTTTTGTAATTTTTTTAAAAGTGTTGCATTTTAGACGGAGTTCAATGTACCCGATTATAGTAGTATACAAAATGCATTAAAAGTATGTGGTAATCCGCCATTAGATGATAAACATTCAGGACTGAAATTTAAATTTGTTTTTACACAAATATTATATTTAAATATTCTTGATTGTAAGAGTCGATCGATGGGTGGGTCTAAGATTAAGTTTATATGAAATAAGATTAAATACACTAGAAAGGTTTTCCATATATTTTTTAAGCAGAAGATAAATTATTGTTTTTGTAAGACAAGAGTTATAAATATTTCTTTTAATAATAATTAGTAACCATGAAGCAAAACAAGTTCCATACCGTTTGACTTTTGTTATTTGGGAATTAATCACGTGAAATGGGGCTTGTCACTTGAGTTACGAGGTCTCCTTTTGCATCATGTTGATAATGGTAAGAGTTTGCCTTTAGTGGTGCATGCCGTTGCATTTTTGTTCAACAGCATTAAATAACTTATTGTGTTTTGATTTTTAGACACATATTTTTCAAATACACAATACAGGTAAGTGTGTTCAAAAAACTCATCAGAAATAGGGTTAGTGAAACAAACATTTGGTCCGTCAATATAAAATCAAGCTCTAGGGATTTTCTCAAAATTGATCGGGGATTACTTTTTTAATCTTTGACAAATAATTATTTTAAATTTCATTGAAAAAAATATTTTGATGAATTTTTTAGGTGTGCCGTAAATTCCAGAACTTAAAGTAACAAAAATGCATTGTCACAAGGAAAAAAATATAAAGTGATAGATCCTTTTTGAAAAGTCATATCAGGAGCAAATTAATTCACATAAATCAAATGAAGACTATAAACTATAATGAATGTAATTATGTATCTCAACAGATCCCAGAAATTTCAAAACAAAGACTATAATTGACCAACAATTATTATGAAATATTATGCTGTATCAATATAGGATTTTAAAATATAAATTGGTCCGTTTTCGTTTGTCTTGATTTTCGATCAAGATTGTTTCTGTGTTAATTCACTACACATGTCCTGTATATTTTGCCAAATGCTATCAAGAATCAACAAAATAAAAATATTTTCCATTCTGTATCCATCAATGTTTAATGGCATAGTATTATATCGGTGCTTAGTATGGTAATTAAAATCTATTCCATCCCTGTTATAGAACCTTGAAAAAAGTCCCATATTTTAAAAAAGCTACGACATCATTGTTACAAATATTACATTTAAGTGGCTAGATACGTAGGAATACCAACTGAATTCGTTCAGTAATACTTCGACCATATTCTATGCACAATAATATATAGTTTGCACTTTTCTTTATCAAATTTTAATTATAAGTATTTCTCATATTTATAACACTATGGAACAAAATTAAGGTCTTGGAGCGCCCGCAGACTGAAACCCACATTTAATATTGTTATTTAAGCCGTAGAAGACGAAAATGATCATTTCTTTATTTGTTTGTTTCACCCCTTTTTTTAAAAGTTCAACAAACATTGGATATTCTGAACTTGTACTCTTAACAAAAATAGACTGCCCTGCAAGTTCAATTCTCCTGTATGATGCATACAGGCTAAATGAACAAGAGCTTTTTCTAGAGCTTTTTCAATAAGAAGACATACTCCTTTATGAACTCCAACATTTGATGCTGTTGTATCAAAAGACATAACAGATACGTTTTCTTTTATATTCAACTCGTTTATAGCAATATATATAGTATTAGCCTGTACTTCCACCGTTTCTCTTTCAATTACAGGGATAGCTAATATTATTTCATTAGAAGTGGCTCCAGTTGAAACTATTGCCAATCTCTCTACATTTAATATCATATTTGAATCCCAGTGAATTATTGATCCCAATGAAAACTAGGAAATTACTTCTCTGGAAGATTCTTTCACTTCTTTGGTTATATTTGATGGTCTTTTTCCTTCCGTGTTCTAGCTGTTGATGACTTTGAAAGAACAAAATCCTAAATTTCGCTTCCCCCAACTTTAACTGTTGCTTCAATCCGAAGAGTTACCATTCTATTTGAATTTCTCATCAATGACTATGGCTATTTCCGGAGATGCCATAACATTTTTGGGAAAGGTCAACTGCTGATTTTTGAAGTGAGTTGATCAGAGAGCTTCCTCTTTTTGGGAACAAATTCTAAATCCTTTTGAACAGAACTTCCTGCTTTAATCATCGGACATTCTTCATTTGAAAATTTATTATTGTTTGCATTATCAAGCCGCTGTTTTTCTTCTTCGAAACGTTTTTTTTTTTTTTTTTTTTTTTTTTGCTTTTAATTTTTCTTTTCGGAGCCCTTAACTTCTTATAAGATTTCAAGGGAGAAAATGAACTACTGCTATATAGAGAACAACCTTCAACATTTAAAATAGCATTTGTGCTAAAAATAAGACGGATCCACATTTAATTGGATCCGGGTCGGTTGGATCTTTAGAAGAAAATATTGTGTATCCATACTCTCACATCCTGATCTGAATACAAAATTGGACAGATACTTGTTTTGAGTTTTATTAGTATTTTACCCAAAATTTGAACTTCAATAAAATGGACTCAGTATTAAGCTTACATTTTTTATGATTACTGATGCCGGAACAATGAACAACCCAATGTTATTATTAACATTGGAACATAGCCATTAGTTATTATAAGATTAATATTTAGAATAACATTGGAAACGTCATTACCTTTATTGTATCACGCAACCTCTCATTCAAAAAGAAGCCGAAAAAAATCCCGAAATCAAGTTGGGAAGTTCGCCAATTCTTGCAGCTATGGAATTATTATTTAATAATAGTTGATAATTGGTCACAGCTCAGTAAGAACTAATTCGTCTCCAACAAAACAAATATTAAGAACACTGATTAGAGAATAAGAAGAAGAAAAATCAATAGCTGATAACCAAATAAAGTGTATGAAATAGCTACAGGATGCAACTGTTCATGTAGAGGTATCCGCAGGTGGTGGGTTGGAGGGGCTGTAGCACCCCCCTCCCCAAATTATGGAATTATTGCTCTTTAATATAATTTTTTTGAACAGGATGAAAAAATTTTACGCTAAAATTGGGGTAGAGATTTTTTTTTAAGTTTTATTTTCTTTAAAAAAGTTCATTCAGACAAATTATGCAGCAGAGCAAAAAATTTATTTTTAGAATTTTTTTTCCAAAAAATTATACATTTTAAATTATTATTACAAAAAATAATTTTTTTGTGCAAAACTATGGATTTAAAAAAAAAAGTCCAAAAAATATTTGAAATTTAATATTCTATGGATAGACTTTGAAATTTTTTTGCAAAATTTTTAATTTTTCATGTACAGGTGTGGATTTTAGATTTTTTATGGACTTTTGAAATTTTTTTCCAAAAAAATGTAACATTTAATGATTTTCCAAATAATTTAATTTTTAGTAAATAGCTTTGGATTTTTGAATTTTTTTACAAAAGTTTTAAATTGTCTAAAACCAAGCCATATATATAATTCTGTGTACGCCCCTGCATAGATTATTTGAAGTCACGTCTTTTGTTTCGGCTTTGGATTCGAAAATATTGAAACCAATACATCCCTATTTTTAATACATCAATCTTGGGTCTCATTCATTTATTGCTTTTTACTTTTAAGATGGAACGGCAATAAAAGATTTTATTCACTGATAATAGAATGTTAAAAACTTTGATTAGTAATAAAACTTATATCACATTTAATAATATTATTGTTTTAAGTTATTGTGAGGTTAAATTTTTGTTATTCCGAAACGATTTAGAATATTATTCTTAGATCCCTGCCATTTTTATAAATGTATGTCTAGTACATACAAGTTATAAAACGAGTTTCAAAAATAAGAGCTGATATTGCAATCTTCTTCAATGTCATTATATCCTTCAACAAAATCAAGAAATAATACTTTTTTATGAGTGTATCTATGCAAATATGTATTTGCAATATAAATAGGAGGATTTAAGTCAGACCATCCAAGTATATTATCAAATTCAAGCGTGTGCGGTAGGATCACTGCGCTCTTTTCCTCAGCGAAACGTTGACTCTACATACCTCACCGTAAAGAAGCTCATTGTGTGTAAGGTTCGCCCTGAGGAATATTTAGTGGGAGAATCTTCAGGTAAAAGATTACTGATATAAACCATTATTTATTTCCATTTATTTTATTCATAAAAAAATTAATTGTTATATATCCAAATTAAATAATAATACCTAGATAATATAGATTTATATATCAGGCCATATATAATCTTTGTACCAAGTTTGAGCAAAATATTTCTGTAACTTTTACTACAATCCTGGTGACTAACAAACAAACAGAGGCAAACACATAACCTTCGTTCAAATTTGTTGTGGAGGTAGTAAAGCGAATATGTATGTAAAATAAAACTGAGAACCGAATATTCGACATTTTTTCTTTTTCTTTTTTGTTAACAAGAAATATCTATTAAGCCTTAAAAACCTACATGAAAAAAATATGCAAAACGTTAGTTTGGAGGGGATTGCCAGAAAATCAGTTCAACATTTTATTGGATATGGGTCCGTTCGGATATGTAGACGTAAATATTTTGGTAAATTTTGGGTTACCAGCCTTTCGGATACAGATCTGAAACCAAAATTAAACGAATAATTTACTCGAATTTTATAAGCATTTTAACCCAGGTTCGGACAAAAATATAATAAGAATAGGATTACACCTTTTTCTCTAACTCCCCCTAAAAGAAGTAATTCATGAAATTCATATCGGGCGAGTTAGAGGGCCAGGAATGGGGGGTCCCAAAATTGTACTTTATCTTCTTTCAATAAGTTTTAGGTCTTGCAGGCTTTGTGAGAAGGGGCCAAGTCATGCTTAAGAGGAACTCGTTATATGGGCGTACACAAAAAAAAATAAAGGAATTTTTGCTTTCTTTTTACAAGAAAATATTATATTTGCATTTTTTTTTCCAAAAAAATGTAATATTTTTTAAATATATGTGGATTTTTAATTAATTTTTTTTCCCAAAAAAGTTTTTTTTTCTAAATTTTTTGGAAACAGCTGAAGATTTAAGAAATTTTTACAAATAAATTTAATTTTCTGCAAATAGCCATGGATTTTTAAATTTTTTTACAAAAAAACCCATTCTTTTGAACAGCTGTGGATTTAAAAAAAAAAAATTCTCTAAATTTATTATTTAATTTTTGAAATTCAAAAAGTTTAATTTTTTGTCAACAGCTGTAGATTTTTGAAATTTTTGTGAATAACTCTAAAGAAATTCCTAAAAATGTAGTGTTTGAAATGTTTATCCAAATAAAATTAATTTTTCAAAAAAAAAATTCCAAAAACTTTCAACGCCTTCTCTTCCTTCCAGCTGTTGTAGATGTCATAGACTGTACTTTTTGGATACCCAGGCATCTTCTTGATGTACGTTAGGCTGTGTCCCACGCAAGGCAATTCCATGGTAGTGTTCCTCCGGGTCGCCTCCATTGTAAATACCTTATTATTAATACTTATTGTTCAGGATATAGTTAAAAATGGTCTGGATTTACCTGAACGACCCTGTAGTTAGAAAGAAATGGCGAACTACCAAATGATTTTGGGCCTATTTCTGATTCTCTTGGGAGGAAAGGTTACAAGATAAGAACATGACTTATGAAGATAATTCATTTTCCTTATTTTGTGGAGAAAGGAATAATTTCTTTTTTAGTATTATTAAGAATATAGCATGGAAAGAAAGTCTTCTAAAAATAAAAAGACTCTAAGAGGGACGCTAATACTTAGAGTATTATAATAAGTTTCCCCTTCTTTCTGCATTCAAAATACACTGCGTCCTTATCTTTTTTGTGGAACTTAAACGAACATAAAAGGAGTTCGTTTGAGCAAAGTAAGAAATAATAAATACAAAATGATCATTAGGACATACGAGGATCTTGAAGAGGAAGGCCTTCAATAAGTATATAATAGATACACAGGGTGACCCATAAGTCTTCGTATTAGGGAATGTAAAATCTGGACGTCATTGAGGGTGTTTTTCATCTTCTTAAATTATTCACTTATAGGGTAAAATAAATTATATAACTAAGTAAAAATATAAGATATTTGTATTATATTGAATTTTAATGAAAACATCAATACTTTTTGTACACATTTTATTTTTTTTAATCTTAGTGGTATTTATTTATTTATTTTTTTCAATTTTTCAAGAGTAGTAAAATTTAAACGAGAGGTTTTGTGAGGACATTTATTTAACAAAACCATCTGAAAATAGTGCTTGGCACAACTTCTATTCACTCTGTGAGACCTCAGCTCATATAATTGCCACAATACGAGGCCTAAAGTCCTTGCAGACCTTGACTATATAGTCAGACTCTATCTTGGGCCACTACACAGGACGGCGCCACTATATGTAGCTTTGGTTACAAAGTAATCTAAGTAAACAACGCTCATGCCCCATTAGTCGCACTTATCTTTATTGTATTATGAACTCTTTCCTCCAAAAAGAAAGATAAAAAGTCCAAAAATTACCTCGTAATTAGAAAAATATTTCCAACTATGGAAATATTGTTCTATAATTGTTCACAAGTTATTCAAATTCAACCAATCTCTGTCTATTCCCCTGCTAAGGGGGAGGGCAATTATACTAATCGAAAGTTAACGACAATATGATGTGTAAATTTTAATGTTATTGAGGGAACGCTGTATAAGATGTTCTTAAACAAAGTGACAAAACACACCTGATATATCGAAGAGATTTCTTTGTTTAAGAGAAAACTTTAACGATAAGATGTTATTAAACAAAGTGACAAAACACACCTGATATATTGAAGAGATTTCACTTTAACGACCACAAATGACGTAATTTCATCACTTTTAGTTTTCCTCATGACTTACGCAGCTATTTATTCCCTTCACAGAATTCACCTCGTCAATACTCAATTCAAATGGTGAATTCATGGATATTGCGAAGTTAGTTATAGATTTGAAGGTTCGGAAATAAGTAAACTCAAACCTACGTGATATCACTAATCGATGGTGTATATTTGTTAAGAATTATTCATATATATATATACATTTATATATAATATGTTATATGAATGGCTTTTACCTTTGGATTCTACTACATAAATACAATAAATTATCAACACGGCATCTACCAAAATAAAAAGGAGTTTTTTCCGTTTTTATTCTACAGATTAATATTGATGGCATCCTAGACTCCTCTAGGGAAGATAAAAGTTGTGGCGTCGCCAACTATATTTAGAATAAAAATCAACGTTTCGCCATTTTGTTTATTATAACTTTGGTCACAGCCTTCCCCCACTAATATAAAATTAGTTGGGATTTGATTTTTCTACGTCTTTTCCCCATATCACTATTCTTTATGCTGATTGGTTGAACTAGAATAAGACCAAGTAAAATTGTGAAGAATCTCCAAGTTATTAAATAATAAGTTTAATAGTTGTGAAGAAATGGCTTAGAGTAACAAACTGATTTTGGGCCTTGTCCTCTTTTTCTTATAGAAGGAAAGCTTGTAATATACATTGAAAACAAGACCGTTTGGTACGTCTGTATATTGAATGAAGCAATGCTGTAACTTTACTTTCTGTTTCACCATCATGAAATGGAAGATCATGATCCTACGAGACGCATTTCTCTCTACTTCCTTTCTTTCTCGATCTTACTTTCTCTAAAGATGCATGGTCGTAGGCATACCTTTTTTCCACACAAGATGTCGCTTTATATGATCCTTTAGATGACGTAATTTAATCATTTTTTGTCATTTTCCCATATTCCATGCATAGAGATGGGATTTGTGTAAGAGTGCGAGGAAAAAGCAGGAGCGAGACCTATGTTATTACTGAATTAAGACAATTGTTAATATCTGCTGCCAGTTATATGATTGGGGGGGGAGAAAATGATGTAAAGAGAAGAAGCTTCTACATTTAAAATAGAATGAGTGCAGGATAAACATTCTAATTATATTTAAAAACATATAATAAGTTGGGAAAAAAGTAATTTCTTACTGTTCACCTTATTTCAATACTTTAAAAGAACAGTGACAATCATCCAATTTAAGCCAAGTATCCCCCATTCACCCCAATTTTGTTCTCAGCTGTCGACTTTTTGGCTTCGTTTCCGCTCCTCAATGCTCTGAACATTGATAGTTTGAATTCAAATTAGCTCTAGTTAACCTGTGAGTCCGTCCCAACAACTATTGAATAATAAATCGATAGTGGGGCAAACTATCAGTTAATTATGGTCTTGTTGGAGAAAAAGTGGCGAAATACAATAAAGGTGATGATGTGGGTTATCTATTCTTTCTCTAAATATATCTTAATTTTGAGAAAATATTAAATATTAAAAAATTTGAAAAAAAAGTTTAAGTGGAGGGGTTGCCCCTTCCGCAATATTCGTGGGCCTGTATCTATATTAGATATATATTAACAAAATATACGTTTATGATACAAGTATTTATGGCATGCTTTAATTAGTGATGAAAAACTTGTGTATTTTGGACATGTTAAAAAAAGAAACCGAAAATCAACCCTCACCTAACTCCGCAACAAATCCTCATGGTATCCCTCCGTTGTCTATGAGTACACTCGAATGTTCAATTAGGTTTTCAATATAATTGATTCTAGTGGGAAAAGAAATTCACTACATAAGAATTCAATAATAATAACAAATGCTGAGGGAAAAAATTGATTCTTCAGATTACCGATTCCAAAAAAGCGGACCAGCT
This sequence comes from Lepeophtheirus salmonis, assembly GCF_016086655.4. Lineage (NCBI taxonomy): Eukaryota > Metazoa > Arthropoda > Copepoda > Siphonostomatoida > Caligidae > Lepeophtheirus > Lepeophtheirus salmonis. The sequence goes on from NC_052134.2 coordinate 10,140,026, forward strand.
CAAAAATTCACACAATCTACATCACTAGTTTTAACACTATACTCTATAGGACTTATTCCCAAAGGTGTCTATATTGACTCCTAAGGGTTAATATAGAGCTGTCAAGTATCTATTTTAGGAAAAATAGAAATAGTAAAAATAAAATTCGGCTGTCTACTAAATGTAAATACTACCTACAGAGGAGCCGAAAATGTTTTTATGAGTTTGCCACCCATATTCAAAAGGATAAGGGAATATATTTCTCTACTAAAATATTGTGTTCTGTTCTATGAACTAAGTTGTATTTCAACTTAGTTCTATACAAATAACTAAGTTTGTATCATTATCAATTACTTCCGAAGACTCAAATAGAACTTAATAAAAGTTATGTACAAATCATTCACACATGAAGAGCTTAATGACATTATGATAATTTAGCAAATTTCCCACCAATAATTTTTAATAATAAATGAATATTCTGCATATTTATCCATAAATATTATTAACGTTTAATAAAATTATTTAAATGTCTATTTTATTTGTGATGTGCAACATATATAAAATGGAAAGGCATGAATTTTGCCAGCTTCCAAAATTGTCATGGACAAACTTCAAATATGATAACGCTTAGGTCTACATTTAACATTTAAATGTCCTTCATGCAGATTTTAAAAACAGGTTTGGTGACTTTTTGACTATGGGTATTGATGAAACTCCAGTGCAGAATGGGCATTTTAAAAAATTCATTCTTCAGACCACCGATTCCAAACACAGGCTGGCTAAAAAATACACCGTATTTTTATGACTGATAATGGGCAAACTACCATAGATGATCAACCTATGCGATGAAATTGAAGACACATACGTCATATTACAAGAAAAATTGATGTGAATACATTGATCTTGTGTTTTATCCATTTGAAAATTAACTGTTAACTGTCTTTTTTTTCATTTGCGCAACAATTTAATATAAGAAAGTCTCACAACCTATATATCAAAATTATGCTTTAAGCTCTCTCATTTTTAATCTAGTTACAGCACATTCAACTTTCAGAGATGATGTTTAAGAACTATATTAACATCAATTCTAACACTTTGAATTCAAAATATACTAATATTTTTATTTGCATATCATGTATTTTCTTAATTATAAATATGGTTTTTTAATCATGTTTTTTTAGATTTATATGAAGAAATAATATGGACTCTAAACTTGTACCAACAATAGATTGTAAATCAAAATCCTATAAATTGGTAGTATATTATATGCAAGGGAGAGTGGGCTAGTTGGCACTCGGAGTAAGTTTGTTTTCCCTCAATTTCCCACGAGTTGTAAACCAGTGATTCTGTGGAATAACCCTATTATTGCTGCATTAGATATGGCTTTTTGAGAGTGGTGAATGAGCTCACCCAATCTTGAGCTGTGATACAATTTCTAAATTTAAAAACTCATAGAAGTATTTTTTTATTATTATTCATTTTGGTTTGAACTGTAATATTTAGTTAAATTCTAAAGCCTTTTTTATTTTATTAAAATATAATTATTTTTGGTTAATTTAAGAGTTAAATAAAGTTAATTGATCAAGTATTCAGTGAGATATTAGCATTGATGTCAATCCTGTGATTTTTTTAGCTGCCCGTTTTTTTGGAATTGGTAAAATGAAGAATGAATTTTCTTTTCCCTAGCAATTGTCATTATTATTTAATTCCTGAGTAGTGAACTTCCTTTCCTAAATAGATTCAATTATATTCAAAATCTGATTCACCATGCGAGTGTGCTCATGAAAGACAGAGTGTAACTCTGAGGATTTTTTGCGCTTGTTAGACACAAAGTAGAATTGGGGATCAATATCAGGGGCGTCCGCAAAAGGTGGGTTGTAGCTTCTCCCCATAACTTTAGAAAAAATTGCATTTACTAGAAAATTTATAACTTGAAATTTAATTTAATTTTTCAATTTTTTTTTCAAAAAATTGAATATTTTGAATCTTTTTTTTGAATTTTTTATTTTATTTCAACTTAATTTTTCATATTTTGTTCCAAAAAGCTTAAAATTTCAAACGATACAATTTTTTATAAAATTTAATATTTCAAATTTTTTTTTTAATTTTTTTTCAAAAAAATTCCAAAAATCAATTTAATAAACTGCAATCTAATGCAGCAATAATAGGGTTATTCCACAGAATCACTGGTTTACAACTCGTGGGAAATTGAGGGATATTGAGTAATTCAAGTAAATATACTTGTTTATTTCCATCTTTCCTTCCTTCCTTGTCACAGCTGATTGTAGCAGATCTAATGAAACGTCATGAGAATTATTATTTCTCTCTTCCAAAACATTCTTCAAATTGTCTGGGTTACCAAGTTGATTTTCAAGTGGTTTTTTTTATATGCCCATTGTACAGAGAATTTTCATCTTTATAAATTAGTGTTGGAAGTATGTTGATGGAGAGACAACTAGATTCATGAATTATGATAGAGTAAAAAACAAAAAAGAACAAAAAAATAAACACAATATTGTTTTAAAATTCTCGACGAGAATTAAATTTTCAATTCTTGTAACCATGGATACGAAATTGTGGTATCACAGTATTTATACCACCTAAGCTTGATAAATTTATTGTTTATTTTCTATATGTTTATTAGATCCTTTGATATATATGTCTTTGGATAAATTACATTTTATTCCAATCATATCCATCGATGCATTTATTTCTCTTATTTAAGCCATTGAACACTAAATTTTCAATTGCAGTAGCTTTGGCCAATGATTGGTAAAGCCTTTAAAGCTTTTCTTCAAAAATCACGATTTCTGAATATAATTTCGATTCAGAGCAATATTTTGAAAAGAAATAACCATATACATAGATGAAAATTTAAGTTAAGTTATTTAGAATATAGATTCCTACAAAGTGTGTCTAATCATACAAAAATTCCAACCCCTTCAACTACAGCTTTTGAGTACATGTCGAGGAAAAATCCTGCTGTGGCTGTCATACAAACACCGAGGCCCTCAAAGCCACTTTGGGCCAGTGCTAGGACGCCATGACAGAGGACTACATCCTCAGCGAGTGCCGAGCCTATCGCAGCCGCCTGAAAGCCATCATTGCCGCTAAGGGCGGCTACATTAATTATTAAGAGAACTCTGACACACATAATTTTGTTGAAATTCTATTGTTAATTAATAAATTATATCTTGTTGAAGTTTAAAATCAAATTGTTCATATTTTAAGAAACCACTCGCTAAATACACTCAATTGTAAGATATATAAATTATATATATATATATATATTATTCGAGGCCAAGGTTTTAATAATTATGTGAAAAGAAGTTCAAGTTTAATAGTCATTTGCTATTACTGAAGGATATTTTTATGCATAGTTGTGCAATTAATTTTTGTACTGTGACGTAGATTCAACGTATAAAATAAAATTACATTAATCTTATCATTATTATGGAACAAGGTACGCAATTTGAAAATATTTAACGATTCAATTAAGAAAATGAAAATCCTAACTTGATAAAACAAAATCATATCCCTCAAGAGCTTTAAAAAGGACTTTGCATAGCATAATAGAAAACTTAATTATATAGCATTTCGAAGGACTCATCTAGGAAGTTAAAAAAAATATAATTTATAATTTAGTTACTCGATGTTAAAATGATACTCATTGGCAGTGAAGATTACACTTATTTATACTTAGTATTTTTCATCTTATTTTGAAACTTATTCAACTTTCAAAATCAACTTTTATTTATCAAAGCGCAACTATACTTTAGATTCAAAACTAAAAAAATCTTCTTCTAGTTAGCCCGATTAATACCCTTATTATTAAGCCTCTCACGAATATTAGTTTATTATGAATTAACTTAAAGTTTTAAAATTTTTAACAATATCTCCCAATAACTTGTCCTTATACTTTTAACCTCGTTACCCATTTTTATAGCCCTTATTTCTTTCATCTTTCATTTATGATATAACTTATGATCTATTCACTTTTTCCCTAATAGATCAAATTAGAATACCAATTATTGTAATAACCATTCTTTTGGAAGAAGGTAAATACATTCTTTTTAATGGAATAATGTATTAATACTTTTTTATCAGTTTAATATAGTCCTACGATTGACCAATATTTCATTCAATATGAGTTTTCATTTAAACATTTTACATGGTTGAGACTCCTTCTCGCTGACTTGCAATTAATACGCACAACTTCCTCCGAATTTTAGTTGTTCAGCCTTCATCATAGAGTCTTAACTGAGCCTGAAAACTACATTAGCCTCCCCCTCGATCTTACTATACACTGGGATATAATAAATAACCTTTATTATATACCAGACATTTATTGTAAAGTCAAGGGGATTAAAATCAGGTGAAGAAAGAAGCCATAAGTGCTCAAAATTATCTTTGCATCCTCCTTGCACTTCATTTGCAGTGTGGGCTACGAAATCTCTACACATAATACTTTTAATTTCGTGCACAGACGTTTTGCCAAAAGCCACTTAGCCGAATGTCATTTTTCCGAACCGACACGTTGCTAAAAAAAAATAAACATATTTCATGATGATCCATGCTGCAATAATATGTAATTATGATGACTACAAGGTACTTCAGGTTCCATCTTTAACTGCATCCTGGGAAATAAGGAAAGCATTTAACTAGATTATTTAAATGTTTAAAGTGAGAAGTTGAGCCTCATCTTTAAGTTTGTCGCGCAACTTTTAATTCAAAACAACTATTTACGATGTAGGAGACCTGGAGGAACACAATCATCAAATTTGTTTGCGCAGGACACAAACCAGCGTACATCAACAAGATGCTCAGATATCCTATGAGCACAGTCTACGGCGTCTAGAACCGCTGGAAGGAGAATTTTAATTCCTCCCGTATGAATCCCATGGATTACCTATTTTAAGTTGAGTTAGAGAGGAAAGTTTCTGCTAATTTGCACAATAACATCGACTCCTTGAAGGCCTTTATCAAGTAATGGAACAAAGTCTCCACCAAGGACGTGGTCAAGGCCTACAAATCCTTTAAGCCTCGTATCGAGAGAAATTATGGGCGAAAATGGCAACACACATTTAGTGATTTTTTATTATATATACCTCTACTCGGTTCCCTTATTAATCAAGATGTAGTTAAAGGTAGATCAGATTTACTTGAACGACCTTGTATTCACGTTACTCCTATTTTAAAAGATAAAATGTAAATTATTTGCCACGAATTGAAATCATTAAGCTTTAATTAATTTAGTATTATGAAGATGCTTCAAAAGTTGGCTCAAACCACAATTAGAACTGTTGTAAAAAAAAAACTCACGACAATCGCCAAATAAATTACGGCATTACCTCGCAAACACTAATATATATATAGTCCATTGTCTATGTTTGCATTTCTAAGGTTAATATTTCTCGCATAGTTTTTTACAAGGACCTGTGCTCCATGTGTAGTATACGTTTCACGTCCAATGACAAAACCATCTTGAGAATTATAGAATCAGAGACAACATTTAAATAATTAACACTTAATTATGATTTCGTGGCAAATAACTAAACATTTTATCTTTTAAAGTTATATTAATATGAATGGAAATCATAATTACATAGTATAGCAGCATGAATCACCATCAAAGATATTTATTATTTTTTTCGGCAAAATGGACCAGATCCTGTTAATTTAATCAAACACTCCATCTGGACTAATCTATATGTATAGTATCGGTAGTAAAACCTTTGACATTAATATAATTATTTGCAAAGTCGAAAATATAGACTAAGAATATTATTGTTCTATCAAAATTTAAGTATTCACCTATATGATAATACTCCTCTTCTAATTATTATTTGTATATGTTGTTTGAGTTCATTTTAAAATTATATAGCTTTTATAAGGTCCGATAATAAATGAAGAATATTGTGAATTATAATTATAAATTTTAATCATTACATTTGATATATGAACGATATAAATGTGGTATTATGAAAAATATCTTCTTTTTTTTCAACTGCTGAAACTCTACAGAAAAAAATACAAAGAAAGCTATTACTGATGCAAAATTAATTATTATCATTAAGAAGGATCTTAAAAATAAAACAAACTTCCATAGAATGTATATAAATGTTTAATTCAGTCATGAATATATTAAATGAGCTCATGATAAATAGTATAATTTTATCAAGAAATATCAACATGTAATTAAATATATGAGCTATTTATGACATAATTGAATAAAGCCTAGAACCTAAGATAATAATTTTTTTTTAACGAGATTGAATTCACTTAATTCAACTAAGTGGATTCACATGGATGCAATAAATATTATACAATTGCTCAAATTATTATTTTTAACATTATTTTTACTACGGTATGAACGCATATATTATTGGAAAGATGGATACATCACCAATTAAAGATATTCATGGTTGAATATTAAAAAAAATGTATTATTTAGAATAATAAAAATTAAAAAATAGATATAATAATGTAAAGGAACCAATCTAAAAATATAATATCTAAAAGTGATATGCTTATAATATGTCAAGAGATAGTTTGTATTTATAAATAAAAGTGAATGAATTTTAAGAAATGTTTAATATGTATTCGACTAATTCGACTATTAAATAAGTAAAAAAAAGTTTTAATACAATAAAAATATTGCGAATTATGTAATTTGTATCAAAGACGAATAAGAACTATTAATGAACACAATTTGAAGAGAACTAAGAAACTTACTACAACATTATTCTTGGTCTAAAACTGTTAAGATATTAAATGCAAAAAAGCCCAATCTAATTGTGCCATTTCTTAGCATTAAAAAAATTGCATTTCCTTCAGATATTTAACTGCATGAATCTGATAATGTGTAACATTTCGTTCTTTAGACAAGACTAGATTATCTTTAAGAGGAGACCACACAATATTGGAGTAGTAGTAGTATTATTAATTATTTTAAATCACATCAAGCTACTCATTGGTGTTGACAGCAACTCCTGCTTTCATGCGATCCCCAATTTCGCGTAAATTTGCCCTCATTTTAAGCACATAATTGAATCCCTCCGTCGCTTTCAGGCAATTTTGCTTAAATCTTTTGAGTCCATAATTCTTAATAGCAGATCGAAAGCCATAAAATGAGGATTCAATCCAAGCCTCCCGAAAAGCCAGACATGTTTCCGATCCCTTAGGTATATATTTGACCTTTTCAACTGCATACATAAATGTATTTAGACCAACATTTCGAGTGTAGGTGATGATTTGCTTTGTTTTGGGATCAATGGTTGACTCTTCAATCAGAGGAACATATTTACGGACATTGACGAGCACTTTTTCGCCCCATTTGGGTAATTTATTTGTTTTAGTAAGGAACCGCCTGGAATAGAGTCGACCGTCGGGTAAAACTTCTCTATTGTGCCCATGGAATAAAAATAAACATTTTATATGATTGAATGAGTGTATAGACTATAGTGTATACCAACCTATAAAGTGTGTCTTCGCTCAAAACATGGGTTGCAAAAGGATTAGGGTAGCGTCGAAAGAGAGACTCTGCGAGGTGTGTCCAAGGAAAGGGATGTTCATGAGTGGTTTCACAGTACTTGGCCATGATTCAAAGCCCATTACAATCCACTTTAACTCAGAGGAATCTCCGGAATCAGAGTCCGAAATCCTTCAGAAGGGCAAATTTACCTCTAGATTGATCACCGAACCTTTTTCCTCACTTCAATTTATTTAATTGATGAGAAGCGCTGAAACGCCATTTTGAAATTCCTTTATGCTGCTACAGAGGTCTCTGCTGGAGATCCAATATGGTCCGTCAGCACAAAACCAAGTTACAACTATTTTTAGCAAAGCTGAATGTGAATTACATTTGTATTCTTCCACGAATATTCCTCCATTTCCATCTGTAAACTATTCTTATTAACCCTTTACCCAAATTCCACTTACAGTAGCGAAAATTTATCTTCACAATTAAAAAAATGAGAAGTTGTTGGATTTTATCTGTAAGGCACTATATTGGGATGAAATTAAGTATCATAAAATCAAATAAAGTTTCTAAACTATAGTCTAAATTCTTGGGTATCTTAACTTATCCGACAAATTTAAATACAAAGCCTATAATGGACTCAAATATATCTATTGAATATTGGGCTGGATGTGCTATATATGAACTAAAAAAATATATTGGGATTTTCTCCTTATCTCCATTTTTGTTGAAGATTGTTTTTACGTTGACGCACAACAAATGTAAGGGAATCTTTGTTTAATAAATTTGTATGATTTACCTCGAATTTATTATTTTTAGAATATGTGGAGATAATATTACTAGATAGCATTTAAAATTATTCCAGGTCACCTTCGAAGCATGAAATTTATCTCAAGTAAAGCTGTGTAAAGGATATATTTATCTAGTGTATATATATATATATATAATATTACGAAATATATTCCACATTAGATTAAGTTTATTGAAACCAAGTCAACTAGTAATTGACAATTACAATACAATGATTTCTTTATATTAGATAAATAATTTATACACTTTTCTACACAAATTATAATTCTTATAAAAAAAGGTAGCTCATTTTTTATTCTATTCCACTAATTAAAAAATGTAAATAAATTACTACTTATACAAGGGGCCAATTTTATTAAAAGATTTTACTTATACTATTCTCATGTGTACAGTATTAGTATGTCATTCGTAACTATGCAAATTTATTACTTGCCTATAATATATGAGGTGCTCATAACCTTATTTCAACTTAAAACTAAACAATTTATTATTAAGAAAAGAGTCCTCGACCGGTATTATTCAATTAATAGCTTTACTTATGAACTACACGTTGTATCACGGAACCCTTCACAAGAAAAAAAGGCCCTAAATCAATTGGTAGTTGGCAATTCTTCCCATCTGGGGAATTATTATTCAATAATTATTAGGAAGTATTAATAGTTAAACACGAGGAAATTCTAACTCAGCCAATCACTGATTAGGTGAAAAGCTAAAAGAGAAACATCAACAGCTGACAGCGAAATACCCTGTATATTTTTGTGTCAGTGAGATAACGCCGCGGCTAGTTATATATTATATCTGGTACCCTTGGTCTTCTTCTTTCTTTTTTTAATTTAATTCTCCTTCGCCTCTTTCTCTTCCTTTTCCTACCGTTGAACGACAGGTGACCAGACCTTTATTTTTTCATTACTTACAACCGAAATCCAATTTTATCCATATAATCCTTACTTACAGAATGTCTCCAAGACGAGGACGCCTATACGCAAAAGCCGTATTCACTGGCTTCAAACGTGGTCTCCGTAATCAACGTGAAAACACGGCTCTTCTACGTGTCGATGGATGCGCAAAGAGAGACGACGTTGACTTCTACGTCGGAAAGCGATGTGCTTATGTTTATAGAGCCAAGAATAAGACAAATATTCCCGGAAAGAAGGAGAAGTCCAACATGCGTGTAATTTGGGGAAAAGTGACTCGTAGTCACGGAAATGCAGGAAGTGTTAGAGCCAAGTTTGCTCACAATTTGCCTCCTCAAGCCATGGGAAAGCGTGTCCGTATTATGATGTATCCCTCAAGAGTTTAAGAAATAAATTAGTTCTTCTCTTAAAAAATTATATGTCTATGTGTTCTTGGAGTATCATTCACTCTTCTTCCAATAAAAACACTCCTTTGGAAACTAAAATAAAACAGCTTGTTGTTTTTATTGTCTATGATTAGTTATATCAAGTTATTATAATATAATCTGTAGGTATTAGGCAGTTTCTAGATCAGAAACGGATCTGTTGCCTAAACCGTAGAAATATCCTGCATGTAGATAAGCTGATTTATTTTCTTATCCTCGTAACGGATGAAGTGAAATTGAGTTGCTTATCTTTTCCATTCTTCAACATTATTCTTTGCATGTAGGATACATGATTATTTCATTAGAGTTCAATACCTAAACCCAGAAATGTTTATTTTATTTTTTCGACTTGAAAATAATTGTATCAAGATATAAATACTTGATATACGTAATATAACGTGCTCATTTTGGATTTTAATAATTATGTACTTGGCGTGTTAGCTAATGCAGCATCATACTAACATTACACAGTTGTATAGAAAGTTGCAGAATGACACATTTTCGTTGAATATTATAAAAAAATAATTATTGTTGCATATATGTAACAATAAACGTTAAGGGTTACAGTAGTTATTCTTAGTTTCACGGAGCATTATGTCTGCGAGGTTATTAAGGTCAAACAAAAAAAATTCTTAAAATAACATTAAATGGTGGAGTGAGTAACTCATTGTAAAAAATATTATCTTAAGAGAGTTAAGCATGAAATCTCTCTACATTGGATTTTATACTTCTAGGATGACATTTAGGAAATAACACCAATATTTGTAATTTTTGAGTTACGACAATGTGGCCCTCACCCTATAAAATGTTTAAAAATGTATTAGGCCAAAATTAATTTCTATAAAAGTTGCATCTAGGGGGTCAATAGTGATAAAAAAGTTTAGGAAGCACTGCCTCAACTTGGTAAAATTTAAGGGTCAGTTCTTATTTGAAGAGAGCATGAAAATCTCAGATCAATGTAATGGAGGTTAAATTTGAAGTGCCACAAATTGTTGAGTCGTAGGATCCAGGGCACCGCTTTTTGAGAATTTACTAAATCATATTGCTAGGGTTTCCATATTTTGATTTAATTTCCATCTTACTTTACTTATATTTGTATTATTACAGAAAATATTAAATTAAATAGACCAGTCACAAATGTATTCTCTTTTTACGTCTTGTCCTAAAAAACCCAGGATGTTCCATGAAGTTATCAAAAAAGTACACCTAACGTTCTGGAAAAGATGTGAAAAGAGCACATTCCCTTGCGAAAGAGGACGATTGGTTGCCTAAAATTAAGCTGAAAAATAATACTATTGTTTCAATTAATAATTGTTTTCAATTTCAAAAATTATGTACGGAGCATGAAATTATTGTTTTTTTTAATTCTAAGTTAAAGTACTAAATTTAGAAGTTTTTTTAAATTCATAATGCAATTGTAGTATAGATAAAAAATTATTAATCAAGTATCTTAATTCAAAGGAAGCAAGTGTATATAAGAACATAAATTAACAAAAGGTTGTAATATGATCTTCCTCCTGAATTTAATGATTGTCTACTACCATCGTAGCCAAGGAATTCAGTATTCAATGACTGTAAATCTCCTCGTTTTTTCGGGCATTTCCAAACGAATGTAACCCCATCTAAACGGAATCTTGACCTCCCGTAAATCCATGCTAGAGCGCAGTCCGTCCTTCCAGGCGTTGCCTCAAACGATCTCCCACTTTTTTCGTCACCATATGGGCCAAAGTGTTTTCCTCGAGAGGTAAAAAGCTCTAAACTATCAATTCCAGCTCTATAGCCAATCCCATGCCTACCTTTGACTTTAACTATTCGATCACCCTTGTATAATTTGATACGAATGGATCGACCACCCTCTCCACCGTGCATTTTACCGATATAATTGCCATAGAATAACTGTATCCTGAGTAAATGGATTCATTTTTTAATTATATGTCAATATAGAATATATTTATACTAGTCAGCAAGGGCGTTGCTACCTTTCATTATTAGGGGGGGGGGGAATGGCTTAGCCCCAAAAATTATCAACAGTGTAATACTTATGTAAGAGGTTTATATATATATGTATAAAATTAACATTTGGGGGCCTGGAGCCCCCTTCAAAAGGAGCTACGACGCCCTTGCTAGTCAAGTACCTACCCATCTATCCTTGCACCATAACGAATGTTAATACCATCAGGCCAATTTTTAGGAATAAACTGAAGTCCGTCAGAGCTTTGCCAAAAATCTGTGAACCATTCTCCTTCCGTGGTACTTCCATAAGGTCCAGATTTAAAAAAATCGTATTGATTTATCAACTCTGCAGCTAAAAATGGTTTGAATTATTAATGTTTTCAATTACTCTTATAAATATATTACTAATATTAAAAAATAGATATAATCCATGTCTTACCCACGATGTCACCTGTAGTATATGCATGTGTTAGATGTGCACTCCATGATTTTATAATTAATAGTATATAAATCAGTAAATGTTGCATTCCTTTGCTGCATTACTGTGGCTTAATACGTTAATATAATGCGTATAAAATGAGTGATTAATATAATTTGTTATCGTGCTAGCTACAGCTGTTATTGAATTTTTTTAATATTGTTGATAAGAATATTAACTATGCATATTTGATATTATGTACCGTATAATCAATTCTCTAAAATTAGATATTAGTTTTGGAGTAAGTAATATTTTTTTATCGTTAAATTTCACAATTCATATTATTGAATTCACACGTTTCGGCTGAATAAATCGTATAAAATGATGAAATACATTCTGGCATTTATAGTAAGTTGTGACATTTTACCTGAACTTCCCTTTACATTAACCTAGATTTGATTCAAGCGCTACAGGTAAAATGAAATGTTTGGCATTCATTATTGAAGGCCATTAATACAATTTTTGGTTTAAATTGGATTTAATAGTCTAGGGGAGACCGAGTAAAGTAGCAATATTTAGCCGTTTTTACTTGAACATTAAAAAAGCTACAGCCACAACAATATTTACATTATAATATACAATTTTATAATATAATGCAAATTGTTGTGGGGAGGTTTGAAATTAATTTTTTAGGAGGAACAATATTTTTATAATAATGCAGACAGTTTTTCATCGTTTTTGCAGTATATTATTATAATTATTTAAATTGCTGATATTTTTTTGCTAACAGTTGATGTAATTTTATCAAAATTCCAAACATACAATGAAGAGAAATTTGAGATATTATTACGCTATGTACAAAGGGGTTAGTTGCAACAATTTGAATAGTATTGCCTATTTTTTTATATTATTTACATATTACATACGTTTTGTACAAGTTTCGATGTCGGTACGAATTACAACTTGTATTAGTACACTGTACAAGTTGCAATTTCTTCGTTTTTAAAATGCATTTTTTTAATTACAATTATAATATTGGTGACTCTAATTAACAGTTATTCATTGATACTATCATTTCATTATGCTCTATTAAAATTACATAGTTATTATGTATTTATGAGTAATATAACTGCTTGAATTTTATATGTGCTACAGCATACTTATATTTTATTAATATGTAATAATAAAAAATTACACCATAAATATATAGATCATCCATGGAATATTCAATTATTGCATCATCCTCATCCCAAGCACTGTAACTCCTTTGTAATGTATTTGGTATTTCCTTCCCCCTTGTTATTCTTCTTATCATCTTGTATTTTCTTTTATTATGTATTAAAATACTGTCTTTTACGTAGTATAAATAGTCATGGATTTTGTATGTTAATTAGAGTAGGTTCTTGTATTATAAAGAATACAGATGATCCTGTAATAAGTATAGTCTTATTCCTCCACGTCATTCCTTCTTCTCATTTGTCTCTATAAATAAGTTTGTGTCTCTCCCTCGTCAAGACACAACATCCTTCATTTAAAATAATTTATCTCATTTTTTGGTGGCAACTTGTACAAGTTATACACTTTACTAAAGACATAATTTTTACTCAGGATAAGGAATGCTAGATACATTTTTAGGTCATGTTTTTGGTGAAGACAGGCTACCAAAGTAGTTTGTGAGAATGAATCTCTTCCATTTATATTACTGATCAGGGATCTATATTATAATATATATAAATGTTATAATATATTAATATGCTATTACAAATTCGATTTTTTTAACTTTTGCAACTGTTCTCGACAGCGGGAACAGTTGTAACATTTGACAATTACGAATACATTCCGATACATTGTGAAAAAACTATTGATTAAATGGATTTAAACAAAAGCGAACACGTGCTGTGTTAAATTTTGGCGTTTCTAAGTAAGCCAAACCAGGTAATAGGGCCAAAAGGGTTGCAACTGTCTCCAATCTACCCTACTTTTTATATTAATGTTTGGCCCTTCATAAATAGATCATGGTTTATTTATTGGATATTACATAATTTATATATTTGCTTGCTAAAAATACTTATTTAACTTATGACTTTAATACCATTCAATCATATATATTTATATCTGCCATTAGGTGTATACTTTGTTTTTGGAACCTTTGTTAGTATTTTGTTTGGTTATATGAAGTACATCAATATTATCCCTAAAGATGAAAATCCAGTGTAGAATGGACATGTTAAAATAAAATAATCCAAAAATCAACATGGTAGTCCTCAAGGTTAATAGAAATACAAGGTTAAACTAAAGAGTTAAATGCTTTAGGTTAGACCATCATGTAATCGGGCTTGCTAGAATTTTCAATTTTATGTACCGTACTGCTGAGCAAGACAGAGAGATTTTGACGCCATAGAGTATAACAACGGTATATTAACAGCATATAATACTCAAAATAATGATTATTATTAATTATTGATTAATAGTAACAGTATCCGAGTGGAAATAATGCTATCCACCAGTATGCTAAAAAAAAGAAGAAACCAAAAATTAATGTGGTACCCCTGACAATTGAAGGGATATTTTGGAGAAGAGCAGTTTAGCTGGCATGACATATACTGGATTAGATGAACACAAATCCTACGCTGTATCTATTGTAAAACCATTACCAAGAATTACTTTGGAGTCGATCCTGAACTTTAATCTTAGTCCAACAAGGATTTTTTATCATAACAATAATTATAACCTTCCAACCAGTGTTGTATAGTTAAGAATGGTTACAATATTTAGGGACTGAGCTGAAGGGAGCCCCCCAACCGAGATTTAAAAAAAAATCATTAATATAGAGAAAAAATTAGCCCCCCCTTCAAATCAATTAAAGGATTTCTTTTCCAAAAAAAAGAGTATTCGGGGGATTTTTTTTGGGGGGGATTTCTTTTTCTAAAAGAAGGTATAATTCGTTTATGGAAAAAACATCCACCACACTTCCCCCAAAAAAAAAAAATAAAAATATATATATATACAATCCTGTGGACGCCCCTGATATTAATCATTATCTCATTCAGTTTTTATCGTTAAATGTCTTACCAAATGTTCAAATTTGAAGAAAAGTATCCCGTTCTACATAGATCATTTGTGTCCTAAATGGTAAAGCTATTAAAAAAGGTATGAGAAGAGTAGACGATATGGATCCTTCATATTACAATATTAAACTGCTTTGTCCTCTAAATATTGAAATCATTTTATCTTCTTAATTACAAAATTATTATTGACAAGAATTGGATTCAGTATTATGTACGAGGTCAAGAACAATTCTATCGTCCTCATCAAACCCCAAAAAAGGACAACTCAAATCGTTTAAATGTATAATTGTGATGGATATTACCGAAGTTTGATTAAAAGTTAAATAAAAATTATTTCAAATTTTAAAATGTTAATTTTATAACATAGTCTTCCTTAATATAAGATATAATTTATATACATTTTCATTTTTATAAAATATAACGTGTATATTAAAAGTAGTTTAATTTTTTTTAAGTGTATTTATTCTGTGATGCATTGGAATTTTAATGTTACATACTTTTCTTATAAAGAATTCTAATGTGTTTTAAGTATAATATTATGCATGTAACAAGAAAAGATAAATATAACAATGATATTTCATTTTTAACCTTAATTTTCATTTTATAATTGTTATATATAATTTTAATTCCTTTTTCGCCGATAAAGAAGGACAAAAAGTATAGATTGATGTCAAGGTTTCAAAATTTTTGTCTCGTTGCCTTTACAGTTTTGGATCCAAGTCTTTATAAATTCTAATTTCAACAGCATAAGAAATACAGTATTGACGATAATAATTTGAAGCTTTATTCAAAGTATATGATTGAATCCAGTTCTGATGTTTCTAATTTTATGTCAGATATGAACAAGATACTTGTCTCCTGGAATGTCTCACTCTATATTGATAGCCATCCAAGTTTTGTAAAAATTATGAAACTTTATACTGGCAATGCCATTCCTTCTCGCTACACCATCACAAACTAATTGGAGTCCCTAAGTAAAGTAGTGACTTTATGATGGAGTAGTGATGATAAAAAAGAATACAAGAATAATAACAACAGCTTTTGTAAATAAAAATATATATTAAGGCAAGGAGCAGCCTCCCTTAATCAGGTAACAACTGAAAAATACCCTCTTTTTAAATAGCATTTTATGCAACTCTGTAGTATATACTCTTTGACGTTCCTATTAAAAAGCGTGGTGGAAGTCAAACATCAGTCCGAAAAGCGTTATGGTATAACCTTGTATTTCAATTAACCTTGGTAGCTCTGATGATTTGATGAAAGTTTTAGAGGAGAGAAAGAATAATGTTCATGACGTTCCATACAATCAGCTGTTACAAGGGAGGAAGGAGAAAAGGATATAAACAAAGACATTTGCTAGAATTACTCCAATGTCGATCCCCAATTCTACTCCGAGTCCAACAGAACTTACAATTATAACTCTACAAAGAATATGCCGACATACAAGAATGTTTAATCATGTATTGAATATAATTGAATCTATTTAAGAAAATGTGTTTACTACTCAGCAAAGGAAATATTAATGGCAACTGCAAAATAAAATAAAGTTCATCCTTCAGATTCCTGATTCCAAAAAAAGGGCTAGCTAATAAATACACCGGATTTTTATCACTGATTATCCCCTTCACTCGATATAAGTGTTGGATCGATCTAAAAAAACCTAAAAAGAAAGTAGTGCTATAATTCCAATTCTAATAAAATTTATCAGTCCTAGGACCGATCCTTATTGGTTTTTTACGGTAACTACAACAGCTGAAATAACGTAGTTGTTTAAAATATATTTTTTTAAAGAAACAAGATACCTGAAGTTTAGGGTAAGAAGTATGTGGCTAGAACTTATTATTATAGGTTCTAGCTATCAATAAATATTTTATTCAATCTTAGCTAGAAGTGAAGAAAATAAAAAAATAGATAAGACTGAAGGCCCGATGTATCAGTCCTTAGGACCGTTGAATGGTAAATAAGATTAGGAGTTATGTGTTAGAACCGATCCAACACTAATCGATATTAATATAATTAAGCAGTAATATGGAATAATTCATCATAAATGTATTTCATCTAATCTTTTTACAATGGTTTGAATGACTTTGTTTATAAATTCATTATCCATAGGTTCTTTTATATCTGTTTCATCCAAACTTCTATGAGTGGTGCCTTCATTTATTGTATCGAAAGGATCCCTCCAGCCAAATTTGAGTTGAACGTTATTTGGTATTATAATTTTCTGCAAATGGAAAAATACAAAAGTTATTGTGTTAAACTTATTTACATAGGCACATGATATCTACTGATAAATTAATCATTCAAACATAAAAATGATTATTAATTATTATCATCTTGAATAGCATGTCAATTATAACAATTCCATCACAATTTTTGTTTAAAATAACTTTCAATAGTAATGTAAATCCTGTATATTTTTTAGCTGGCTCACTTTTTTTGGAATTGCTAATCTGAAGAATGAATTTTCTTTTCCTCAGCCTTTGTCATTATTATTTAACTCTTCAGTATTGAACTTCCTTTTCTACTAAATTCAATTATATTCAAAACCTGATAGAACATTAGTTTGTGCTGAAGTAATTTTTTTGCCTACTTCCGTCTCCCTTTCATGAATCAGCATGACAGCTCAGCTGCTCTTCTCTAAAACATTCTTCTAATTGTCAAGCTTACCTGGTTGATTTTCGGTTTCTTTTTTCTAAACATTTCCAAAATACACACTATTTTCATCACTACTTATCAATACTGATATAGTCGCCAATAAGGTAGGCTTAAAGGGGGGAGGTTACTTACTTAAAAAAGGGTTTTGAAAAATTAAAAAAAAACTTTCGAAATCAAGATTAAAAAGAACCACACATTTATGTTTCACCTGTCTATAGGCAATGAAAACTAGTCACATAATATAAAAGTCCAATTAGATCAATAGTTTCAGCATTTTAAGAATTTAAACCGAGAATAGAAAATTAATTTGATACGCCACATAATTATTTCATAAGAGTTATTATAAAATATGTACTCTGAAGTGATTCATCACTTATATATATTATGTATCGCACAATTGTTCGATTAATTGACAATGATATATTATATTATTTTTGAAAAGGATGAGGGAATTTTGGCTATGAATAACTATGGCGATTTCCTCAAGTTGACAATAAAATAGTATAGTTTTGTAACTTACCATGATTGATTGAAAAATCATGTCAATTATTCCTTGCACGTCTAATAATTCTGATCCAGTTCTGTCCGGAGAATAGGAATTATCTCCATTTGTGTTTACTCTACACGGATCAATTTGCCAAGGGTTTCTATATGATAATACTATGGGACATTGAGAAATAAATAAACACAAATAGAAAATTCTTCTTAAGACATCATATGAATACATTTTCTTTACGACACTTCGTCAACGTTGTTCTATTCAGGGGAACTAATGCATTTATGAATATTCGTCGACAATACATTTTTTTAATAAAAAGCCACGCTAAAAATGATATCAATCTCACCTTAGTGCAATGTTCATGGTTACTACCTTTTGACATTGATCTTCTTCAGAATAAAGGTCTGCAACATCGATGATGATAAGGTGTTTAATGTAAGTAAAACATACAACAATGATTTAATACATTTAAAATAATTGTACTAGGACTATAGAAAGCTACACATATTCTCCCCCTAGGCCATGAAGAGGCGTTCGCAGGGGATGGGATGGAGGGATATAGGAACGACCCCCAAATTCCAAATATTATCTTTTTTCCAAAAAAATTAATTTTCTATGAATAGCTATGGATTTTATAAATTTAATACTTGATTTTTTTTTTAATAGCTTTGGATTTAATAAATTCCTTTGGAAAAAATTCAATATTGGAAATTTATAAACTTTGTAAAAAATTTAATTTAGAAAAAATAACTTTTTTGTGAATAGTAATTGATTTTTGAAATTATAATAAAAACAATAAATTTTTAAAAATTCCAAAAACCAAGTCCCCCTCCCAAAAAAAAAATATAATCCTGGGCAAGCCCCTGCCATGGGTCATAAAAACGTTTCCTAGAGCATCAATTCAAAATAAAACCCTTTTAAAAAATAATAAGTAATAACCTACACTTTCCGTACAATCCAATAATAATGAGAGTATTCATGTTCCTTAATCCAGGAGTTACCTATATCTTCAAAGCCTATGAAGATATAGTGAGTACATATCATGTACAAGTTGGAATCAAAAGATAAGATTAATTGTTTTAAATGAATAAATTGAATTAGGGCATCCTGTATAAGTTAGCGCGAACATCATACTTTCTCTTTCTATCTCCAGATTGGAGGCAGCGACAGAGGATAGTTGAAATTCAATCCTCGCAACCTTTTAATAATACGGAAATAACTTCGGTACATCAAGTATGGGAACGCGAATTGAAAAGAAGGAGGAGGATTTTGACTTTTTCGAGTTATTCGGATTAGTGCTTTGAAGGGTCACAAAATTAGATGGAAGGTCTCATTGTGTGGAAGGGCATACTCAAATAAAGAAAAGAAGCATTCTTAAACAAATTAAAATCATTAAATTAAAGCAGTCCAAATTTCCAATTCGTTTAAATTTAATTGACAATCCTTCCAAAAGGAAAGGTTTTGATCCAAAGCTATCGAACAAGTCAAATTTGGGAACAAATTTCAGATATATTTCTTCTTTTTGGATGGATGTAATGGGTATGATTGTGCTAATTATCCGAATAACTCTAACTTTAAGAATTATCCCCTAACTTTTGTATAAATTGTTTTAAAAATACATTATAAAATGAATATATGAATGTAAATATATGTACATAATGACAATGTTTTCCTTGCAAAAATAGTATTTTAAATGTAGAAGGTTCTCCTCTTTATAGGAGTAATTCATTTTCTCCCTCCAACCGGCAGCTGATTTTAACAAGGGTGTATCACATGTCTCACTCCCACCTACTCTTCGCCCACATAGGAAAAAAAACGTCTTTACTTATAAAAGGATGGGATTTTTGCAGAGCGCGAGGAGAAGGTGGGAGTGATACTTATGGACCATAAGTTATGGTATTACTGAATTAAGACCCTTGTTAATATCAGTTGTCTATTATATGATGTTGGGAGGAGAAAATGAATTACTGTTATAAAGAGGAGAACCTTCTACATTTAAAATGGCACTAGTGTTGGGAAGAGATTATTATTTTACATTTAAATGAATATATGTATATTCATTTTATTACCCATTTTTAAAACAATTTAAGGCAAAAATAGGTGATTATTCTTATTTCAGAGGGAGATGTTAGCAGCTCTACGATCTATGAAATAATGAAAAAAAGAACACTCGTATCAACCTTTTCTTTCTTTTTTTAATTGATAAACTGTGTTTTCTTAACAAAAATGTTATCCTTAGTTATATTTATTTTATTAATGAAAAGTTTTTCTGTCAATGTATCTGTTTTCCACGCCTAATAACAACGATTAATGCAGTGTACTTCCACCAGTAAATAAAACCTTAATTTTAATAGATCAAAATGAAATGAAAGAATCAATGAATAATTGGTAATTAATAGGTCGTATGTTGTAATAATACATTGCAACTAATAAATCTCTTTATACATATACAAGTTGTAACTTTTACACAAATCATAATATACAGGTTAAGGAACAAATTGGGGGAAGATTTTTTTTAGTTTATGAATTCTATTTAAATTTATTAATTAGAATAAACTTTTCTGAAAAGGATGCAATTGTAATATAAATTAATTTGAAAAAACTTCTGTTCAAAATAGCCATTCTTTGCCCGGATTAAATGATGGAGACAAAGAAGTACGTGGGCAGAGGGAGCACCTTGATTTAGGAAAAGCCATTTACAGCATCACTTAGGAGCATCCCATCATCACCAGGTGTCGGAAGCCGCCCAGTGTCATGGTCTAGGCCGTTATTATGTCATACGGGAAGAAAGTACTGGTCAATAAGATCCAAGGACACATGATGATGCCCCTTATATCTTCAGCCAAGACGGAGCAGATCTCACACTGCAATAAGTGTGTAGGTCTAGTGAAAAGTCAATTTCAAGGATTTTGGGTGTGAAAATCTTTAGCCTATAGACAGCCCTGAACTGAATTCCACGGACTTTTTATGTGATCCATCTTTCAGGGCAGGGCTTGTACCAAAGATACTCTGAAACGTGCCCTCATCCATAAATGGAACAATATCTCTGAAGAAACTAACTGTGCTGCCTCTCCTCCTGGCTCTTCGTTTCCACCATATAATCCGGGAAAAGGGTGGCTATTTCGAACGAGTTTTTTTTAAATTAATTTATATTACAATTCGATAATTTTCGCAGGAGTATGCATTTCTCACACTTTGCCACGGCTATTAAGGATATTGATTGCACATTTTCAAGAATGGGTAGCTACTTATAGAGTATAAACACAAAGAAAGAGAAATCCATGCTTAAGCACACACCAATGAAACAAAGACATGACATTCATAGCTTTATTGTAAATTAATAGAATATTGGAGAGCATGGTATGAGTGAATAATATTTTATGTAATATATATGTGTTCACCTATGCTATATGTATAATATATATAT
The DNA here is from genome assembly GCF_016086655.4 of Lepeophtheirus salmonis. Classification (NCBI taxonomy): domain Eukaryota; kingdom Metazoa; phylum Arthropoda; class Copepoda; order Siphonostomatoida; family Caligidae; genus Lepeophtheirus; species Lepeophtheirus salmonis. The sequence goes on from NC_052134.2 coordinate 10,161,657, forward strand.
AATAATAATAATTAATCAAAAATATAAATTGAGAAGAAAATGACAAAATAGTTTTGAGTTTACTTACATGGGTAAATTGAGTTAAATTTAATTTGACAAACAAAATAATCATAGGCATTCATTTAATTAAGAAAATAATATATATAATGTAGAGAGTAATATTTACGATGCAATTAATTAACTCATGTACTATGACGAAAGTACTAAACTAATTAGGGGTAAATCCATTTGATCTTAAAAAAATATTTTGTTCCAATCATAAAATGGTATTATATAATTATTTTTTATTTTTACTTTTTTCATCAGAGTCCTCTTCCTTTTCTGGAGAGGGCTCATTTAGCATTACATATCGAAGAGGATCATTTAATATAGTGTCGACTGGTAGTTTTGAGTCCTTTTTATAATAAGCTGCAAGTTGTTCGTTGTTCTTTATTTTTGTAGGTGAACCAATTTCTTCATAAGTGTTTTCATGGTAATTAGAGGTACTTGGAAGTGGTTCTGAGGACAGATCCTGTTGTTTCGATGTATGGTTTTTTTCTCTGACGTTATTTGCAATATTATTTCTTTTAGTCAAAATGCATTCATAGTTGTTGGAAATTGAATTTTCAGGCTTAAAATAAAGGGCGGCGCGGGTATCAAGATCCTTTTGAGCTCTCCGGAATCTTCTTCTATAGTACAATGCAGCACAGAGAACGATCATACATACCAATACGAGTATTACGGACACTGCAATCGTTGAGGATGAAGCAGATTCAGCTCCTGTGTTCTGGACATTATTTTTGGCCACAGATTGAGAATTAGAGGCGAAAGAGGGTAGAGTATACATATCACAAGCCCCTTCCAGTTGGCATACACATCCTTTAACGGGATCGCATGTCATAGCAATCTCATCACGACATGCACATATTTCACCAGGAATAGGCTCTTTGAAACATTTCCCCTTCTTCATTCCAAAAGGGCAGTGATCTTGACATCGAAGGCCATAGTATCCTGGCTGACAAGCGCAGAACCCAGTGCCTGGATGACATATCAAAGTCCCTTCTGATTCACAAGCACAAGGCAATTTGCAATGTTCTCCATAATATCCTGGATCGCAAGGGACACAGTTGCCCGTTACGTGATGGCAACGTGAGCCATGCGCACAATTACAAGTTTTAGAGCAATTTTGTCCATACGTGTTTGGAGGACAGAGAGTATTACAGGTTGTGCCCCCGTAGCCAGGGTAGCAATGACAGGTTCCATCTTTCGGATTGCATGAACTCAAATCTCTTTCACAGTCACAGACGCGTGAGCAATCCATTCCCCATGTAAAGGGATCTGGACAACCCACTTCCGAGCAGTCCAACCCCGAATAACCCGCTTCACAAGTACACACCCCGGGTTCTGTACATATTCCCTTCAGACAAGGGTTGTCTTTGCAAGAAGGGATGCACTGTTTGTCCACAAGTTCATAGCCCTCACAGCAGATACGGGTGGACTTGGTACGAGTCACATTCTTCATTTTATACTTTGTCTTCATAACATCTTCGGAATAGGAGCAGCGAAAGGTTATGGACTTAAAGCAAAAATAGGAATTGTGCTTTGTTTCTACGACATGATAACTCGTATTCAAGGAAACGGTATCTTCAGTAAACATAAGGCAAACATTAGGTCCAACCAATACCTCGTCCGTCTCCTCATTTCCTCCAAGAACGAGTCCAAAAAAGAGAATGGACATGAAAATGTTGAATAGGATATGAACGACCTTCTTCTCTTCTCGCCTCATTCTCACCAATTCTCACCTAGCTTCAATCTCCAATAAGTAATAACATTTCTTCCTTCGCCACTCTTGAGAACAGATAGTAGGCTAATAGCTTTTATAGGAACAAGGCTAACTATAAAATGACAAGTGAGTGTGAGCGTCAAAACTTGAAATACGGAAAAGAATTTGAAATTAGTCAATCACTAAATAATTTCTTGACGTAGAGCCTGTGACTATATTCATATATTTTTATTTTTATTTATGTAGTAGGCAGGAAAGATTTTCTTTCTTCTATTCAATTCCCTAGCTCTGATTGCACGCTCTTCTTTCAACTTCTGCCTCTTTTTTTTTGTTAGCCTATCTTTTTAAATAATCATTGCGCTCTCTATAAATGTTGTGTACAAGTAGCGATTTTGTGCAAGTTGCAACTTGTATAAGTAAATTGTACAAGTTGCAACCAAAAAATGAGATGAATAATTTTAAATGAAGGATTTGCAGTACTTGGGGTGAGGATCATGCAATAATTGAATATTCCATGGAGGATTGATATATTTATGGTGTAATTTTTGACTATTTTAATACAAATGACTAAAATATAAGTATTCGGTGGCACATTATATGGTTCAAATGCCTATAGTTATATTACTCATAAGTACATAATAACCATGTAATTTTAATAGATCAAATAGTATCAATGAATAGCTGTTAATTAGAATGACCAAAGTTTTAATTAAATAATGCATTTTAAGACGAAAAAATTATTACTTGTACAATATGTAATATACAAGTTGCAACTTGTACAGACATCCCAACTTGTACACAAGATATATATAAGTATTATGAAATAAATATCAACAATGTAGCTCCCAGTGGCATTTAATATTAAGATATTTCTATGAAACATAAATCCCTTTAAGAACGCGGATAAAGATATTTAAACATTAAAGCATGAGAACGCACTCTTTTTTATAGAGACATTTTCTACACTACAAATCCCTAGTATTCCATTATTTATTTAATATTTATATGATCAAACAAAGGATCTAATCAATGCATTTTGTCAGTTAAAAAAATATCTTATAAATATGATAGCATTTCTTAGATATAGACTATGATATCATAAGGAGCATGAGTAGAATTTTTGTTTTGGACTCTTGGACACCAGGGGCGTCCGACAGATTATATATATATATATTTTTTTTTTTTTGGGGGAGGCTTAGATTTTGATTTTTTTGAAAAAAAATCAAAAAATTAAAAAAATTAAATTGCATTTATCAAAATGCGAAGATTAAATTTTTTCGAAAAAAATTTCAAAAATCCACAACTGTTCACAAAAAAAAAATTTGGAAAAATTTCAAATATTAAATTTTTTGGAAATTTTTTTCAATAATCCATAGCTATTTATAAAAAATTTAATTGTTTGGATTTTTTTTTCTTCAAAAATTCCTTAATTTGTGTTTCTATGGACGCCCCTGAACACATTTTAATAATTTAAGTAATGGAAAGCTTCTGTATTAAATTTCAACTATGTCGAGGAATTTGCCATATACAGGGGCTATTGGTATATCTAGTACAGGTCCCTAAGCCCCGTCCATGTAGGAGTAAAAATATTAGGTAATATCTGAGGCCGGGCCGGGCCGATTTTATATTAAGTGGAGCCTTGAGAAAAGATAAAGGAGCGGGGCTCATTTATTCATTTCCTTTTTGTAATTTTTGAATCCAGTTTTCTTTTTTCAGATAAAAATTTGTTAAACATTTTTCTAGGAATACTTTTTCTTTTGAAATCATTTTCTCATTTTATTCTTTTTTAGAAAATAAATTTCTCATTTTTCTTTTCAAATGACTTTTGTTAGAAAACAAATATTGAATTTCTTTTTTAATCAAACAGGAAGCCTAATGGAAATGCAAAAATGTTCATATATTCAGAGATGCATTTATCGTGAATGGGGTCTGAGGCAAACATAAATAGCGATACTCTTTTTTTTTTTTTTTAAATTTAATTTCGATTTTTGTTTTTTGTTATTTAAGAAAATCACTTCAAAAACTTGTTATATATAATCATGCTGTGAAAAAATAGAAATATTTTTATTCATTATTAGGAGAGAGTGCCTACGTTGCAGGGTTGAATAGAGGGGAGTAGCAACAAAGAATGAGGTTAGAAGAAAAGAGAAGAAGAGGGGAGAGAAATATGGAAAGAGAGAAGGGAAATGAGATTTTCTCCCTGAATGGAAATAACGAACAGCGACGAAAATATTCCTCTATTTTCCGGCGAAGAATCATAATTAAATTTCAATGGATTGGAGTACTCCGTTATGTTTTTGTTTATCTTCTGTTATTTATATGACGTATCGGTGGTAAGAATTGTATTTAATTGCCATATGGTTCGAACTTGTGAGTAAATCACACTGATTCGAACATTAAACCGTTGCAATTTCATCCGCTCCTCCTCTTTTCTATAGTTTCCCTACTTTTTTCTTGAAAGAGAAGAAATTTAAAAAAAATAATTTAAATTATTGAAAAAGGACAGGTTTTGTCAAAAGGGCCACAAAAAAAATAGAAGAAGCTATAGTAACTAACTCTTTGGTAGCTAGGGGAAGAGCAGTCAAGGGAAAAATAAACAATACAATCTAAAACAAAGGGAAGAATATGTTCCTAACGTAGTCTCTCTTATTTTCAGTTATGTCCCGCCGGTATCTTAAACAAAAAAGAAACCGAAAATTAACATGGTAACCCTTACAATTTGAAGAATGTTTGAGCTTAGCTGTCATGACGTTTCATGAGATTAGCTGTGAGCAGCCGGGAGAGGTATGGAAAGAAAGAAAGAAAACACAAATCATACTCCGTATGACGCAACCTCTGAAGCTCACCATTAATTACATATGTGCGTCTCGTAAAAAGTAAAGGAATCAGTTCCTGAACAGCAGCAAGTCTTCGGGAGTCCTTATTTCTTCCTCAAATCACGAGGTGGATAAGTATCTACTTCATTGTCGTCATATGGGATTCAAGATGTCAAATTTTACTCCGAAACAGCAAGTGTATTTCCTTACATACACTGGTGGAAAATATCCCCCTTCTTAGGGAAATACTTTAATGAGAGGAAGATGAAAAACACCAATCTGATCCCTCATTAATTTGGATGGTCTTTTCTGACCTTAAAATTTATGAAGGATGGATAAAATAATCTATGTAGCTAGATACATTTCAGGATCAATTAGTGCACGAGTTTTCCTAATTTACCTTCTACAACGTCAACATATATGGTTATATCTACGGTATCTTTATAAATGATCAAACGCGTTGAGGTTTTCGAGAAAGAGTTATCAGCTTAAGCGTACGAAGATATATCATATTCTATTTATATATAGCCTTATAAAGTTAGTGGAGAATAACTCGCCACAAATGAAATAAACCTGTCAATGACTCTTTCTAAGTCATTTTCCTTATCCCATTCATTGCAAACCTTACTCTCATCCTTTGGCCATGACTCCAAAACCTTTTAAAACGCAACGTTCATATAGCAACTCTTTTTGTCGTTTCCTTTACTCTTGATCCCATCATTAACTCGGGATAAGCCTCATATCAATATATTTTATGATTCTTGATTGATAATCATCTCCTAATAATATAAATTTGCCATTTCAACCTTTTCAAATAGTATTGAATTAAAGCTTTATGAAAAACGAAAAATCCATTCCTGAAGGTTATCAGACTATTGTATTTGTAGCTCCTTAATTTGAGGTATTGTATTAAGATGATAATTATATTTCAGATTTAGTGTTTCTTAAATCTTCATCTAAAATAATGGACACTCTGACTGGTCAATTTAATTGCTTGCTTGAACTTAATATAGTTATTAAGAAACTTACAATGACTTTGCTTCATCAATATTTCAAGAAAGTTAGATGCCAATTCAGGATCCAACTATTGAGAAATATGGATACCTATTATAAACGATTGAAACAACGGGATAGAGTCCAATTAAACGAAGCGTATTGTCATTTAAAAACGTTAATATTATATTAATTCAACTATAAACCTACTATGTACATAGTCTGTTCTAAATAGTCTCTAATTATTTGATTTTAAACTGCAAAACCTAACCAAATAAGGAAATCTCCGTACAACATAGTGATGATTATTTTTTATACTTTTATAATACAATTTTTACAAACTGAAATATATTGTTAAAATTTATTGTTGGTTGTGTTTGATAGTTATTGTATAATAAAGCTTTTTTTTTAATAATTTAATTTTTAATATTATTATATAAAACAATACATAAACTACTACTTTCAAAGCTCTCCATTTTTGCTAGGAAATCGATGAAAAGAAGCTTCTTATGCTCTTTAACATCTTTTGAAGCAATTTTTCCAATTTTACAAGATATGATGGCATCTATTTTTTTAATAAAAAATACTGTGATAAAATTTAGTATAAAATGATTTTAGAAGATTCATACGGATAATAATAGTCAGTTATATTTATATTGTTTATAAATAATTACATTAATTTTTTGAATCCAAAATATTCCAATGTAAGACTTGTAGCTCACTTCCTCTTTAAAAAATTCAAATACAACTATTTATTTATGTCATCATTCAATGTATTTATGCAGGACTACTTAAGAGTTAACATATTTTTCCTTCGTTATTATTCATAGAAAAATGTGAACATTTGAGATTTCGTTGACTTATAAAATTTCCATGCATCCATATATGTAGTAATTCATGTATAATGGTAATGCTCTGAACAAAGGTACGGAGAGAGTTGATCTCATACACAAGAAACTGCTGTTTACAGTTTATCTATCGAATTATAAGCCATCGACACGTTTTTTGTTACATAATTTGCGTTGATACCATTAATAATTTAGTTCTTAATAACAAAATTGTTATTGCCAAGAATCGGATTCAATATTATCAAGTGCACCATAAATAATTTCCATTGTCATCGTTGAGACAAACAAATTTATAAAAACGAAAATTTTTATGCATATAACATATTTACTCGAGTTTCATATAAACATAAATGAAATTGTTTACTGAACAAGTTATAAATAGGTCTTATGTTAATTTCATAGTTTGTAATCTTAATTTACGCATGTTAAAATAAAAAAAAATTGTTATCATACAATGCCACTAATTTATATATTTAAAAAACAAAACAAACTTCAATTGTATATATTCAAAGGCACTTTTCATTATACTTCCAAGTCCAATATTAGTTATTTTTCCATTGAAGAAAGTATCATTTGTTTAAAATAAAAATTACTTATCAGTATTTTAGTTCAAAATTATTTAATATTTATATAATAGCTTTTAAAGGGTAAATTAATTGATAAATATTATTTGATCGCTTATAATTTATGTAAAGATATATGGAGTTACGGCGAGATTATAGATTTTTGGCATGCCATCTTGTAACTATAGTCCAAATGATGTTCAAAGTAGAACAACACAGTAAAACCCCAATTCACGAAAGGAATTTGAAACGGTATACAAGTCATATAATTAATTCCAATTATGAACATTCCAATTTTACAGAAGATATAACCAAAATGCTTGTCTCTTGCAATATTCCACTCCATATCGTTAATCATCCAAATTTTGTCAAATTTATAAAAAATTTACACAAAAGAAGTAATTCCCTCACGCTTCTCCATCACACAGTCAATGGAGTCTCAAAGTATAGTAGTGTTGACCAAGATTTTAAAAAAACTTGAGGGGAAGGATATATTTCTTGCATTGGACGAAACTACTGACACTCGACAGTGGTCCATGACTGCAGTGTTAGTTGGTCCTTTATATGATTAATTTTTGGGTCGTCCTTATCTCATTAATTTTGAAGGTATCCAATGATTACAGGTGTTGCTGTAAAAAGTATCAGCAACGTTCTTGTCTCTTATTTCAGGGCGAAAGACTGAAGGTTTTCATTACCACTGGAGCTTTATATTGTATTAAAGCAACCGAAAACCTTAAACAACATTTTCCAATTATGTTGCATATCACTTGTCTTGCTCATAGGCTGAACAGAATAGCAACGCTCTGACATGATTTCTTTCAAAATGTATGCACTATCATCTCTGAAGTGAATATATATTTTTTTAATTCAGGTGATCTAAAACAATTGACTACTACGGCAAGCACTTCAATTCAGTCAAGGAATATATGAATATTATGTATGAAAACTATGATGCAATCCATAAAACAAAAGATATTTTGAAGAATGATCCACTTTTGTATGAAATAATATTTATTCTACACAATTTAAATCTAATCCAGGTAACCAATAAAGCCTTGAAAGAGAAATTATCACTACTCCCAAGTGTAACTATCGTAGAAAATCTATGCTAAGATATTACGCTTGAACCTTTCAAAATTAATGTCAATAGATAATAGGGATACATCAAATTTAGAAAATTGGCACCATAAACTATCAGTATAGAGTTTTTAACATACAAAAATACTTCTACCCTTAAATTTTATTCCAAGAGGGGTTCCAACGTGATTTTGTACATAAATGTACCAAAAAAATCCCGTTTGACATCATGTCAAGAATATGGTAATCAAATGGAAAATTGGTATTAACTATGAGGATAGTTGAATGATTTCATAATTTATAAATATAATAATATTAATGAATAATTAAAAATTGTTACTTTAATTTTAAATAATACATCCCAATTACATTTTAATCTATCATTTTACAACGATTCCATTATGAAATTTAACTACTTAAAAATATAAGAAATTAATTAGTTAAAAACTAAGTAAATAATAATAATAATTCTTGCATGATTTATGATAACATTTACCTATCTTCATAAATCAATGTTCCATTTCACTATCATAATATCTTTGGCATGACCCCCTCCCCCCTCAAACGGGACCTTTTCGGTATATCTATGTCTGATATCACACTGAAAACTCTCAAAGTCCCAGTAAACAATAGAAGTGTTTTTGTATTTAAAAAATCGCTGTCGTGATTGATGGTTTCAGGTGTCAATTCTCTCAATTCGATGTATCCTTTGTTTTTCTGTATCACCTCCAGACATTTAGCTTCAAAAGGTTCAAGTGTATCTTAAGATAGTTACACTTATGCGTAGCGGCAATCTCTTTTCCAATGCTTAAATGTCTACTTGTAATGGATTCAAATTGTTGTGAATAAACACTATTTCTGACAAAAATGACTTATTCTTCAAAACATATTTTACTTTTTTGATTGCATCATTATTTTCATCCATACGATTAATATACTGTTTGACTGAATTGAAGTGCTTGACATAGTATTCCCCTACTTTAAGAGCAAGGATAGGTGCTGGTGGGAGGGGAACTTGGCATAAAACAGTAAATTTACGTTTTCTATCTCCTGAATTAAAAAATACTTTCTTCACTTCAGAGATGAGAGGGTTTGTATTTTAGAAATAATCAGAACAGTACGTTGCTATTCTGTTCAGACTATGAACTAGACAAGTGACATGCAACATCATTGGAAATTTTATTTAAGGTTTTCGGCTGCTTTAATAGAATATGAAGCTCCGTCGGTAATGAAAACCTTCAGTCTTTTGCCTCTGAAATCTGAGCCAAGAATGTTGGAGCAGGAAATGATTATCCAAAATGCTTGACATAATACCTCTAGCGGATAAAAAAAGTAAATTTTGACCAAGATATTTTTTATCGCTAATAATGACGTTAGCCTTCGATGCGCTACTTTGTTTAATGGTTTAGGTTGCACAAGGTGACTATATTTAAAGGTGAGGCCACAAGGACCTTCTAAGGCAGTCTGGTTGGCGTTAGCTGAATCAGCTAACGCAGTGACGTCACTGTTGCGGCAGTTCAGATAATTTCATTGAAGTGGAGTATAATAATTTGGATCTGTTATGGCATAATCTTGAGGTTCAAAGCGTGTTTGTGCCATACACTTCTGTCCCAATCTGCGGAATGCCCAGTATTTTGCATTTTCTTAGAAAAATTTGATGCTCCAGCGTCTTTGGATCTCAGTCTGCGGGAGAAAAGATCCAATTAATATTAAGAAAGCTAAGATTTGTGACACTGATAGGCATTTTCACATCCAATGATTTTGAGGGGAATCTCCAGGCTGAGATCGAAATAAGCAAATCATTAATCTCCCAGTTACAGCTCTCTCCGGACAACTTTTCATTTGAAAATCCTGTAGATAAAAAGCACCAAATTTATGCACAAGAAAGAATCTCAGTCTATAATAATTCAAATAGTTAATGATTGGTTTAACTGTATGAATACTAGTAGATCATACAAAAAAAAAAAAAAAAAAACTTTATTCTGCGTTTGGTATACATTTGGAAGAACAAATGCATGCTTTGAACGAAATAGAGCTATTAGTTTTGTCCATGAAAATGACTGGGAAAATTTTAGCTTCCATTTCAAAAGGGAATTTTAATCTCCATTCGTTCAACAAAATCATTATTTCAAAGTATCAAGGATAATGGAATGAAATTCATTTTAACCACTCATCTAAATCAAGATTGTCTGGAGAATGTATTCTCACGGATTCGTGCCATCACAGGAATCAATACTCATCCATCCCCAGTGGAAGTCCTCAGAAGACTAAAAGTAATTTTAATTGGAAAAAATCATGAACTTGTCTTAAGAAATCCAATTGTTGAAGAGGAGTTAAATTATGAGGATGATGACGAAATAGTTACTAAATCAATAACAAGTCACTTCTTTTCGTCAAATATACAAGAAAATGAGCAGGATGAAGATGCAATTGAATCATAGGAAACTTTTGAAGATTCTAGACTTCTTGAAGCTCTTGAAGCCGAAAAAGTAATTACAACAGATACTGTAGAATTATCTCAAGTTTGCAATGGTTTTTCAGATCAGGGTCTGGCTTATATTGCAGGATTTTCGGCAAAAAAATTTAAAGACCTTAATACAAATCTAGAGAAAAAGACATGTGACTTCGGATTTTATGAAGAAACGTCTAGCCCTTGGATTGAATTGGTCTCTAAGGGAGGCCTTACGATCCCCTCGTGTGAGTTTTTTAAATTTTATCATTGCCTGGAAAAACATTTCAATGCTTTTCATTTTAACCATGAAGACGCAATTGACAAACCCCCAAACCTATTTGAAAGGCCGCATAATCATCTATTTGAATTGTATCCTAACTGATATTCTTTTATTCACCACTCTTATATTATGTAATAAAATCGAAAATTAGATAATATACATAAAGCATATTAATATAATCTTACATACAGGTAGTTTATTATTATTAATATCCAAATTAATTTTAGTTTTTTTAAATAATTAGTTCTGAAATTGATTTCATTATTCTATAAAGTATCAAGCAAGGATATCGTCAAGTTTCATAACAATCGTAATAAATATTGGAAAGGATTTACTTTTATAGATATTAATATCAATTTAAGTTAAAATATTTTTGCTTTTTATACTTTTTGGCATGGTCTTTAGTTTACCATTTTGTACTATAAATGAATTATAATTATATTTATTTACTTAATTTGTGTTGCCTTACAATTAATTAAGTCTGGATTTTAAAATTATTACTTTACAATTATATTTGACAGAGTGCTATGTGCATCAACAGTGACGTCATTAAAATTTCCTTCTTCTCTTGATAATGAAAAAAACACAAGTGTAGAAATTTTTTGCTGCCTCACCTTTATGTAAAGTCACCTTGGGGTTGCGAAACATTGGTTGCGAGTTTCATATCGACACACCTTAGATATGTATATCACCTTGCGCCAACCATACTGCCTTAGAATACCTTTGTTATTTCTTTGCTTTGTATTTAATATTGCATTATAATGAAAACCTGAATTTTTTTTGCAAGATTTGTGCAATCCTTTTAGTAGTACATGTCTCATATATCTTATTTGTCTTATTAAACCATCGATATTTTTGGTTAAATCCCAAGGACCCACAGTTAAGGACCGGTTCTAAGACTGGACTGGACTGACACAACACTCATCATTGATGACAGGTTGTGTAAATATTTGTTTTTTGTAGCAATTACAATAAGAGCTCAAATGAATGTTGCTCAGATGACACTTGCTGAAATTAAAGTAGCTCAAATGAACGGACACGTTTATTAATATAGATAAATTTCTTAATAGTATTTAAAGTTTATCGTATGAAATTGTAATAAGTATATTACTTTATGGGTATATAATTTGTCCACATTATTAATTCGTTGTTTTTATTATATATAAATGTTTCGCCAAATGATTAAATTTATCTTTAATTAATTCTTTGCATTTCTGTAGTCGGTGAATATTCCTCATTTTTAGAGTATAAGCTCCACCGCAAATAGTGCATTTTCACTGACATCATAAATTGTATCATAAGAAGACACCATCTGGGGGGGGTTATATGTTTACTACACACAATGGACAAATTTCCTATTAATCTTTATGAAATGCATTTAAGAATAAAAAACCATAATATCTGCATTGAATACACTTGATGCATATGGTTTGAATTAAATAAAATTAATAAGTAATGAAAATCCCTAGGAAATGTCCAAATTTGTACAATTGTTATTATTTTTGATAAATTAGGGACAATTAAAGTAGGATAATTAGATAAAAGTATCTTATTCTTTCCATGTTGTATAAATAAGTTTATATGAAGATGTAATAACATATTTTAGGCTTACGATATATAATAAAACTAGGCAATAGAGGCATAGATTTTAGATAGACTGTATGGGTTAAATTCTTTTATTAGTTGGTCCTATTTTGACATCCAATATTTTTCTATTTTCCTTAATATTAATCAAAAAATGGTTTTTATTGTTATAACACTTGGTCGTTTAGGCCCCCAAAGTGGCCTACATCAACGAACCTGATGCACATGAAAATGTTCTATTGAGCGTTTTCTCTGACGTTAAACAGTATATATTATTCAATATATATTTAATCAATGAATTTTTAGAATTCATTGATTTAATTAATAATTATGCCTTAATATAAAAAAAAATATTTGATAAATCATGTAATTCGAGGTTGTGTCATTATGCTTTTTGAATTCATTACACAATTTTACTTTTATCTACCACGGTTCACTTTTTGAACGGCATACCATGCCGTTGATATGACTCAATAAGATTTGGAATGTTTCTTTTTTATTTTCAAATGTTGGAATGATACATATTATATTAAAAAATTAGAGCTAATTAATCTATATATTTAACTTTTTGATTTTGATATTCATTACTCTAGCTATATCTTTAAGAAATTATCTCTTATTTTTATATTTAGGAAATTATGACATGACATCATGTACAAAAACTTTAAAATCGATCCCTAAATTACTAAAACTCATTGCTTCATATTTTTTGTCAATTGATTATGTAGAAATCTTTTTTAAAGGTTTTAAGCCAGGTATAGGTCGAACCAATCAGTCTAAGTATCTATTTTAATCGAAAATGTTCTCATTTCAGTATTAAAATTTTTGATGATTTGGTGGAAATAAACATTATAGCACGTGACTTATAAATAAAGAAGAGAAAAGGATGTATTGAAGAAGAAAATAAATTGTACATAGCTACTAAAAACCTGCCACATGATTTTTTTCTAAAAATGTTATTTATTAAACCCACGGATGAGGTTGCGCAGTAGATTTGGTGCCACTCCAGATAAATATATTTATAGTATAGCTCATTGACGGATCCTTTTGAGCTACGGCTTATAATTTTAATATCTATTTTTTCCCGTCATAGAGTGCAGTGAAGTAAGAAATGGCTGCTGCTCTTGTAGCAGTAGAATAGATTATTTATTATTATAAGAATAACAGGGGCAGCAATTTTTACAACAGCTGCTACACCTGCTGCTGTTTGAGTGTATATAGCAGTACGATTGTGTGCAACTCCCAGCTGCTGAATTCTAGCTCTGTTCGTAAGCTGTCGTTCCTCGCATTACATTTGGAAACAAAGGTAGGACTTGGATGATTTGTTTTAATCTCTTGTCTTTGGTATGAATTGACGTCTTTTGCTTAGATAATGGACTATGATGGAAACTTGGACTAAAAGCGAAGAAGAAGGCGAAGAGGAGGAGGAGGACGGAGAGGACGAGGATGAGGAAGAAGAGGAGGAAGAAGAAAAAGGGGATGAAGAGGCTCTGGGAGGCGCCGGAGTAAAGGATCTTGAGGAGGATGAATATGAAAACGAAGAAGAAGAGGATGATGATCCCAGGAGCGTCCTAAGCGAAGAGACTACAGCATACACAAAAGGCCACACTTCAAGGCAGCAGCATGTCAACAACGACGACTCTTTAGTAAATATTCCTGTTTTTCCACTTCTCACAAACAGGACTTGATCATTTATTTGTCTTTTACAGAGTAATGGACACGCGGATAAATCTCTGGAGGACAATTCCGAAGAGCCTCAACACGATAAAACAAAAAACTCAAATAATACACATAATAGTACTATCAGCACCAACAATGTCCATCGCCGAGAGGCTCGTAAAGAGCGACGCCTCAAAGAGAAAAGAGATAAAAGACAAAAAAATAATAAAGAATGGAAGTGCTCCTACTGCTCACTGTCCTTTTTGTGTCGAAATGAGTTTCTTAATCATTGTTCAAGTCAGAAACATCAGCAAGCCATTACTTCAGATGAAGGTGCTTTAAATAAGTCTACTACTTGTTGAATACCTTAGTTCTCTTTATTAATTTGTGAATAAAATGCATCTCTTTTATTTTCTGTAGGGAAGCATTGGAATTTTAGAACACCTCCAAGAGGATTTGGATCTGAAACCTACCAAATGTGTCAAAATATGACCGTAGAAGGTGCATTACATTTTTTATTCTAAAAATATATCTTATAAGCATTTCATTTCCATTTTTTCCTTCTATTTCTAGGAGTTTGTCGTCATGGAGATCAATGTGTTGACGCTCATAGTAAGGAAGAACTATTAGAATGGAAGGATAGATTTGACTTTCGTCAAAAAAAAGCTTTCAAAGCTAATAAAATCCTAGGAAAAACATTTGTCGACACTGTTATTGAAAAATTAAATAACAGCTCTAATCCGAATGCCCTTCTACGAAGTTCCATTGATGGCACAACGTGTCAGGTTGATACAGATTTGAATATTAGTATATCTAATAAGGTGAAAAATGTGGAGTGGGTTTTTTATATTCATTCATCCAAAATAGTGCGTCATGTTGCCCTACTTAGTGACGAAAATCGGATTCATTTCAGTATTGCTAGTGTGAAACACCAAGGGGTCAGTGACACAAAAGAAGTTCTAAAGACCTACAATACAGACTCTTCTCAAGAATGGATCCACCCAGAAACTAACTTCTTTAGCTCATGCAGGGAAATGGAATATAAAATTAAAATTGGATTCTCCGCGGATTTCTTTGGAACTTTTAACCAAACTGTAGTGTTTAATTTCGGGGGCTCTAGTGACATACTACTTCTTAAAAGGGACCTTCGAGTTGATGTAACTCCCGAAGAGAAAGAAACAGATGAACCGAGTAATGAGGACGATGATGAATCCAAATTTAATGATGTATTGATCCGGCAACCTGATCGTTGGGATGAAAGTAATTCTACCATAATTGATTTTGATCCTCCTATCAATGTACTTTCAATTGAGGCTAAGACCCTATATATGAAATATCCACCTCCTCAACCCTCTAAATTCAAGCTATCACAAAATGTTAAAGATACTCGCTTAACGAAAAATAATTACAGAGGTCGAATGCACGAGTTACTCTTTATTGAAGAAATGGCGCAATATGAACAAGTTAGTCAGTTCAATGTTGTTGCCAAGTTAAAGCTTTTTTCTCGCTACTTTTTGACACCGTTAAGTACTACATCAAGCACTGCCAAATATTCTCGTCCTGGAGAACTTTTTGGCAAAATGGCTCTAGGCTCTAATTTAAATGAAGATACCTCAGCTGGTAGATTAATTCTAACTAATTGCTCGACACTCTTGTTATCACAATCAGGATTCTCTGCTGAAAGTGGGAATAAACGCGATGCATTCGTTTCTGTTATTGAGGATTCTGGTAAAAATACTCTATATTTGCGTCTCTCCTCTGAAATCGTTAAACGTTATGAGTTGAAAGAAGATGACACGTTTGAAGTAGAAATCCAGTTTCAATTGAATCGACTTCCCATTTGTGAAATGCATCTTGCAGTGGATAGACTACCCGATCTAGAGCTTGTGTATCCTAATTTAGATACTGAAGTAGTTATACCATGGAGTACTGGAAAACAATGGTCAGACGAATTTGATGGCAGTTTAAACCCTAAACAAAGAGAAGCTGTACTTGCTATTACTTCCCCTATTGATGTGATTCTTCCACCCATTTTGATCATAGGTCCATATGGAACTGGCAAGACCTTCACTCTTGGTCAATCTCTTAAGATGTTGTTAAAAGATCGTTCTAATCGGATCCTTGTTTGTACACATTCAAATTCTGCTGCAGATCTTTATATTAGAGAATATCTTCATCCTTACGTTACTGAGATGAAAGCTGCCAGGGACAATGTTGAAGAAACTGAAACTTCTCCTATTAAAGTTTTAAGGGTTTACTACGAAAATCGATGGGTTAAAACTGTACACGATACAGTTCTTAAATATTGTTTAGTGACAACTACTGAGCATTCAAGAAATTTCCGTAATCCAACTTTTGAAGAGGTTGTTGATTGTCACATTGTGGTAGCTACGCTTAGTACATCGAAAAGTTTGACTGGTCTAGGCCTAACTAAAGGCCATTTTACTCATGTATTAATTGATGAAGCTGCTCAAGCAATGGAATGCGAAGCCATTATGGCTCTTGCTCTTGCTTCTACCCAAACTCGTGTTGTTTTAGCTGGCGATCATATGCAGTTGAGCCCTGAAGTGTTTTCTAAATTAGCTTTAGAAAAGAAGTTTAATAAATCTCTGTTGGAACGTTTATATGATTTCTATCCCAAATCTAACTTTCCTTGCAAGATTCTTCTCATTGAAAATTATAGGAGCCATCGTGCCATTATTGAATATACTTCTGAATTATTCTATGAACAAAAGCTGCTAGCTTCTGGAAAACAAACTCGACATGATCTATGGTACCCTCTTACTCTTTTTACAGCTCGAGGTGAAGACGTTCAGGACCTTAACTCAACTTCATTTTATAATAATGCAGAAGTCTACGAAGTAGTTGAGCGCGTTACTCAGTTACAATTAACTTGGCCTAAGTCTTGGGGCCGTAGAGATGAAACATCAATTGGTATTGTTACTCCTTACTATGATCAGGTTCAAAGAATTCGCTCAGAACTTCGGAAAAGAAATTTATTTGGTGTCTCTGTGGAGCGTGTACTAAATGTTCAAGGGAAGCAATTCAGGGCCATATTTCTAAGTACTGTACGTACCCGAAAAACGTGTGTAATGAGTCAAGAAGATCCAGAGGTAGATTTTGGATTTCTTTCGAATGCTAAACTTCTTAATACAGCTATAACTCGAGCTCAAAGTTTGGTTGCTGTGGTAGGGGATCCTGTAGCCCTCTGTTCGATTGGTAAATGTAGAAAAATGTGGGAAAAATTTATGGAAATATGTAATAAAGGCGGCTCATTTTTCGGACTCACATATCAGGCACTTCGTGCCATGTTGGATAATGTTGAGTTTAAGAAGACTTATGTATTAAATCCATATGCGCCAATCTTTGTCCCCAGATATGCTAAACAACATCAACAGCTACGTGTTAATAATAACAACCAGAGACAGAATTATCAAAACTTATGCCGCGTGAATTCTATTCAAGGATTATTCAATCCATATGTTCCTCCAATTCCACCTCCACCCCCTCCTCCATGGATGAAATATGGGCCTCCACCACCTAACATTCCTCCTCCTATGATGAACCATGGTTGGCCTCCTTTGAACCACTCTGGCATAAATGATAAGTCATCATCTAGAAACAACACGCGTTCCAACGGAACTCTTCCTCCAAGGCATAGTTCTCAATTCCAAGGAAAGTTTAATCGCTACGAATCGCCGCCTCCTCTAATTGGAAGAAATGCTCAACAGCAAAATGGTAGACAGCATACAAACAATAACCCCCTAACTTCTTCTTCCTCGTCTTCTTCAACCTCAAATTCAACTATTCAAAATAATGACTATTTATTTTTGAATGATGGAGTTCATTTCCCCGGAAAACAGCCTCCTGGAGCTAATGTATCTCCCTTCAGAAATCCTCCTCCTACTTCCTCATCGAATCAGAGCCAGTCAAATGATGATATCCTCCAATTTGCCCTTCAGCTTTTGCCTGAAGACATTAAGTTAGCAACATTTCTTAAATCGAATCAAATGCAAGTAGCATGGTATAATCATCTCCAAGTTAGTAGAAGCACGAAGGAAGCTACTTTTTTCAAGAACTTTATTATTCATCTTCAATCTAATCCTGAGATAGTCTTATATCTTAACAAACAATTAATGAACCGGAAACTAATGCTTAACCTTAATTCTGATCCTCAACAACCTGGTTCTAGAGGAGGAGGGAGTATTCCATTTCATCCTCCTCCCCCAGCTCATCCTCCTCATTTCTCTCATCATCAACCTCAAGTAGCATCTGCTATTTTAGCTCAAGATTTAGAAGCTCAGTTTCTTCAGCAAGATTCTATCAGAGCCAATAATCCAAGTGGAAACAACCATTTTCTCGGCAGCCAAGTTGATTCAAATAATTACTTATTACCCTCTGCGAAATCTACTGATCACTTTTTCTCTTTATCAAATAGAACAGAGCCGTCATCGACTACTGGTTTGATAAATGAGCCTACAATATTAAGAAATGAGGAATTTGATCCTCAGAGCTTGATTCTGTCCGAGATTTTAAGTTCAAACAATGAAAAAGATTTAATTTTTGATAGTACTAAGCAGTTGGACCCAGGGCCTAAGGTTCCTCTTTATATGAGACGTCCAGGAATAAGTAACGAAGTAGTTCCCCATCTTCAGCCACCTACTACGAGTGATATTTCAACCTCATTTGAAAGTTCCTTCTCTAATATAAATCTTGATCGAACCTGGGGAGGGGTAGATTATGCTCTTGCGTCCAAACACAACACTCAGCCATCTTCATTAATACCAAGTTTTGATTCTAGCTCGCTATTTTTTAATGAGTCGTCAGTTGATAAACCACTTACCTACGCTAATGCCCTGTTACGAAACTCGACACAAGAAAACAAAAGCTCTGAGGAGGAAAGGAATTCTACGGATCCTTTGGCTCGTATACGAAGTTTTGGTATGAGTAATGTGAGAGAGGATTCATATGATTTAAGAGTGAGGGAGAACAGTTTTATTGGAAGTAATAATGGAGGAAGAATAGGGGATTTTCGCCTCTTTGACAATAAATTTTAAATTTATCGAATAGACACTATTCATTATTCCCTTTATTTTGATTGACTAAAACTGAATCCAATAAATAAATATATTTCTTTTCAAGCAGACTAATCTGCTTGAAGACAGTTTTTTTTTTCTTTCGATTTTGTGATCTATACAAAATTTTTACTCAAGTTTACTTATATAAATTTTTAACTAAATTTCTTCTATTCTTTATAAAAATATAAAAAGTTTTTATCCTACCAGTTAGAAAAAAAAATTTCTATTATAACTTATTAAAACATTTTTGAAAAATGAAAAAAACAAACAAAAAAAAACAAACAAAACTAAAACATAAAACTATCCCCAAAAAAATTAATAAAAGCATAAAAAATGTCAAAAAAGTTTATATCTCACCAATATTTTTTAGATTAATGTATCTTATTTTTACTTTATACCTACATTCGAGAAGCAAAGAAAAATTCTTTTTCAATTATGAAACAAAAAAGAAAAAAAAAGTATTTTATATATGTTAATCAATTAACGATTTTTTGATTTTTTGTTATTTTATTGTGTGAAATATGACGATTTTTGATCGTCTTAATTTGTTCTCGGTTTAATGGAATACATTGTTGAAAGAGGTGTTAAATGAAAAAAAAATTAAAGGAAAATGAAAGATCGTTTAGTTTTATTGTTAATAATAATTAATCAATCAATATTAAATTAATATTATTTTTATGACGTAGAATATCTTGTAGTTTGTCTTTCTCCTCTTTCTCAATTATGAAGTTGATTGGTCATTAGATTTTTTTACCTGTTGTGGCACAATTATAATTATATTATTATAAATATTATGCTTTTTTGTTAAATGAAAGTAGTTGGTGTATTTAGAAATAAACAGCTCTAATATTAATTAATAATCTCTCGGGTAATTTTTAAAGGGGTAGCCACAAGACATATTATGTATGTGCCTACAATATATATGACGTACATAATTATAGATATGTTTATTTCGAATAAATTAACTACATTTATTTTCTCCCAATTTAAATATGTTTTATTATATTATTTGTCAATTATTACTGAGCAATGACACGCGTTTCTTCAGATTAATTATATATTATATATATCCATAATCTCTACATACGATATATATAAATAATCCACTGATATCGATCTTTATTAACTATTTTAATTACATAAATGTTGTCATGTTATAAATTTAGTGAATGTATATTTGGTTATTCGGCAAAGATTTTTTTTTTTCTTGATGAGTGATCCGTATGAATTTAATGGATTTGTAGATATTGATAAAAAATGAATTTTGGTGGAAATACATGCATAGCAAAACATGAATTAACTATTATTATTTGTATTGTCTAATTAATTATAGGAACATTCCTTGACAAGTATAGAATATTTAGAGTCAAGTTCGGATACAAGATCGATAAATACGCTTTGAAACAATGTTCGCTCAGATACCCATTTTTATCTCTGCCCATGAAGTTGAACTGATGTTATGTTTTTGGATCTGTTTATTAGTCACCAGGATTACGACAAGAAAAGATGATATATGGTCACAGTAGGAGACCATTAAATTTTGAGAGGTCAAGGTAACACAAAAAGTAAGAAATGACTTAAAAACCTCGGGACAAGTTGAGATATACATCACTCTACAGGGCGAGGACTCCAAAATTAGAAAATTTTAAAAGCCGTTTTCACTTCTGAGAGAGCCATGAACGCCAATTATTTAAAAATTTAATTTCGCGAGAGCCATACATCAATACGTTTAGCACTAAATGTAAAAAGGTGAACATTTTATGTAAGACCACCACTTTCTAAGTACCAAAATTTCAATGATTAAATCTTAGCTCTGCCGCATAATTTGCCCGAATTGCTTTTAGAAAATAAACCTTAATTTTTTTTTCCTCCCGTTTTAACCTGAATTTTTTTCTTTCCATTAATAATTCTTGTAAAAAAAAACAACCAAAAATTCAAAATGTGTAATTATTTTTTTAAATCCAAATTTGTCTGCGAGTCATATGCAGTTATCAAAAGAGCCACATCTCGCTCGCGAGCCATGAATTCCTACCGCATGGTATAGAAGAAATGTGAAATAAATTTCTGCACAGTTAACTTTTTCTTTCTTTCTTTGCCATCAACCTCATAGGAATTATTCATGAGAATGATTATAATTTTCCCTTTTTTATAGGTACAAATCGCGTGTTGGCCCCAACATCTATCCTCTGTATGTTTATTTTTAAATTCATTACCTCTGCCTGGGACTATAGTTATTAACTATTATGTTTTGCCTCTGTTATTGACAAGGATTAGGGTAAAAATTACCAATCGATTTTGATCAAACTTGGTACGTACATTATATATCAATCGATTTTAGGTGTAGGTTTTGCGTTCTACCGAGTGTCCATTCTAGTTTCACATAACTTTTCAATCAATGCATAAATTGTGTACATGTAGCAAATTCTTTGTGTTAAAATGCATTATTTGATTACAGCAATTATCATTCTAATTAATAACTATTAATTGATACCATATTTTAATCTATTCAAATTAAATGGGTATTATGTATTTATGAGTAATATAACTTTGAGCATTTGAACTTAATAATGCGCCACATAATAGTCATATTTTATTAATTTGTATTAAAATTGTCAAAAGTTACAATATTAATGTATCGATCATCATCTATGGAGTATTCAATTATTGCACGATCCTCATTTTTAAGTACTGGAAATCCTTAGTTTAAAATGATTCATCTCATTTTATAGTTACAACATGTTCAAATTGCTTAAACAAGTTACAACTAGTACAAAATTGTAACTTGTACAAAACACGGTTACATATCATGAGTGTCGAGAAAATGACACTTGAACGTGATCGAAAAATATCCATTTGCGCACTCCAAGCAGTTGGGGGTAGGCAGGACCACTGTCTACGCCGTGAACAAGTCCGAAACGTTGAAGAGGGAGAAGGGTTCTGTCAAAAAGGTCAAACTGGACCACAAAGAGTTCAAGAAAACAGCCCAGGCCAGTCTCTTCAAGTCCATGAGGGCCCATGCAAAGGATCTCGGGTTTCACACCAAACTGTCCAGAGAGCTATCAAAAAAGTGGTTGGAAAGAGCCTTGTGAGGGTGGAAGGCCACTTTTGACACCATCAATGAAAGAGAAAAATCTCCTCCGTTGCAAGTCTCTTTTGAATTATTCTTATGAGTTTTTTGAACTCTTTTTTGACACTTTTTTTATAATTTGTTGAAACATAAAATTCAAAGCCTTCTTTTGAACTGCCGCCTGTCCACATACCGATTGATAGATTGAAATCTGAGCACTTTGAATTTTAAACTTCAACACGATATAATTTATTAATGAACAATATAATTTCAAAAAAATTAATACTATAAGTAGATGTGTGTTTGAGCTATCTTAATCATAGATGTAGTCGCCCTTAGTAGCAATGGTGGCTTCCAGGCAGCCACGGATGATCTAGCACCTGCAGTGGAAGGAGTCTTCTATTATGGTGCCCCAGTGCTTGCTAACAGTGGCTTTGACAGGTTAGGTGTTTGGAGGACGGACAGTTCAAGCCTTCCCCTGGATATGCACTTAAAATTTATAGTGGAGGGCTTTAGCATCAGGGCTGTAGAGTGTAGGGGGGGGGGAAGCAAAAGTGAAATATTGTTTAAGAAATATCGAGCTATCACTTCTATGATAATGATACTCTTGAATAATTTTTTTACTTTTTAAATTTATGTAGTATTAATAACCAATAACGTCACCAAAAATAGAAAGATATATATATATTTAATAAATCTGCTGTTCTTGCCCATGGATTTCTCAAATCTATGGCTTACCCAGCCATTTTCTTGTTGACTAACCTTGTTCTAATGTGGAAAATAATTGGTTTGGACCAATGACGAAGGAAACATAGGGCTTATTGCCCCCTCACTTTGGCGGAATTTTTATAATTATCAGATAAAAAAAAATCCTCTTCTCTAAAAAAATTTAAATGTCATCATTTGAGAAAAAAAATCAATTTCCTTCTTTTTTTAAATTGTTATTCGTTTAAACTTAGTCTCTTCTGAAAAATATTAACCCCAAAATTTAAAATAAATTGTTTTATCCCTTCTAAAAAAATATTACTCCAGTTTAATATTTATAATAAAAACAAAGAAACTGTTAAGTCAAAATTGTCAAAATGTTCCTCAAGTGGAAAACCCTGATGATGCCACTATTATATAATCCCCCCCTCCCTTGAAAATAAAAATGACGATTTTTTAGTTTTTTGAAAATTTAAAAAAATAAATTTGAAATATAGGTTATAAAAAAGTTCTCCCAAAGATATGTTAAACATTTTGTAAAAATTTTGGTTGTCAACTTTAAAAAAATATTTTATCAAAAAGTCACAAATATTTATTTGAAAATAAGTCATTTAAAATTCCTAGAAAACTTCACCTCCATATAAAAAAATTATGAACTAGTCAACACAAAAAAAATCAAAAATTAATAATTGACACACCAAATATAAGACATCCTCAAGATGGTTGATTTTTTTTTTGCTTAAATGTTTGAATGAATTTAAAAAAAAAAACTACATGATTTTTTTAAAATTTCATTTTCTGCAAAAAAATAACCGTCCTACGCAATTTGTGGTATATTAGCGATGAATGGACAATTATATTTGTTGACTTGAAACTTGAGTAAGAAGTTAATTAAAAAATTTGAGACTTATTTGTAGCTTGTAAATAAAGACTTTATAATATTTACATTTGTTTACAATACAAAAAATGTACGACTTCCTTTGTTTTTAATACAGGCTTGGTCCCGTTCATCCTTCATTTTCTGAAAACACACATTCATTAATTTCCTAACGTTCTTTCGTGTATTTTATTCAAACGAAAGGAAGAGCCAATGATCAATTAGCGTCCAAATTTAGTTGGCAATAAACCCTTGCGATATGTATCTTTTGAAAAAGAGGCCTTTTTATAGTTTTTACTCGTCAGATACATACATTTTTTTTAATGTTCCATTAATTGGTTAAATGGAGTTGCATCGATTAATTATAAGTAAACATGATAGTATTACATTTACTCCATCTGACCTAAGAATCTTATGGTGAAATCCATATACAGAAAGTATATTTCCTTCTCTAGGAAACGCCTGGGCGCGAATGCACATTGAATGACTCATGAGCTATGGCGATCATAATTTTTTCTTATATATGCAGAAATCCTCTTGTGAATTCAATTAGAAAGGTGAATTCATGAGATTGTGTTATTAAATTAGAACAGTGGTCCCCAACCTTTTTCTAAGTGGGTACCGGTCAACACTTGACAATTTTACTGTGGACCGGAGGGAGGGGGGTTAAAATAAAATAATAATAAACGTAAATGGAACTTTATTAAGAAATTGCACCAATATATAATATAAGGAAATAATATTTTCTAGTAGCAAATGGCTCCAAGAAAATACTCTATTACTACATCAAAAACTGATCAAAACGCTAAATAAATCCGAGCCTTTTCTTGTTTCTTTGCCACTGGATTGTACTATCTGGGCGCCTGTTTCTTACTTATTTTGAAAGATGGCTTAAATTTTGGCGCGCAAGTGAAGAGAATATGGTAATTTCAAAATAAGAGACCGCTCTACTTAGATTTGGACTATAATAGAAGGGGACCACTTACTACTCTACCTAAAGTTGGAAGGAAAAGAAGAAAATATTAAGTATAAATCAAATAACTAAAGAGCGTGAAAAACATATAGTAGGCATTATAGCTTTTGCTCATGAAATCCGATGAGTCAATCAAAAATTATTAACCCAAAAGTAATTAACAATAATCTTGCACAATTAGGTAAAGTACTGGTGGATAGGATTGCCAAGGCACGTCATATTTCAAATTACCCAGAAATATTATGTGCGTGAAATCGTGATATCATCAGTGAAAAGATCTGCTGGTTATGCTCACAGTTAAAGTGATGCTTTTTTTAAATATTTTTTTGCCAATCTTTTTAGGTATTCTCCTAAGTTATTATTATCTTGACGTATATGTACACAATAAATATAAACAATGGAATAAAATACAAAAATACGTTCCTGGTAAGAATTGCCCTGTTAATAGGCTCGGGGTACTCGTTTCAGGTGATCCACAGTACGAGGAAAGGAAATTGCTAGATGTTCCTTTCATAACAGGTTCCACCGGACTCCTACAACGCAAGGCTACATTGGGACCTACTGGAAACATGGAAACTGATTAACAATGTCGTTGTTCTAGGATTTGACACAACAGCTAACAATAGTGGCATCAACAACAATGTAGTAAAACTGATTGAAGTGAAACTTGAGCGAAAAGTTATCTACTTCGCTCGCAGACATCATATATCAGAGGTCATAATTGGAGGTGCATGGATACTATTTTTGGCAAGAGTCATGGTCCAGATGTTTGGTAAATTAAACGAAGTTTGGTCCGTATTAGATAAGGACAATCCAAGAATTTTAGCCTATGTTGAAAAAGATTTGGACCCCATAAAGAAAAAATCAATTAATGCCATAAACAATTTTTTTTTAAACTTTATTGGCTTTGATTTGATACTCATACTAATATTGTACTATTAGCCATTGCGAAGCTATGGTCAAAATAATTCATAGACACACTTTTTTTTGCCAATTTAGATACACAGCTATTGTTGGGATTCGGTCTGGAAATCCTAAACAGGTCTGATACCTTTATATTTCTGTTGGACCGAATTAATTTGGTCCAACAAAAAGGGTCGGTCTGGACCAGTCTGATATAAAAATTCGGTCTAGATCGGTTCAAAGGAACAAATCGGTCTAGACCAATTTCACAGATAAATTGTTTCTAACATAACATCATATATTTTTTATTTTTCAATCACAATGACGATATATGAAGTTAAAAGAGAGACAGCTCGGATTAATTCTGATCCCGCCGTCTCTTATATGTATACAATATTTATTCAAGAACTTATCGTGTACCATAAGATTTTTTTTGGAAAAAATGAATGACATATCAAAAAAATGATCTAGATAAAAAAATTGGTTTCTCATAACATATGAGATCGAAAAAAATCGGTCCATAAATTGAGATCGAAAAAAAATCGGTCCATAAAATGAGACCGAATCAAAATTGGTCCATAAAGTGAGATCAAATCAAAAGCCCCCGTTCTGAGACCGCTGTTTGACAGAAAAATCGGTCAATTTGGTAAAGACAGAACCAAAAAAAAAAAAAAAAAAATGGGTGCTGGATCGAATCTCAACACTATAAACATCTTTTTAAACTCATTCCTCCTCCAGAGCTACATTTTATGTTGGGGGTGGTTAATCAAATCTTTGATGGACTTGCTTGGGTAAAAATAAAACATATAAATGGGCTGCAAATCACAATGTAATTAGGATTGGCTATCGAGGGGCTAGTATGGGAGGGAACCAGTGTAAGAAACTCTTGAACTACTTGGATAAACTACAGGACGATTGACCTTTTACTTTGCACTCTTTTTCTAAGGCTCTTTATGTCTTTAATAAGGTCAGAAAAAATTGCTTTAGTAAAGATTTCTCGTATGATCTGATAATGCAAAAGTTCAAGAAATATTTTTAAAATGGGGATTAAAAAATACCATTGTTTGACCTGAAAGCCAGCGGTCATTCCGGCGGTTGGGAAATTGATCAGCTGTGAAAATATTCTTGCCCGAGAAAATTTTTAATATTGACTCATTTTCCTTGATCCATGCGGGGATTTCTTGCACTTCTCGACCCTCCTGGCTTTCGTACCCTCTGTCCAAAGGTGACGTGGGATCCTGGTGAAAGAAACTAATACCAATTTGTGCTTATAGCCCTCATGTTGTTCCTAGGAGTCAAACAGAATTCGTTGGCGAGGCGATTTATCGACTAAACAGGGATCCTCCTTCACATTATTCTCCAAACTTAAGAAGAACTTTGTATTCCTCATTAAATTATGCCTTTCACTTCCTTACGTCCTGGAGAGGTCTTCCCCATTTTTTTCATCTTGGCTAGTTTAAAAACCAGGCCCCTAGAACACTTAACAATGTCCGTAATCTTCCTCACATCAACTCCTCTGTATCTTTAATGAGTGCCCATACCGTTAGGTGGGGGAGAAGGGTCTTATTCTACACTTAAAGCACAAAAATTGTTTTTTGGAACTTATGGAGACTATATAGGGGTGGAGTTATATATACATTTATATATTTATATAAAATGACTGGTGTCTCAAAATACAACTATACGAGAAAGAACGTTTTCTAAATTTATTCAAAATCAAAAAAGTTATGGGCAAAATGAGAAATTGGGAAATTGCATTTTTTGTGTTTTTCCAGGTGGAAAAAATGGATTATTTATATGTAACTACATAAAATTATTAACGTATTAATAAACGGCGAATTAAAAAAAAGAAAGATTTCCAATGGAATATTGGCTTCGTAGATCAAATAAAGTTTGTAGAAATTTGTCTTGAAATTCGTTTGCATATAAATTTTACACATAAATTTAGATTATTAAATGAAACATCAATCATTTGCTCACTAATTTTCCAATTTTTATTCAATTTTTTTCATTTTTTTCAATTTCTTGATCATTATTTGTAGTTCAATTAAACTTATTTTTTCAAAAAATTCATTTGGCTTCCTTTTACTTTATAAAAAAGCTGATTTCCCCTAGAAAACACATACAAAAACCTTAATTAAATTTACATTTCCCAATATTTCTTATAAAAACTTTACAAATTGTTACTAATAATGCTGTACGGCACTTTTAATTAAAAAAAAACACGATTTCTTTAACTTTGAATTGTCGAGGAGCTATGGGAGCTCAAACTTCTGTTTTGTTGGTTGTTTTGAGTGAATAAAAAAATTGAAAATTTGACATTAAATATTGATTTTTTAAAATCTGTCATATAAATTTTTGGAAATTTTAAATCAGCAAATTAGGACATAAAGGAATATTAAACAACTCTGAAAGGTTTTGGGAACGATTTCAAGAAATAAAAGATTACGTGCAATAGATGTGGTAATCCGCCTTAAGTCCTTTTAGGGGCTCAGAGTAGAATTGAGAATCGGGATTGGTGTATTAATTGTTTATGTCCTTGTTTATTTCTTCTTTCCCCTCCCCTCTCGTTCCAGCAGCTTGTAGCTGATCTATTGTAACTCAATGACAGCTAAGCTGCTTTTCTTCAACAGAGGACGTCTGCAGGATTATATTTTGAGGGGCTTGGTTTTTCGATTTGTTTTTTTTGAAAATAAAGCCTTAAAATTAAAAAAAAAAATTGGATAAAAATTATTATTCTTTTTTCTTTTTCAAATTTTGTAGAAAAAGTTTCAAAAACCTTATATTATTCTCAAAAAATATTTAATTTTCGAAAAATAAAATTTCAAAAATTTAATTTTTGGAAAAATCAAATTAAATTTTCTATTAAAAATAAATCATTCCTTTAAGGGGGGAGGGGAGAGGCTACACCCTCATTGCCCTCCCCCTACGGACGCCCTTGTTCAAAACATAATTCAAATGTTTTTCTTCTTTTTTGTTAACATGCCCAAAATGCTAACGATTAGCATCACTGAGCATAAATAGCATTCTTGTTTACAGCATGGTCCAATAGGTTGAGGCGTTAAAATAATTTATATTTTCATTATTGACGAATTTATATATTTATAAGCTTATTAAGATTCAAAACATATCTTTGGCATTGAACATGCTATCTTTTGCAATTCAGTTATTTGATTTCTTTCTCCTTGCATTAAAATCTTGTTCATTGCCAGTCAATGATTTTGGAGTTCTATTTTCAAATTCAGGACGAGTGATCTTGACAATCTCATTATTGCTTTCTCCAGCATCATCATCATTCATTCCAATTTTATTAACCGCCCAGTTAATCTTATCCATAACTTGTTCTTGCATCAAGTTTACACACATTGAAAGAAGAGTCATTCCTTAAAAGAGATTTGATTGGTTATGAAGAATAAATTTAATTTTTCGTTGTATAACTAACCAAAAACACAATAAAGAACGGTAAATATCATTTTAAATGCTTCATAAACCCCTTCCTTGTAATGTAAAAACGACTTTGTAGGAACCATGTCACCAAATCCAATGGTGGTGAGAGTTACAAAACAAAAATAAAGGGATGAACTTAAGCTCCAATCCTCCCATGATGAAAAAATGAGAGCTCCTATGATAAGAAAGGATCCAATAAGCATAAGATTGACCATAATAGGAACATTGACTTCATTTGTGGGCATGTAGTCCTCTTCACCAACCTTCTCAAAGCGGACATTAATTTTTTCCCTTGATCAGATGAATTCTCTGATTGTTTTCTACGAACTCGACACCAACGGCAACAGCATCGACTTGGAGACAATGAATTTTAATAGCTTTAAAAAATAACGTAAGTTTAGTTCTACCTATACAAATATTTAAAGGCATTAGCCATAAGATCACCAATATTGGCCATAAAAACCAAGAGTAACCCAATACCAATGAGCGAATAAAAAATGCAAAAAAATCTCCCTGTGAAAGTTTTAGGGGATATGTGCCCATATCCAATTGTACTCATGATTGTAATTGTGAATAAAAGAGAATTAGCAAAAGTCCATGAATAGTCCCAGTCGTCTGTACCATCAAATCCATAATCTGAGTTGTATTCTACAACAAAGTGCTTGAGAGTATTAAGATCTGCACGCACCTATAATAGTAAGTTAAGTTTTATAGAATTTAAATCAGCGGCGGAATGGCAAAGCCTTCATAAGGGAGCCCATGGGTTAATTTTAGCGCCCACAAAGGTATCAGATTTACAAAAATTGCTTTTCGTTAGGGTAATTTTAAATTTTTTACTAAAGACATTTTAAAATTTTCTTTCGCTTACGTCTCCTTTAAAATATTTTTTGGAGCATCTCGTACGTCGTTACTCTTATTACGCAACTTTTCCAAAGAAATAAAAAAACAGCCAAAAATCAGTTGATAGATAGCCAATTTTAGCCAACTATGGAATTATCTTTCAATAGTTATTGGGAATTGTTGGAAGGTTTCAAGGAAGTAGTACTAATTCAACCAATCAGCGTTCAGAATACAGATAATTGAGAAAATAAGAGCTTTTCTCCCTTATTTGGGGACTATAAAATATTAGAGATGGGACGACTAATCTGAATAAAGAATTGGATAATCCGGTGTTTTTTTCTGGAATCGTGATCGGCATCTGGAAAATAACGTTTAATTTGCAATTCTGATTCTTATTTATTACGGGTATTCAACTATTTATTACTTTTCGTAGTTATGAAAAGTAATATCCCCCTACATTAAGGAATTTTTGCAATCTACTAGAAAATTCAACATTTAAATATTTTTAACTAATATTCGAAATTTAATTTAATTTTTCAAATTTTTTTCCCCAGAAATTTAATATTTTGTGGATAACTATGTATTTTTTTTAATTTTTATAGAAAAAAATCAATATTTCTTTTTTTAATTATATTAGCAATTTAATTTTGGATTTTTTTTTTTCCAAAAATTAATTTTTTTGACAACAGCTGAGAATTTTTGTAATTTTATGTGAACAACTGTAGATTTTGGTACTTTTTCTCAAAAAAAATTATTTTTTTGTGTATAGCTGTGGATTTTTTTTTCCAAAAAGTTTAAGTTTTGATAAACAGCTGTGGATTTTTGAAATTTTTTCCCCAAAAAAATTGATTCTTAGAATATCCATTGGTTTTTGAAATTTAATTTAATTTTCAATTTGTTTACCAAAATATTGGAATATCTTGATTTTTTTCTAAAAAATTCCAAAAACCAAGCTCTTTCCTCCCCCCAAAAAAAAAAATATATATATATATAATCTTGTGGACGCCCCTGATAACAAAATGGTATATTTTAAATGTAAAATGTTAAAGTATCGAAATCGGGATTGGGGATTTTTACTAGAATCGCAGTGGAATGTCAATTTTTTTAAATTATCTCATCACCATAACATATTTATCGCAGGGGGAGAGGGGCTCCTGCCACTGGTTAGTTCAATAAATGGTCTGACAACTACTCACAGCTTCTTCATAGCCTTTTCTGGAATAATTGTACGCATCAATATTATTGGCGTATTCCCACCAAATCCTTTTTAAATAGGATATAGCTGAATCCACATTTTTACTCTTGTTTATCTTCAATTCATGGAGCTTTTCCTCTTCTGGCAGCTCAATTTTCATAAATATCCATGCACCTACAGGTAAATCAATTACATTTATCCAAATGATCACCTTCTGAACGAGGATACCTAATACAGCATATAACATGCATAGAATAAATAGGCCAATGTGGGAAAATAAAGCAGAGGAGATCACTTTCCATATGGACTTCACTTTCTTTACATATACTTCAAATTTCTTTTTTGTGTTTGTCATGGTTAGTTGTTGCACATGAATAAATCTATGACAAACTTACTCACTAAACTGATTCGTTGTTTGAGAAAAACCCCGGTTACAGTGTTGTCGTATGTATATTTAGTTATTGTACACAACTTAACTGTTTCATGGCAACTAATTAGAGGTTTTGCTTTCAATATTTATATTGACTTTAAGTCCATGAATTTGTATTTTATTTATTTTTATTTTTTTGTATCCAAGTACAACTCTATTCGAACATATTGTACCATGAATCACATACAATATGAAGGTAAACTCGCGCCTAAAACATATCAAAAAAAGGAAATCACATTCCTATAACGGGGGGTCCATTGAAATCAGAACCCTTACTAATTCAATAATGAATGAAGGTTGAGTAATTAAAATTAAATCATATTTCGATATATTGAAGCATATACACACAAGTCGAGAAAAGGACACTTGAACGTGATCTACCAACTTCCATTCGCACACTCAAAGCTATATGACCAATGTCTACTCTGTTAGCAAGTCTGAAACGTTGGAGAGGAAGAATGGCTCTGTCAAAAATCCCAAACTGGACCTGGAGGAGTTCAATGAAACAGCTCATACCAATAACCTAAAGTCTATGAGGGGCCATACAATAGATTTTGGAGATTCACACCAGACTTTGCAGAGAGCTATCAAAAAGTGTGTGGAATGAGCTTAGTGAGGGTGGAGAGGCCACTTTTTACACCAGCAATTAAAGGAACACATCTCCTCCGTTGCAAAAAATATTTTAAATGAGACTATTCAGTTCTTTTTTGACAATTTGTGAACCCTACAGACCTGATGCCAACCCCTTTAATTAAAACTTTTGGCTGCAATTCGAGGGGAAGGCCTACAGTGACCATTATTCCAACAGCAAGATACTCAATGACACTGTTAGGTAGCAGTGGGACTTCATGACAAAGGACTACATCCGCAGGGGGTGTCAGACCTTCCGCCCCCGCCTAGACGCCATCATTGGCACTAAGGATCATTACATTAATGTTAAGAGATATCCGACAGACATCTATTTATAGTATAAATTTTGTTGAAATTCTATTGTTAACTAATAAATTATATCTTGTTGAAGTTGAAAATATAAAGTTTTTAGATTTTAATGGACCACTCGGTAAATTTTTTTTTATACATATATAAATAATTTGGACATAGTTATCAGGCTATGGTGTTCTAGATGATCTGAATTTTCATTAAATGCTCCGAACTCTTTTGTTTATAAAATGTCAATGTTAATATAAACACAAGGTTAGACCATCATGTAATCAGGTTTGCTAGATTTTTCAATCTGATGTATTGTACCGATTGCTAGGCAAGACAGGCAGATTTTGACAAAACACGCAACGACTCATTGTCTATGACGTAACTATTGCTAGAAGTTTCAATTTAATGTTGTTTTGTATTTGGTGCATTGTATTAAGCGATCCTCACCATAGGTAAGTTAGGAGCAGGTTAGTTTATTGACATCACATCATACTTTCATTATCATCCCCCAAGCGTCCGTGGAACTGGCAAGAAAAACAGATTTTAACAAAACACGCAACCACTCATCTACTATTACGTCATTATTAAAAGCGTGGTAGAAGTCAAACATCAGTCGTACACGCATTATGGTATAACCTTGTACTTCTATTAACCTTGATTAAAAGTAAGATACATTCCTCGAAATTTATCGTTTACATAAAGTTCACCACCCTCTTTTCACCCCGAAGAAACCCTGACCTCCCATCTGTTTCCGCGGCCCTTCGAAGTGCTAATTAACCGAACAACTCGGAAAAATCGAGATCCTTCCGCTTCACATCGCGTCTTCTCTTCCTAAGCCAATAATATTCTTCCATTCACTTTGCTTCCCTACGCTTGACTTACCAAAGATATTTCCTTATTATTGAAAAGTTGCGATAATTGATTTTTAACTATCCTTTCTCGCTGTCTCCAATTTCGTAATAGAAAGAGAAATTATGAGGAGCGGGCAAGATACCCAATTAAATGACATATGATTGGCACTCATTGTATAAGAGATTGGGATATATTCCGTAATTACTGTGATGAAATTTCCCTTGTAATCCTTTTTTGTTTGTATTAATAATTGTAATTATATTATAATCCCTTAAATTTATAGATATGTTGTGTACAAATTGCCACCGAAAAATTAAATGAACGATTTACCATACTATGGATGAGGATAATGCAATAATCGATGTATGATCGATAGTGATGAAAATCGTTTGTATTTTGGGTATGTTAAAAATTGAAATGGAAAATCAACATGATAACTTTGAGAAGAGCATGACGTTTGTAAGATTTGTTGCGGATTTAAAATTGTAAGTCCTTG
Organism: Lepeophtheirus salmonis; assembly: GCF_016086655.4. Taxonomy (NCBI): domain Eukaryota; kingdom Metazoa; phylum Arthropoda; class Copepoda; order Siphonostomatoida; family Caligidae; genus Lepeophtheirus; species Lepeophtheirus salmonis. The sequence goes on from NC_052134.2 coordinate 10,195,484, forward strand.
TTGGACTCAGTGTAGAATTGAGTATCGACATGGGACTAATATCCTGGTTTGTTTCCTTCCTTTTTCCACGTAACACAGCTACTAATAGCTCATCTAATGAAATGACAGACAACACCGGAAAAGATGGAGGAGGAAGATTCAAAAAATAATTTTTGTATATGAAAGATAGTATGAGCCTGTCCGTTCCACGGACGCTTGGGGGATGATAATGAAAGTATAATGTGATGTCAATAAACTAACCTGCTCCTAACTTGCCTATGGTGAGGATCGCTTAATACATTGCACCAAATACAAAACAACTTTAAAATTTATTTAACTCCAAATAAATTAGTATCCTGCGTAATATCCAATGCTTCACTCGAATGCTCATAAGTGTTCATTTGAATTGCAGCAATCCAAGACGAATTAACTGGTTAATGCAATTTCCCTTCATGTTACTACCTGATAAATCATTGAACAGATTTAATTCTCTTAAGTGCTCATCCAAGACGAATTAACTGTCTAATACAATCTCCCCTTCCTTTCTAATTTTTTATAGTAGAGTGAAGAACAAAAATGTTTGCTAAGCAGAAGAAAAGGAGGAGGAGGAAGATACAAAAGTTTATTTTTGTATAAGTAAGACTAGTATGAGCCTGTCTGTTCCACAGACGCATGGGCGTGGACGTATTTGGGCACAAAATGGTGGTGGTCAAATAATTTAAAAATTAAAAAAAAAAAAATGTTATTCATAACTTATGTTTGTCTATTTGAATCAAATGTTAAAGTACCTAATTTATTCCAGAACAATGATTGGGGGCGAAAACAAAAAAAATCATAGCCTCCTTGCTCTGATAAAAAAAGGTTATTTTCGACTGAATTACTCTTAAATAGGTATTGGGTACGGCAATACTCCCACAGTTGCGCATGCTTAGAAGACAACCCAACAAATTGCAAAGATATCAAATAATCAGTAACAGTAAGCAATCAACAGATATCTACGTAACAATCCTCTCAGTATGTAGCTAAATCAAATTTATGATAAATAATTTTTTTGTTGATGTCTTTTATATCACAAATAAAAAGTTTATTATAATAACCTATGTAAATTAAACCTTGTTCAATCCCATGTCAATAAACTAACCTACTCCTAACTTGCCTAATTTAAAGATCGCTTAATACATAACAACATTAAAATTACTTTAACACTAAATAATTTAGTATCCTGCGTAATATCCAATGCTTATGGGCCATAGGTACTTCAAAATATTAGTTATATAATGCCATTTTGTGTCTTTATTGAACAAATTAAATTCTCAATAGTGTCATTTGAATTGCAGCAATCCAAGAGGAATTAACTAGCTAATACAATCTTCCCTTTACTTCTTATTTTTAATAGTAGATAGAACTAGAAGAAAACAAAAACTGTTGCTAGGCAGCAAAAACGGAGGAGGAAGATTCAAATGTTTCTTTTTGTATAAATAAGATATGTTCTAGAAAATATCGTGTACTTTTGAGATTTTTTTGAAAAGAATAAATGATCGTTGATCTAGAAAAAAAAGAAATTTGGTCACTCATAATATGTGAGACCGAATAAATCGGTTCATAGCGAAAGACCAAAAAATAGGTCCACAATGTTAGACCGAAAAAAATTGGTTCACTATCTGAAACTGAGCTCTGTAACGAAAAATCGGTCATCAAAAAACTACTTGAGACAGAACAGACAAAAAAAAAAAAAAAACGGTGCTGGACTGAGTCTCAACACTACTAGACACTTTTTCCCAGATTCAATGTATATTTAATTATATCATTATATTTTTCTGAATCGGAAAAAATGCCTTTTAGGTGCAAAAAATGAGGAAAAGGACAAAGAGGAAAATGATGACAACAAAACGACCTTTTTTCAAACGGCCTTAAAACAAGTTTTATAAATCTGCAATGCTTTCTTTTTGTTTTATTAAGATATTACATATTTAAAATTTCATTTTACACAGTTTTAAAAATCGTATGAGATAGATGACGTCTCCCATTCTCCATTCAATGAATAAACCAAACTTTATTATTTTAATTCACGGAGATTTTTTTGTTTTTCTTTAAATAACTTTTCATTAAAATGTTTTAGAGGGATATTTTTTCATACAAAAACATGCAAAGTGTATTTGACAACATATTTTGTTTTATAGGTGTGGATAGTTAGTCGATTAAAAAATAAATTATGGTCAATTTCACAAAAATCGTAAAAATATTGGGGTTTCCATTACTTGGGTATAACTCCAAATCTGATAGCATCAGTTTTTTTTAAAATTTTTTTTGTAATATTCTTATTTTTCGACGGTAAACACAGGTTCCTTACTACTCCAACGCATGATAGCGACTAAATGTAATTCCAAGAAAACTCTAGCATGAAACTGCCCCAACCCGCAACTACTCCTATTGTCATGCATTATAAAAAAGGAACTAATGCTGCGCATCCTGTATTGTAATTTGTTCTTATACAGGGATGTGTAAGTAAATTGGAACCTTTTTTAAAGCACTATAACTTAGAAAAGTTTAATTTTACAGGATTTTTTACAAGAAATGTGAGGTTGAGTTTATAGTTTAAGCACAAAAAGTTTCATTCAAATAGGTAAACAAACAAAGTAATGTAAAAGGTCGGCCGTTGTAGAAATCTACAGGATCTACAAGTGGAAGATAACCGGCCAGTTCAAACGAAAGTCCCACAAAGCAAGACGCGACAAGAAGAGAAATCCCACGTTTCTGGCGGATCTCAAACGATAGATTGAGGCGAACCCGGCAACGCAAATGACCGTGCTCGTAAAAATCGCGGAGTCAGCTCGTGGACAGTCCAGAGGGGGGTAAATACCCACCTGAAGTTCACCTCCTTTATGTACTTGAAGAGACACATCTTGACATAGAAGATGAAGGAAGTCCAATTGACCAGGAGCCGCAAATTATTGAACCTCCTCAAGGAAAAGCGTCATCCTATAGCTTTCTTCAGCGACGAGAAAAAGTGGACTCTAAACATGGTATGCAACAGCCAAAACGACAGCTGCTAACTTGACAAGAAGGAGAAGGTCCCCATGGTCTACACAAGCAAATTTCCGGTCTCGGCCATGCCGTTCTTCTTAAACTAAAAAGAGAGGGCCGGCGCTGACAAGTACTGCGAGATGAAGGACAAAGTCATCACGTAGATGAAAGCCAAAGATGGGGGCAACGGGTTCTTCTTCCAGAAGGACTCAACCCTTGCTAAAAAGGCCAAGAAGGCCCTTGACTTGCTCAAGGAGGAAAATGTCGACTTCTGGTGCCGCAGACTTGCCCTCCTAACTATCCCGATTAAAACCCTATGGACTACTACTTTTAGGGGGAGTTAGAGGTGCAAGTCTGCTCGACCTCAAAAAATTAAACGTCAAGTTAAATCCTGCACACCTCTTCTCGGCTTGCTCCTCCTTCCGGACGACCCACCTCGACAAGGTAATTCCAACCAAAGGCAGACACTTCGATTAATCCTTTTCTCCGTTGACGGATATAAAACTTTTGTACAAAAAAAAAACAATTTGTAAAATTAAAATTTCAGGAGTTATAGCCCATTAAAAATGGTCCCAATTTACCGGCTCATCCCACTTTATGGGCAATTTATAATCAAATGTTACTATATCATCATTTTTCTTATATATATATTAGAAAATATAATTTTCCTCAAATGGAGCTATTATAAGGACTTAACTGGATACATTTACGATTCTTATTGTTTGGAAATGAAGAACAAACAAAATCAAGACCAACGACAGATATTAATATTCTATATAAAAATTAAGTAAAAGTAAGAACATTCGTTTTAGCAAGTTTACATTTATAATTAATTAAACATTATAATCAATCAATAATAATCTGTACACACTACAATATGATACAAAAATAGGATTATATATATATATAAAGTTAAACACCTCTATCAAGACTCGAATAAGTTAATAAGAAATACTATTTCGATAGACCCTATGTCTAAATTAGTAATGATGTAAAATTACCATCCGTTAGTAAAATTCATCAAAGCTTGCACTCAATTTTTTCAGAAAAAGATATTGCATCTTGCATCGAAGGATAAAACCTCTCACATGGAATGTCAAAGAGGAGATTGCACTGCACCATTTGATTCCAAACCCGATCTAAATAGAATTTTGTTTTGTATAGAAAAAATAAACTATATTGAGAGTTCATTTAGATCTTACTGTTTACACCCACAAATGAAGTCTTCCAAAATATAATTTCCAGCATTTTATATAATTTAGCAATACCCTTACAAGCTGAAGGATCCATAGAGTTAACTCCAGATATATCTAGAATGACTGTTTTCTTTACCTAAATAAATAATATTAAGACCGCTAACTACATACTATTATTTATATTAGATAAATTGTACTTACGGGTATTATATCCTCTTTTTGAGTCGTTGATACTAGTTCCATAATGCTATCTTGAGTCGACTCAGCATTGGAAAAATTTAAATTACCTGCGATTTTGACAAAATGGTGCTGAGTTTGACTCTGAGAATGAACTTGATACTCATTAGGACTAATAAAAATATCAGTAGTTCCTTTAGCAGGCTCTATAACCGAAATTTGAGGTACGGAGGCTTGATACAAAAGGTACACTAAACTAAAAGCAACACCGGTCATGAGGCCAATGCCAACATCAATAAAGGCTGTAATCAAAAAGTTAATATCCAAATAAATCCATCAAAGGTTGACATTTTCCCGAATGTTACCAAATCTTGCGTTTGTAAAAACATGCCTTTGAGTGACACAACTATAATAGAAGCAAGTGCAGCTGTTGGCAGGCATTCGAATAAAGGAGCCAAATATAAAAACACCCACAATAATATAAATCCTGACACTCCAGTGGTGAACAAACTTTTACATCCAGAGTTGTCCTGTACTAGACTTCTACTAAGAGATGTACTCATCGGTAAGGATGAAAAAAAGGAGCCAAATATGTTAGAAATTCCAAAAGCAAACAATTCTTGAGTTCCATCTACCTGGAATAATATATAATATTAATAATTTATCACCCTTTATCAGGAGTTTTGAAATTACTTTATAACCATGCTTTTGAGCAAACATCTTGGACAAAGACATGTGAATGGCGTAGCTCACAACTGTGCAGCTCACTGCAACCGGCAACACTTTGGGAATTAATTCAAATAAGGGGACTTGAGGCTCTGGAAGGCCAACAGGGATATCCCCCACAATCTCAACATTTGCTATTTCTTCAAAATTAAATGCATATGATAAGCTTGTGCATAGAATTACCAACATCAATTGAATAGGAAATGGGAATCGACAAAATTTTTTCAGTCTTTCTTTGATCAAATTATCATAAAAAGCTAAAATAAAGATGGAAACTATAGATATTCCAATTACTGCAAAATTTGAATCTGCTATGTTCTTGAAAATTTCTATGTAGGTTTTAATAACTGTAAAGTAGCCAGAGGATCTTTTAATACTAAGTCCAAAAAGGTATTTAACTTGAGATGTGAATACATGAATTGCAGATCCTGTAGTAAATCCACTAACAAATGGCTTCGATAGAAAATTGGTTAATTTTCCTATTTGAAATACTCCAAAAATAAACTAAACGAAAAAGACATATAAACATATAATTTATATATAAATAAGGGATCAAAATTACTTGGAAGCATCCTGTAGTAAAAGTAACAGCAGTAGCAACTTGGATTGGACAGTAATTTCCTTCTTCTAAGTTTGAGCAATCCTCAGTTGTCGAAATGTTAACAACTGCTGATGAAATAATTATACTAATAACAGCAAAAGTACCTAAAAATATTATATATGATTAAAAGCATTTATAAAAAGGCAATGAGTACCCAAGGACGCATGGGGAGAAGTTCCAAAGAGCATATAAATGAGTGCAGGGAAAAATGCTGTGTAAATACCAACAATGGGCTGGACCCCAGCTAAAATTGCATATGCCATTCCTTGAGGTATTTGCATGATACAAACAGTAAATCCCGCAACTAAGTCACAAATAAAGTCTTTTTTCCAGTCATAGTGTCGAATCCACTTTGTAAAGGGTAGTCGGATCTCCAATTCCCTTAATATACAACTAGAATTGCATTCAACATTCAGGAGCTTTTTTATATGGTCTTTCATTGGCATTTGTCCAATGTATCCATATTTTTCTTGGAGATCTCCATAATTGAGAGCGTTCCTATGGATTCGAACCACATATTCTTCCTCCGAGCTTTTGCCATGAGAATCCACCACGTCCATTGAACTAGTTTATTTTCCTCTCTAGAGAAGAGGAGTCAAAATAAATATAAACAATTAAATATTTAGCTTGGAAAACACAGAATTTGATGGTTCACAATTAATATCTAAGCTGTGTACATTTTATACGTTTGTATTTTGACATGATGAGTGGAATTACTCAGTAATTCCCTTGTCGAATATTCTTATATTTTAGAATGAAAAAAATTAATCACAAAACTCCCTTGACATTACTTCTCAATTTTTTTAGTTAAAAAAATGACCAACAATTAACGTGGTCACCCTCACAATTCTTTTTTTTTTTTTTTTAATTTGTAATATGAAGAATTAATTTTCTTTTCTTTTGCAATTGTCATTATTGTTTAATTCCTGATCAGTGAACATCCTTTCCTAAATATATTCAATTATATTCAAAACCTGATTGAAAATTCGGTTTTGCTCATAAAAGAACCCTGAGGTTTCGGAGTTATAATTATGAGTCCTTCTTAGACTCATAGTAGAATTGGGGATCGACATCGGAGTAATTCTTTCCATTGTCCTTATTTATTTACTTCTCCGCCTCATCCCTGTTCAAACCTGATTTCGTTTTTTTATTAGGGATGAAAATCCTCTATACAACGGAAAATAGAAATAGAAAATGTTATAAACAAGGAAATTTGCTAGATTTACTACGATGTCTATCCCCAATTCTAATCTCAGTCCAACAAGGACTTACAATTACAACACTGCAACAAACCCTCAGGGTTACGCTCCGTCTTTTATGAGCACACACGAATGTTCAATCAGGATTTGATTATGATTGAATCTATTTAGGAAACGATGTTCAGTACTCAAGAATTAAATAATAATGGCAACTGCTAAGGAAAAGAAGATTCATTCTTCAGATTACCAATTCAAAAAAACAGGCCAGCTAAAAAATACACCCGATTTTCATCACTGCTCATTATGCACACAATTTTCATCACTACTTATTGTTTTCTCTTTCAGAATAAAAGAATAATGATGAAATTCGACTATGGACAAGTTAAATAAATATTTATTTTCAGGTAGCAATTGTAAAAAGAGGGGTATCTTCCAATTTTATATTTATCATATCAACCTCTGCAAATGGTTAACGGCAGGGCCGGTTTTAATATAAGCAAGATCTGGAGCAACGATAAATGTTTAGTACCTTTAAATTCTTTCATTTTAAAAATATTCTTCCTTTTTTAGAAAATTAAATGCAAGGACCTTTTTTTTCTCAAATGACCTTTTTTGAAGAAAAATATTTATACTTAGAGGATATATTTAAATTTTTCGAAAATTATAGTTTACTCGGCATCTTAATCAAGGCTGGGACAAGAAGGGGCAGTAACCCTCCATGAGAATTTTTTATCTTTATCACTATATAAAAATTATAATCTGTATATATGTAAAATATAGTTTGTGTCTATCTGTGTGTGAGTACCGCATAGGTTCCCCCACCCATGGACTTAGGAGGCTGAAATTTTGATTGGGTACCTCTTTTGAATCTGGTCATGCTAAGACGGGGGTACCATTCTTTAGTGGGGGGTCATGTATGTATTCCATATATGTTATTTGATGTTAACACTTTCTTTTTAAATTCATAATAACAGTACTAAGGTTTCAAGACCCAATAGTAAGAATATTGGGGTAGTTGTTATGATGATATTTTGTAGTTTATTTTACTTAACCGGATTCATACAGTGTGATTAGTATAAAGTATAGTCCAACGTTAATAGAAATACAAGGTTATACCATATACGATTTTAATATTGACGTCATAGTAAATGAGTGGTTGCGTGTTTTGTCAAAATCTGTGTTTTCCCCCAGTAGTCGGTGTGATACATTAAATTGAAAATTCTGGTGATAGTGACGTCATAGACTATGAGTGGTTGTGTGTTTTGTCAAAACATGCCTATGTTGCCCATCAGTCAGTACAATACATCAGATTGAAATTTCTAGCAAGCCCGATTACATGATGGTCTAACCTTGCATTTCTATTAACCGTGGTATAGCCAGTTTATCGCTCCATTGTTATTATCATAGTAAGATAATTCTGATTAGAATTATTAGGATCTTTCTAGACAACAGAGAAACATTCATATTATCATCATTAGTATATGTTGTAAATTTATATAGGATAGTCAATTTCTCGCTCCATCCTTATTATCATAGTGGGATAATTATATTTTTCTTGATCCTTCTCGACACTAACGAAACAGTCATATTTATATTATACTCATGTGCAATATATAGAAGTATTTTCTTTCTGAATAATTAATTATTTTGACAATGTGATTTCTCGCTCCCTCCTTGGCCCGAGGAACGCCAGGTAACCCTTGGCTAGTTTTGTATATAAAAAAAAAAAAACGATCCGTGGGATGAGGCTGGAGGAGATCACACTTCAATATTGTCAGACACTACGACTTTTTCTTATATTTTGGCCTCATTCCTCTGTCCACGGATCGACTTTAAGTCTCGCCCCCTCCCCCCAAAAAATCACAACCTCCTTCGCCTAATGAGACATTCCATTTACATTCATGATCCTCCAAAGACCCCATTGTCCGAATATGCCCCTCTACTACTCCAATAATATATATTTTTTATGTCGCGTCGCTTCATTTAGCGATGTTATTTTCTTATTGTTAAAAGGTTTGATTTGATTTTCAAATATCCGCAGTCAATTTCGAGAGAGAAAGCGAAAGTATGACGTGCGGTAAACTTGTGCAGTGTACCCCTCTTTCTATCAAATCCGGCCTTTTCCTTCGTAAAAATAATAAGAAAGTCTTTCTGAGAACTATTATGAAAGAGGCAGAATTGAATGTTTGGCGTTATTGTAAATTTGAAGAAGGGATTGTCATCTAATTATTTGCCTTAACTAAAGTCCTTTCATCAGAAGGATGATCAGGTTTATTCTGGGGTAATAATTTTAATCATGTAGTTCCGGAGCGAGACTGAACTAGATTGGAGCCTTCAGTCCTAACTAAGGAGTAACACAACATTAGGCAAGAGCGTAGTTTCCAAATAGAATTCGTTTTTAAGGAAAGCGACCTAGATTGGCGCCGTCTTGCGGCAAAGTATTACAACTCAAATAGAAGGTGCTATGAAAATTCTTCTCAACATGGTCATTTTTTTTATAACAACAAGCTTCAGACTCTCATAGCAACTTGCGGATAATGTATATTTTTGAGTTTGCTCGACTCGTATACAGGGTGTCCACGATAAATTGGAACTATCTTAAAATTCAACCTGCTTGATAAAAATGGAATTTTGAGTGTATTTGTTTAATATGAAAAAGTTAGACATGATATTAAACAATAAATTTATTCAACATGTCCTCCCTCAGCAGCCACCATCTTCTCCATCCTGTCCCTAAAGGATTTGCATGCCCTGATGACTTCCGCGAAATCGACAGCATTCCACTCCCTCGTAATGGAGCCCGGTAACTTTGTGGTGAAGACCACAGGGACCTCTTCTTTCTCCATGGCAAGCCACCTGTCATTCTGGACGTTGTAGCTTCTGTCGACAGTCCAGTTCTTCTCGTCGGAGAAGAAGATGATTCTTCCTCCATGGCTCTTCAGGTCATTGAAGAGACGCTTACACTTTGGTGAGCCTGGTGGCCTTCATGGATGCCGCGAGGATGTGTTGTTTGGCCATTCGGTATGACCTGTACCCGAGATCTTCATTCACAGCCTTGGAGACCAGCTGCTTGCTCACTCCACGGTTCTTGGCTAATCTGGACAAGGAAGTCCCCGGCGAAGCCTTGATGGACTTCCGGAGGCCTTCAAGGAAGCGAGGAGTGCGGATTCGGTCACTTCTCATGTTGTGGGCCTTGCGGCAGACCTTCCCCTCAACCTCCCAGGCATTAAAGACCCGGTACACTGTGGTCTTGGGGTAGTTAAGAAGCTTGTAGATAGCAGAGGGCTTGTGCCCCGCGCGAGCCAATTCGAGGATGGGGTCTCTCCTTGCTTGTTCCATGATGACTATTGTTTGTTGTCAAAACAATTGTGGTGGAAGTTATAGTGTATTGTTCACGCAACCTTTTATATTAGTATGATTTAACCCCGAATATCCACATTATGGATCTGGATGAAGTTTAAAGTAGTTCCAATTTATCGTGGACACCCTGTATACTATCTATCATACATGGACAAAAAAATTAACAAAATTTATATTATGTAAAATATAATATACACAGATATGTCACACTATGCAAAGAACTAAACAATTTTTTGACTTCTTTTCATGAAATAAATCATGAATTAATTACCATTGAAATTATTTTTAATTGCTAAGTATTTTTTTAAAGACTATGTATACAGTGTTTAAAATACAATCTGTCTGAATATTTACAATATTTGTTTATATATTCTATTGCGTTATAGTTTAATACTATAAAAAACCTTTTAATATGTAATCAATATATGTACATAGTAATTTATCAATTAAAATATTTTATTATGAATAAATTCGACTTTTTTGAAAAATATCGTTATAAATATTATTTGAGTACTACTGCATAAAGAGATCAAAGTAATCGATTAGAAAAATCCGGGCTATTTTAAACAGCGTGAAGAGAAAATAGTCTAAAAAATTATTACTAACTATTTGACATACTAGGTGCTTTAAAAATAAATCCATTAATTTTACAATAGATGGGTTGAGTAATGTATATCTCATGTTGTAAAAGTACACCAGATGACCTTAAAAAGATAAAATTTTCTAGAAAAAAAAAAATGGACTACAGAATAGGGAAAATACGTAATATTTTACAGAATTTCTTCGAACAAGGTGAAAATGCAAGCCAGACGGCTGAAACTGTGAAAAGTGTTTATGGTCTTGCTTTTGTAACAAACAATCATGCAGTATTCGGTTTTGTCGATTCTCAGGGGGGATCACAGGATTATATTTTGAAAGGAGATTGGTTTTTGGAATTATTTTGAAAAAAAAAAAAAATTAAGCTTTCAATATTGAATATTTTTAATTATTTTCTCAAATATTACACTTTTCGAAAAAAAAAAAAAAAAAAAAATTAAAAGCTATTCCGAAAAAAAAAAAAAAAAATTCACATATAAAATTTTTTGGAGATAAATTTGAAAAATCCAGTTATTTACATCTAATTAAATTTCTTGGAATTTTTTTCTTCAAAATCCATAGATATTCTCAAAAAAAATAATTGTTTGGAAATTTATTTCAAAAATCCATAGCTCTTTGCAAAAAATTTCGGAAATTAATTTCAAATATTAATTTTTTTTGACAAATCCATAGACATTCACGGAAAATTAATTTTTTGGCAAAACAATTCGAAAATTAAACTAAATTTTCAATATTTGGATTTAAAAAAATCAAATATTAAATTTTTCTAGTAAAAAGCAGAAATTCCTTTATTTTTTTTTTTTTTTTTTTTTGGGGGGTTACGCCTCCTCCCGCTCACCCCGTGGGGAGGTCCCTTAACCTGTTTCAGAAATTTTGATGTCAAAGATACACCATGCTTTAGAAGGTCAATTGTCATAATTGTGGATAACATAATAGAAATCTTTTGAATTACAAAAAAGATAAACATTGATGGGGAAAAAAAGAAAGAAAATCCATTAAAAATAAGTACTTCTTTTTACTACAGCTATTAAATTATACAGACCTAAAATTATACATTTATTCAATTAGATCACCTTCATCAGCAGTAATTACATGGCAGACGTAAGGAGTCGATACTTACTTGATTCGAATTGAACTTGAGTCTTAACACAATGGACCCTATATTATAATTATGGATTTGAAATGAACTCAAAATAAATTTGAGAACTCGAACCGACTCGATACAAATCTTAAAAACCTTGGATGGAACTTGGACTTGTAAGCAACGACTTGTAACTGACCTTGATTTCAAAATTATTACATGAGCTGGAATCGAAAAGTAGATTATAATGAGCTCAAAAAAAGCCATAGCACCAAGGACCCTATATTACAATTATGGACTTGAAATGAGCTCAAAATTTCATTTTTTCTTTCAATAATCCATAGCTATTTACAAAAATATTCAAAAATTAATTCTTTTAGCAGAAAAAATCAAAAATTAAATTTTTTTAATAATATATTTCAAAAATCGAGAGCTATACACAAAAATTTATTTTTTTGGGAAAGTTATTTTAAAAATTCAAAGTTATTAAAAAAAAATTCAAAAATTCACAGTTGTTCACAAAAAATTGATTTTTTTGGAAAAAAACAAATTCAAAATCAATTTATAAATATTAAATTTTTTCAAAGAAAAACTCAAAAATCCATAGCTATTCACATAAAGTTAATTTTTATTTCAAAAATTTTTAAGAATGAATGTTTTTGGAAATTTAGATATCAGTGGGGGGAGGTACATCTCCAGTTCACCCGCTGCGGACGCCCCTGAATTCTAAATTGTTTATCTCATTTTGGGCTTGCACCTTGATCTACTTGTAATTCGTTACATAATTGTAATTTATACATATATATATATATATATCGTGTACAATTTGCCAGGTCTGCACAAGTTGTAACTTGTATAATCAAATTGTACATGTTACAATTTCTTCGTCTTCAAATGCATCATTTAATTTCAACATTGGTCTTTCTAACGACCAACTTTTTATTGATACTACCATTTTCTTTTGATTTATTAGAAATATTTTGTTATTACATATCTATGAATAATATAAATGTGGACCTTTGAACTTTAAAATGTGCGGGTATTGTGTTAGGTCCAAGGATTGATAGGACCGGTCCTAAAACTGACTGGACCGAATAGATAGGGACTTCCCATACACTATTAATACTTATATTTTAGTAATTTGTATTAAAATAGTCAAAATTATACCACTAATACATTGATCCTTTGTAATGTAAATAAAGATTATCCCCCCCTTGAAAAAAACAAGATAGTTTTTTGCCGTATAATATTATTTAAAAAAAAAAATCTTTAAAAAAGGACATTAAGGCAAATTATGCAGTAGAGCAAAGTATTCAATATTTGAATTTTTAATAGCTAGTACTTGTTCCGAGTAGAATGAATTATAGAAATCGGAGTAATCTTTCCTAATGTCCTTCTTTACTTCTTTTCCCCCCCTTCTCCCTATTCACAGCTAATAACTATGGCTCTCCTCCAAAACATTCTTCTAATTTTGATATTTTTTCGGTTTCAAAATCTCAAAATAATACTACATGAAATTGCATTTTTGTACTGTAAATCCTTCATCTCATTTTTTGGTGGCAACTTGTAAAATTTGCTTAATAGTTATCAATTGTAAAAAATCGCAACTTGTATAAAACAAATTCAAGGCATTAATTCAAACAAAAAAGGATTACAGGGTCAATTTCTTTTTAGTAATAACGGAACATATCCTAATCTCTTATACAATGAGTAGCAATTACATCATATGTAATCTAATTCAACATAATTATAATTTGACGTTAAAAAATATTACTTTCAAATAGTTAAATGATGAGGAATTATTCTTACTTTTGTTCCAAGTTATAAGGGAGAATAACACTAATATTTGGGGTTTTATAGTAATGTGAAGTTGTGTGTTTCTTATCTAAGAAAGTTGCAAACTACTTCTGAAAAAAAAAAAAAACGGCGTCTATTTCTTACGGACAGGAATTAGGCATGCTTTTTTCATAAATATATTGACTATTGTATACAAATGATACTTTTTACACAATCCTGAATTTTAACAGAAAAACATACAGTTGCAGACAAAATAAAAAACCTCCCACCTTCAAGAATTAATTTTATATCAATAAATATTATCACGTCCTAATACCTTAATTGCATTGCCTACGGCACTGAGGAGCTAAGAGGCCATTGACTTACCCAACTTGTGAGGAATTTTTTGTAATAATATCAATAAAGAAATCCGTCTTGCCTAAATAATTTTCAATGTCAAAATTATCAATAATGCATTCATATTTTTCATTTTTATATTTTATCAAAAAAAAAAAAAAATGTATTTGTTCAAATGACTCTCAAAATTTTCATAAAGTTTTTTTCTCAAATTTGGCATTACAAAAAAAACACAACAATTTTGTCAAAATTTGTCAAACGAATATTGTGAGCATCTTTGAAAATGTCATTATTAAATAATTTGGTCCCCACTCACAAAAACATTGCAGCACTGGTACTTAATTGTATCTTGCAGCCTTTATTCCAAAAATAAACTGAAAAACAACCAGTTGGTACTATTATTTTTCTCTGCAAGCTAACTAGCTTAAAATTACATTTAAATATTGTTATTCTTGGATGATTTTTTTTGTTAAAAGCCAAGCAGGAAAAAAGGTTCAAAATTAATGGGTATTAAGCCAATTATTTTCAACTTTGGAAATATTATTCAATAATTACTGGAAATAATTTAATGCTTAACAAGAGCTAATTCAATGAATCAACGTTCAGCACATTGTTATTTGCATTGTATTACGCAATCTTTCATACAAACAGAAGCAGGAAAAAGGCACCAAATCATTTGGTAGTGATGAAACAATTAATTCGGAATTGGACAATCGTGTGGTTTTTTAAGAATTGGGATCGGCATCGGGAAAATGATGTTTAATTTGCAATTCCAATTCTTATTGATTACTGGTATTTGACATATTTTTAAACAAATTAAATTTTTTGTGAATAATTGTAGATTTTTGAAAAAAGTTTAAATATCAAATAGTATATTTGATATTTTTTTAAAAGTATTTAATTTTTGGATTTTTTTTTTCAAAATTTTTTCCAAAAACAATCCCCCCTCCTCTAAATATAATCCTATATACACACACCTGATAGTATAATGGTATTTTTTAAGCTTTATTTAAGATATTAAAGAATCGGAATAGGGGTAATTCTTCCAACTAGGGAATTATTATTGAACAATTGTTGATAAGTGTTCACAGCAATAGCGCTGAAACTATAGGCACCAAGGTGCCATTGCCCACTCCCACCAAGGTGGAATTTTTATACTTATCACAATAAAAAAAAATCTCTAGAATATTTTAAATGTCATCATTTTTGAGAAAAAATAATCAATTTCACTTTTTTATGAAATAAAAAAGTTTAAAAAAAAAAAAAATTATTTCTCAAATTTGAGTCAAATATGATATTAATTATTTTTTTCTCGGCAATGTGTATGTTTGGCAAAGTTGATTTGAGCAAAGTTTTCGTGCACGACATTTGAAAAGTCATCAGGTATTCAATTAAAGTGAATGGTATCACATCAGGCTTAGGGATTTTCTCATAACTATATGGAAACTGTATGGATCTCGGGTTAAGTACCATACCACGATATAAAATAAATTACAATGCAGTTTTTGGCCAAATAATTTATTTAAACAAGTTTAAAACTTTCTGGATAGTTTTTTTTTTTAGTTATAGATCTAAAATTTCATTTTCGAGTTTGCCAATGATTGATGATTCGATATATCAAATTTCATTCAAACAGGGGGAATATATGCTTCAAGGGTACACATTAATGGTGGAGTATACCGGATAGAAACTTGAAACTTATACACTTGGAAAGAAAAAATAAAATAGACTGCCATTCTTTAATTATACATTTGACAAAAAAAAATTATAAATATTTTCCTGATACATAGCCAATATCCATTGATTTATTCTTTTCGTCGCTATTAGCCTCGAAGATTGTGAAAAACCTCTTACAAAAAGTGTTCAATCTGGCTTCTTCTCAATATGCAGCCAGAAAGAAAAGTGGAGGAAATTGACATCCTCACCGTATGGTGGCCACATTATATTGTCCCAAAAAGCGATGTTGTAACCTAAGAATGTCTGTGTAATTTTTGCAGTGTGACCCAAGGGAACAGATTGGCTTTGAAAACGTCGATCTACATGGCTGCTATGAGCCTGTAACCCCTCGGGAACCAAATCGTGGGCGTCCTAGAGGGCCTCCACATTAATGATGGACTTTTTTCCGACCCCATCTTTCCTCTCTATTGTCTTGTTGTGGTATAACCTCTTCTTAACATTGTAGATGGTCTTATGAGCCATTCCTGTCAGCCTGGCCACCTCCCTTAGAGTGAGATCCACACGAAGAAGATTTGATGCCCTAAGCCTTTAATCTCGCTCCAACGACATTTTTTCTCAGATTTAAAAAAATCAAAAAGCAGCAGGTGCTTGAGGTTCACGGCTACCTATACAGCTATAGAAAGTTCTAATATCCTCATTCAGTACCTCTCAAATCAGTATAATACAAATGTGTATGTTTCAAGTTTCCACCTGCTATACATATGAATATATATATATTATAGGTGTAATAATCTATTCTTACAAGTACTAAGGACAACAATAACTGGCTGTACAATGTACATGACAAAACCGTGGGCGGGGGGTTTGCACAGACACAGGATTAAAAATCCTCATGTTGCAAAAAATGAAGGAATCATGTTGATAATAATTAACGGATATTTAATAGTATATAATAGTATTATATTTATGACCTGCCTTGTATAAGAAAGAGGCAAATTGTTCATTAGTTATGCAAGTCCTATCTCTTTGAATTCAGGAAATGAAGTAATCTAATTCAGATTTCATGAATAAATCGTGTTTTAATTTTCTATTTAAACACATATCATTAATTAAAAAGCAAATGCATTTTGACTAGTGTTGGATCGGTTTAAAAAAATAAAAATACTACAGTTCGGTCCTGATAAAAATTTGTTAGTACTAGGAAAAAATACAATTTTAGCAACTAATATATCTTGGTTAATTTATAGCTTTCCCGATGATAGTCGGGAAATGTGTATAGATCAGGTTATTTTGCATATACATATAACCTGTTAGATAATAATGTACATATTAGTATAATTAAATATTTTTGAGATTGACAAGGATATCAATGCATGGCAACAATACGGGTTTGTTGTCTCGAATGTTGTTTTACTCACGTATGATGTTGTAAACTTCCCATAAATTCCGTTAATTGATCCTCCAAAGAATTATATTTTATATTAAAATACACTATGCTAAAATACGACGTGATACTTTATCACAAGTGCAACTTATGACAAATTTCATAGCGTAACTTCTCGCAAGTATACAATGCGAAAGAACACATTTCCAAGGTTTATTTTTGTGTCTATGTAATTATATAATATGAAAAACAACACTTGTGACTTGTCTATGGAGGAAAGAAGAGTGTTCATCGATAGGGTGTTTGATACTTAGTCATTAAAGTTTAGAAGTTTCACCTTTGCTAATTCATTAAACAAAACAAATTGGTAAAATTTTTTATCCAAGAATAATGAAATCTGTAGCATGGATAGGACAAAACCACTTGGTATTTTATGAGTATCGACTAAGTTTTAAGTCAATAAAGGTAGGGATCAAATCAAGTTACTTGTGAAAGTCGATATGCTTCATGGTAATAGATATAAGAGATCGTATTATTGTATTTCATTATTGGTGCCTTTATATTTTATCCTATACTCAGTATGCTATTATTCTCAAATACAAACAGACTACTCAAAGTGAATAATTATACTTAAGTTTAAAAAAAAACAACTAAAACCCGAATTATATAACCTACACCTTTAAGCAAGTACTTAAATGACGTCCATTAATTATGGTATTGTATTAAGATATTTTTTTGATAAATAATTTTTTCTTTCTGTAACTATGAAACCCAAAAGTCCTTGAGAGTTATGAAACCCATTTTTCTGCAGTTTTTAGAAAAGTTCATGGAACACAATACTATTGGAAATATGGGTATGATCACTTCACAACAATCTAACAACTGTTTGCGTTTTACCTACATCATATCTTTGCTGATTGCTAGATCTGGTAAGGCTTTCACGATTGGTCAGTAAGAATCGTGCATCAATCTTACTACAATATAATTTAGCTGGCAGTTAGATTAGTCCATTTTACTGGAAAATGAATAGACCCTTCTCGTTTATGTTTGTATTTGTCAAAGATGAATAGTTTTTACAAGAAATGATATTTGTAATTTGAAAGAAATCTTATGATAAATACTAAAGGAGAGTTGGTATTGGATATTATCGATAATTTTTTCCTTGAGAAAAGCATCAACTTGCTAACATTCATGATAGATCGTCATCGTTACTTAATCAGTTTCTTGAAAAGCCATATTTAGTATACTTGCAGTACTTTGTGTTATCTACAGGCAGCGTCTGGTAGCATAAAAATCTTAGTAGTAGACTGAACAAATCAATTAATACTGTTATCATAGCAGTAAATAAGATTCATTCAATCACAATTCATATCAATAATATTTTTTTCTAAATTCCTCTTTAGTTAGAAACAAAAAGGACTTTATGTAGCTAAGATATAGTAGATTTATTAGTTTTAAGACTGCCAGGTATATTTTTGGGTATGAGTGTAGTTAAATGTTAAATTTTCAATTCTAATTAAAAAGTTTTAATTGAAACCATAAAGACATCTTCCTCTCTTATTAAACTGAAATTCAAATATCAAAGAAAAGAGACAACTTCTTGAGCCGAATTATATTGATGAGAATTGTATCTCTCGAATGAGAACACGCAAAATATTAGTTATATCGTACAACGGAGGATGCATCAGCTTGTGAATCCCAAACACAACAGTTTAACTTTTATGACTTTGTTACGGAGTCGGTATTAAATAGGTGTCTCACTCTCTAGATCCAAATACCCGAATGGAAGGGCCAAGTAAAAAACTTGATAAAATAAACTAAACAAACCAAAAGCTAATTATGGAGTTCACTTCCTTCACTCACAAAGTAGAGTAAGTGAAGGCCGGTAAAAATAATTTGAATTGAATTTGAGTCTATTAAAGAAGAACAGCTCTTCAGTAGCTCACCCTACACTCGATAGGATAGATACCCGAATAGCTTGATCGCTTCTTAACGACTGACGATTGGATATGATTTTTGAAGTTAATACGCAACTTCCCTTATCCTAACTCGTATAAAAACCACGCCTGAGATGTCATCATTCTTATTCATATATAAATATGGTAACTAGTGAGTTGTAATAAATACGCTCACAAGCAATTTTTACTTATGAGCAAACGTTACATGAATTAAGAGTTGATGAGTAAGGATGTGGAAGTTGCCAAAGTCCTCGTTAGTATAAATATAATAGTAAAATTATAAGTTGGGAACTTTTGATAGACGACATATCTGCTGAAAGGATCATTATTAAAACCTTAGTGCTCCTTGTTTGCTAATACGTTTGCATTTTTAAAATGGAGAGAAAAAATCTATAAGATCAATTATATTTTGCAGGTTAGCAATTAATACTGACATGCTCAACAATCATACATCCCTATCAATGATCCCCCTCCCCCTCCTGTGCAATTCTACTCAAATAATTCATTAAAGCCTGCAATAATAATAATTTTCGTTGACGTTGGCCATTAGCCCTTTAACGGTTATAATTTTTCATGGCAGAGTTCTTTCCAGCCCTTTTTTTTCTTCAAACAAATGAAAAAGCTTCGAATGACCAACCGTGAGGATCTACTTCTTCTTTTTAGTAAGTTTAAATCTGATAAGGAGTTAAGGAGCTATTATTACTACCCCTACAGGAAACCCTATTCTAAATTATAAGGGTTGACAATGGTCCTCACTTACACGACCTAACGCATGCAGTTACTTTTATTTAATCGAACTATCACGCAATTCTTCATCCGAAAAGAAAGAGAGAGAAAAGGTCATAAAACAGATAAATTATGGACAATAATTAACCACGGAACTATTATTCAATGGGGCATGAGCAAAGCAATTGTGAGCACCACTCAAATATATTGAAGAGGATCGAGCTCATTGTTTTAAATAGCGAGCAAGAGCGCACTCATCATTTTAGAAGAGCGATAATATCGATCAAATTTTAACTCATTTATATAAGTTTTTATAACTTTTTCTGTTTCTACCTCACATGAGATACCTACAGACTGTCACACCATCTTGCAGATAATAAGATTTTAGATTGATGACTACTGAGACATATAATCGGTGATGAAAATCCAGCGCAGAATGGGCATGTTAAAAAAGGAAGAAAAAACCCCCCAAAAAAACATCGTAACTGACACTTTGAAGAATGTTTTGGAGGAGATAAAAATAATGCTCATGATGTCTCATTGGATCAGTTACAATCAGTTGTGACGAGGGAGGTAGAAGAAAATGTTATAAACAAGGACATTTTCTAGATTTACTCCGATATCGATCACCAATTCTACTCTCAGTTCAACAAGGACTTATAATTATAACACCGAAACAAACCCTCAGGATTACGCTCCGTCTTTTATGAGCCCACTCGAATGTTGAAACAAGGTTTGAATATAATTGAATCTATTCAGGAAAGGATGTTCACTATTCAGGAATTAAAAAATAATAGCAACTGCTAAGGGAAAGAAAATTCATTTTTCAGATTGCAATTTAAAAAAAAAAAAAAAAATTGTGTGGGTGACCACGTTAATTGTTGACTTTTTTATTATTACATACATTGAGAAGTAATGTCAATGGAGTTTTGTGATTAATGTATTATATTTTAAAATGGATTACCAATTCAAAAAAAAACAAAAAAACTGGCCAACTAAAAAATAAACCGGATTTTCATCACTGCATATAATACTTGAAACCTGTAAGCGAAGGCTCAAGCGCAACCGCTAAAAATGGGTAGAGTAAATGAAAATTGCTACAATGTCATAATATAAGTTCATAAGGCCGTTTGTCATAGTTTTATGAAGAAAAAACCCCACTCATTTGTTAGATTCAAATGTATATCTATAACTAAAAAAGAGTTCTGAAATAGGTTATATAATGTAATTATACAATGATTTAAAACTATGTTTTATGAATTTTACAGGCTTGATTTTTTATATAGGTATATGTTTGAGTTATTAAATTTAATAAATTCTTTTTTTAAATGAAAATATGACAAATAGCCTTTTGACCTTATGATATGTAATTCTCAGTTCTTCTACCCCATTTGTAGCGAAGGTGCTTGAGCTTTGCTTACAGGTTTCTAGCATTATATGATTGAAGGGTGTAATTAGCGGCCCCAGAACCATAGGTGCCAAGAGATTAATTGTCCATCACCACTTTTGAGGAATGTTTATATTAATAGCAATAAAAAAATCGTCTTGGCTAATTTATTTTATATGTCAAATTTTTCAAAGATTGATTTATTTTTTTGAATTTGTCCTTTATAAAGTAAGGTTATTCGTTTAAATTACTCTATTGGCAGTTATCAAAACAACATTCTGTCAAAATACGGTGGAGGTCCCTGATGACCTCATTTGTAAATACATTCTGGGACCGGTGGGTGTAATAATAATGTTTGATATTTTTATTTTAAATCAATTATGGGCTATCATATAAAGCTTAGTCATAAATTTAAAGAATGACTATATAAAAAAGTCATTTTAAGCTAGTCAATCTGCAAAGAAAAGTTCTAGTCACGACCCTGACTCCACTTTAGATATAGGTCTGGTTACCTGACTATGGTCATACCTTTACATATAAATATATTTTCGAACGATATGGACTTCTAATGTTACCTTAAGCAAAGATTCTTCCAGAGATAACCAAAAAAATTATGGTTACTATCACTAAATAAAGAAAAGATATTATCTTTGTGTAGAGTACCAATTTTGTTCAACAGGTTTCAATAAGTTATTTAAAAAATATTGTTATCAATAAATAAAAAAATAATACTATTTTCATATTTATTGGATAGAGATATTTCGTAATTCAAATTACTAATCTTGCAAGTACATACTTGGTGATGAAAATCATTAAAAAAACAAAATTCAACTTGGAAAGCCTGACAATTTGATGGATGTATCGGAGGAGAGCAGCGTAGCTGTCATGACGCTTAATTCAATCAGCTACAATTAGCAGTGACGGGGAGAAGGAGAAAAAGGGAATAAACGAGGACATTGGCAAACATTACTGTTATGACGATCTTCAATTGTAAATTGAGTTTAACAAGGACTTACAATTATAACTTGTCTACAAATTTTTAGGGTTACTCTCAGCCTTTATGAGCACACACGAATGTTCAATCAAGGTTTGAATATATTTGAAGGTTGTACAAAAGGAAGTTTACTCCTCAGGAATTGAATAATAATAATAGCAGCTAAGGAAAAGAAAACTCCAAAACAACGGGAGAGCTAAAAAATACATCGAATTTTTATCAGCATTCATACTCTCAGTCCAAGGTTAATAGAAATACAAGGTTATACCATAACGCGTTTCTGACTTATATTTGACTTCACAACGCTTTTTAATAGTGTTGTCCAAGAGTATAACTGTAACCAAGAGTATATTTATATATATTACACTGCCACTGTTAGAGTACCGTTGTTATAATCTATTACGTCAAACTCCGTCTTTCTTGCCCAGTAGTTTGTGCTGTACATCAAATTTAAAATTTTAGCAATCCCAATCACATGATGGTTAACCTTGTATTTTTATTAACCTTACTCTCAACCCAAAGTGCTAAAATATAAGCCAAGTCTCAAATCACCTAATTAATAAATCAATTTCACACCTTTTGACACACAGCTCCATTGTTAAATCTATTAATTAAGCTATGATATCGATATGAACTGAAGAGTTTATATCTGGGTCAGAATAACTATGAATGCCTTGTTAAAATATGAGGAAATGAAGAATATTAGTTTAAATAACTTTAATAAATGATAAACAAAAGGATTTATTTTATAAAATACGTAAAATAATTATTATCAGAGAGATGTATTGGATTTTCATAATGGTGAATTATTAGTTCAACTTGAATGTAGAATTCTGTCTCCTTGCTTCTCAAACTCAAAATTAGAGCGTAGCAACAAGATTTTTAGGACATATTGTGCAATAGATAACTGCAACTTAGTAGTGACTCAACCACTTATTTGACATTCATAAAACGATATGCATAATTAGTAGTAAAGTTAGGGAAATTTGATATATATTCAAAAAATGGTCACTATTTCATCAATCAAAGAGTACGCAAATATTTATACTCTACATTAACAAAACCTCGAATATATTATTCTTAATAAATTAAATTTGTTTGCATTTAAACTGTTTGTAGTGAAGTGGTCAAGAACACCACATCTGAGACCAGTGAGGATTTTAGCGTAACCCGAATCTAGAGCAAATATAAATGTGTAATGCAAAGACAAATGCATGCTATACTGATTTTCTCAAAATTGAGTGCAGCTTAAATTTGTATTCTTGGACGAACTTTTCTTATTAACCATTTTTAGGTGCTGTAAATCGCATTTTAAGTAGACAAAATTGATTGTCACAAAAAAATAATGAGGGATTGATATGTTTTATTTGAAAGGCTATAATGGCAGGGGGGATGTTTACTTTTTGGATTAAAAAAAGTCTAAAAATTAAAATTTTTTTGGAAAAAACTTTGAAAAAAAGTTTTTAAATGTATAAATATTTCAAAAATCCACAGCTATTCAAAAAAATTTCAAAATTTAAATTTTTTAAAATAAATTCACAGCTATTTACGAAAAATTAAATTTTTAGAAAAAAATTTCAAAAATTCAAAGATCTATGCAAAAAAGTTTCAAATATTAAATTTTTTCCAGAAAAAAATCAAAAACCCGTAGATATTCAAAGAAAAAAAATGGAAAATTAAATTAAATTTCTAATGTTAAATTAAATTTTTTTTTTTTTTTCAAATATTTCATTTCTAATAAAAAGCAATAATTCTTTGATTTTTGTTAAGGGGTTCAGCCCTTCTTGCATATCCTCTGCCGACGGCTATGATTAGAGCCGATATTAGTTTCTTAAATCAAATACAGATTATAAAATTCATTGAAAAACACCACGAATTATTTAATTATGAAAAAAAAGAGCACACTCATCAACCGTTTTTCCTTTTCTAATCGCTTAACTTAGTTTTTTCTTTACACATGTCACTTCTTTAAGATTTTCATTAATACTCATATTAGTGTCGGTAAAAATGAAATGTCATTCAGAAAATTACAAAAATATTCAAAAAAAAAATCCCAAAGAAAAGTCAATACACCGGCCCAGCAAGATAATTAAGACCGAGAGTAAAAATAATTAAAACAAGTTCTGTAAAGAGTCGAGACCACGATAACCCCAATACATTTATAAATTGATTTAAATGCAACGTCCCATCTCGAGAACCACAACACTAATAATTAATCATTACAATAAATCACAATTTCCTTTTGCATTTTATTCGCAATCTTTGGGACTCTTAATTTATGAGTAGTAATCTATTATGTGTTTTAGCAAGTTTTATGTTATTATAAATGAACGAATCCATGTGGGTTTTTTAAAGTGAGGAAAAGTCATGTGAGTCTTATTTGGTAATATAAAATTAAAACAAAGACTTAAGAAATATTCAGGTTCGTTTGTTATTGCATAATTACACAAATAATTGTTGAAAAATATTTACTTACAAATAAAATCACATTACCTATACTGACAGGTAAAGTTGAGCAAAACATTATTGAGGATAAACATTAAATAACTTTTTTGAGATTGTGAGGTTTTTTCTTTTCTTTTATGTTCATTCCTTGGCAAATCATTGTTTGATAACATCTCCCTCTAATAAGTTGATAATCCATAGTTTTCTGCCTTCCTTTATGGATATTGTTAATATTGTAGTGTAAAGATTTTTATAATAACTCTCCTCTATTATTAGTTGAAATATATAAGATTCTCAGTTCTGGAGAAGAAAGTCGTCATATTCTATCCTCAAAAATCATAACATAATAAGGAGCTGATCAGCTCTTCTAGCAAAACTTCTTCAAATTGTGGTTTATTGGGTATAAAGCTAAAACAATCCCATCCTAATTTGGTCCTCACCAGATTTCATCATGATTTTAGACAATTTTCATTTTAAAGGAAATCCCCTACAACTATTATAAACAATGCGTAATGTGTATCACGTCAGCTGTTTCTGGTAAAATGCAAAAAAATGTATACTAGTAGAGAGAAAACGATGTAATTTATTTAACAAATCATTTATAAAACTCTTCTAATCAAAAGAAACTCTTCCCTTTTTGTAATTATGAAATATTACAACTTGCTCTTTTAATACATCCAGCAGCTGTTTTTGTCTAATATGATAAATACGAATAACAACAACACCCTCAACCCATTTAAGTATGTAGAAGTTGTCTATACACACTTACTTTTATTTATTGTATCTCTATATCTTTCCACTAAAAAGTGCAAGTAAAAAGCTAAAGAAGCATATGGTAATTCGCCAAATTAGTCAATCATTCCAAAGAGTCTTTACTTCGTAAGAACCTTAATAATCAGGACATGAAGGACTTGAGCTATTATTGAACAAAGATGTGATGCCCACTATGTATTCGAAGGATCAAGTTTAAAGGATATTTGTAATAGAAGAATTAGTTGTAAGAACGCATAATTCAAAATTAGAAAATCTAGCCAAAATTCCTTCATATAAATAATAAAATGATTAGGACGGATCAACAAAAAATTATATTCCTGTCTTTTTGGAAACGGAGCATAAGTAATTGTTTAACTTATTATTTCACAAGCAGTAGTACCCGGAGTTCCTCGAAGTTAAAATGGGTCGAGGAACAGACAAACTTTGCTCTAATAATTTAGATTTTCCAAAAAATCATTAATATTATTCTATGTTTTTCATAAACACAATCCCACGTAGTTACTCCATACCTAGATGTTCACTCCAAAAGAATAAACAAATAATAATAGTAAAAGTTTTAGAAGATAAAATATTGTTCAAGTTGCCAACAATAAAAACTACCACAAAACTCGCAAGCTAAATAGTGCTTAAGATTTGCAGCCCCTTTTTTTACTTTCTTAATATGACCTGAAGAGCATAATTTGTCAATCTACCAATAGATTTTGGGCATCTTTTCTGTTTCTTTTGGGTAGAAAGGTTGCGTGATATAATAATAGTAACAACTTGCAACGTGATGTATTAAATTAGATGAATGAATCAATAGCTGAGAAAAAAATACATGGTAACTTTTTATATTATATAAGGGATCTCAAAGATGATGTCCGGGGATACCGTTATTCCTGGATTTCTCGAGATTTTGTATGCATATTTGCTCTGGTAAGGCTTACAACTCTTCTCAGGCACGGAGCCTATCATTAGATTAAAGTGGTTCTGTGTACAACGTCATTTGTTTGATGTTGTCACAAAATATTTTTGACCTACAAATGTCACTCAAAGCCAAGTTCAAAACGTGAGAGCTATGAATTGTTTCTTATATTACACCGTATGCACGGTAATTATACATGTTTTTGAAAAATTTGACATTTCAAGTGTGTCCACAGTAATATTATGTTTAAATTATGTGAAAAAATTAACTATGTGAAAAATAGTTGTACATGTGTACATATATAGATCCATTGAATTCCAATAAAGGAACAACAAAATACACTTTACGTAGATATAGATCAGCTACATCATCCAGTGTGTAATTAAGATATACATTTATATTTAAAGTATTTAGTAATAAAAAAATCTATGTATTCCTAAAAATCCCCCAGTACGGAATTATAATGATTAGTGTTGGGTTCAAGTATTACTCGAACTAAAAAAAACTCAACATTACTAAGTCGGATAAACACTCAAACTTTCCCGAAATACTATATGAAAAACTTCACAAATCTCGAAATATCCGAGTACATATTAATCTCATCTCCAGTTGTTTCTACATTTTTATTGTATAATTATTACCTAAGTTTTGTTTTTGCCTCTGTTTGTTTGTCTTTTGGCCAACAGGGTTACGGCAAAAGTTACAGACCGATTTTGATCTAACTAGGTACAAAGATTATACAATATGGTTACTGTAGGATCCCATTAAATGCTTCATATATCATTAAAAAAAAAAAAGAAAAAGAGGTCAAGGTAACACAAAATGTCAAAATGCATAATGTACCATTACTTTTGAACAAATGGAGATACAGAGCTGAAATTGTCTCTTTGTGGGACACAATACTATACTAGAACGAACACTTGGTAGCGAGTACAGCCTCCACCTAAAATGAAAATGAGTTATATATCTCAATTTGTTCGAAAGTTATGGTCGATTGTGCATAATTTTATGTTTTATGTTATTTTCACATTGACCTTCAACCTTGACGTCTCAAAATTTAATGTTCTCTTACGGTAAGTATATATAATCTCTGTACTACGTTTGATCAAAATCGATTTGTAACTTTTGCCGTAATTCTGGTGACTAACAAAACAACAGGGGTAAAAACATAGCCTCCGTTCAATTTCTTAAACTGCAAACCTTCCACTCGACATACACCCGTTAGGTTTAGTGAAAGGGAGTGGTATCAGTGCTGTGGTAGGCGGGGGGTTAAGAATAAAAAAAAAAAAGAGCTCAAAAGAATCTGGCAACGAAGGAAATAGGTTTCTTTCATTGCTGGTGTCAAAAGTAGCCTCTCTATCCTCACAAGGCTCTTTCCACCCACTTTCTTTAAAACTCTATGGACAGACTGGTTTGAAACTCGTAGATCTCTTACATGGGTCCCATGGACTTGAGGGGATTGACATGGGCTGTTTTCTTTAACTCCTCCAGGTCCAGTTTGGCCTTTTTGACAGAGCCCTTCTTCCTCTCCAACGTTACAGACTTGTTGATGGTGTAGACGGTAGTCCTGGAGACGCCCAATTGCTTGAAGTGAGTGAATGAAAATACAATGATCACGTTCAAGTGCCATTTTTTGACCTGTACGCAGGCTAGTAAGCTCATGTTTTGCTTTGTATTTATTTTTTATGCTTGAATATATCGGAATATGAGTTAATTTTAATCACTCAACCTTTCTTAATTATTGAATTAGTAAGTGTTTAGATTTCAATGGTCCACACGGTATTAAAGTATGGATGCAATAGATACAAACTCAATTTTTGATTATAAGATAGAGAAGAAATGATATTTCATTTAGGAAAAATGAGTATAGGTGAAGTTTTGCACTCTACCGAGTAAAAAAAATATTTTTCTGTCTCATTTTTTGATGTCATAATATGCTGTTGAATATAGTGGTCTCTAAACTACAACCCGTAGGCCAAATAAGGCCATAATATGTTCAATCCGGCATCCTCCCAGCTAAGGGATCATCAAATGAATCTTAGGTAGGAAATTTTCACCCTTGACAATTAATGGAGAAATCAGTATTGGCCCAAAGACTTAAAAGTTTAGATATCCCCATTAAGAAGATATAGATACAACATTTTGAAATAGTTTTATATTATGCTAACAAATATTTTTTTAAATTACCTATATTATTTGATAAATAACAATTAACTTCCTCAATGAGAAGGTCCAATTGACTTTTATCAATTCAATGAAAAAAAAATTACATTGCCAGATGTTTTTACTCGAACCGAGCTCGAAACCAACACTAATGTTAATCAATATATTTTTATAAGTTCCAACCTACGAGGAATATTTTTCCCTTCTCATTATGGATCTACCTAAATGATAAGATTGACGCAGAAATCAGATCATAAATTGTATATGACATGGCTATTACCTTGAACTACATTTAGGCTCCATAATTTGAGTAATTAAGGAGGTTTGATGAATAAAACAATTTTCAAACATAATTCTTAATGAGGTCAATAACAATTTTTTTTTTTTTTTTGGTAATATTGTTATTAAAAGTATAGATCCCTAGATTATCTTAATGAATATTCAATATTGTGTTGTCACGATTAAAGATAGGACGGATTCAGATGGGTTCGGATCCTTAGACATAAATATTAGAGTAAATTTTGAGTATCCAAATGAATGTGAAACACCAAGACCTAAATATTTTTATGTAAATGAAATACGTTGTTACCATTATTGTATAAAGCAACCTTTCCTTCTGAGACCCGAAATCATCTGGTAGTTAGCCAAATAAGTCAATCATACCAACTGCTATTTTCTTTAAAGTACTACGAGACTATTATTGTCATATTAGTTAAAATAAATTAAGAATGACACATATATATATTCATAATATTAAGATCAACCCCCGCCAATGCCTCCCATTACTCCTCTTGCATTGAAAACCATTGTTCTAAGAAACCTTAGTCTTTTGGTCCCTGCTGAAATTTGAGGTAATACACACTCTGCGTATAAGGTAGCTGTGGCCCTGTTTGTATCTAATTTCATTTCATATGCTTATGTTTACATCAGAGAGCACTATCTATATTGGATCCTGTGACTAATTTCAGATATTCATACAAGGCAAAGCCAGATAGACTTTACTTTATTAATAAGATTTTATCAGGGACTGCGCATCAAAGAAGACGGCATATTCTTTTGAAAATTTACCGTTAACATAAAGCATAAAAATACACGACGCGGAACCTGTTGATATAAAAGGATCCGCGAGACATTTAAAATATTATAAAGATAAAGTCCTATTTAAAAAAAAATATGGTCAAAACTTGGGTAAAAATATGTTTTTATAAATTTATGAATATTTTATGAAGGGTTTATTATTTTGACTCTTTATACCTTCAGAAAAACTTTTTTGTTGGAAGGGAAAAGCAATAATTAAAACCTGTCAATCAAATAATTATTTTTTTTAAAGATATAGTTCGCAGAGTTTTCCTTACTTTAGTTGGCATATATGAAAATAATACTAAAATTGAAGAGGGCCTGGCTTTTTGTACTTGCTACCTGAATATATCTTGTAGTGATCCCATTTTTTATGGGGGTGTACTAGCAAATAGTCAACATTAATCATCATATTTTTTCCGATCTCAATGAAATATGATATTTGCTAGTAGACCCCCAATAAAAATGGGATCACAACAAAATGGAACAAAAATCCTTGGAGATGTATATTTTTTAAATTATACAATGAATAATTTTTTATAATATAAGCTATGATATTCCTCATCAATAAGTATTATGAAAAAGTTATAAGTGTCTAAAAATGAGTGTCGTTTATCATAATTTTTGAGCCCAAAAATGGAAATATATTGAGTTCAGAACAAGTTACAAAATTAATAAAAACACATTTCAAGCATAAATAACACTTTTACATAAGTTTTATACATCCTACTTTTAATTTGCGGATTGTTTTAATTAATTGATTTAACAAATGGATGAACATAATCTCCGACATTAAAAGAGCAAAGCTTTAATTTACATAATTCATTAATTACAGTCAAATTAAGGGAAATATTTGACATTTATATGATAATTATTTTGAAAGGAATATATGTAGATGTATTTCAATTGAAGTCTTACCCTTGTGTGTCGTATTTTATTCTCTTCAGAAATCAGTGTCATGTATTAATTAGCCTCTCTTATAATTATTCATTCAGAAGATAAGAGGTTCTACATAGTCCCACTTAGTCAATCGTAATTAGGGTATTGATAGTAGTAATCAATTAAAGAGGACTTGTGATAGACATCTGTTTTGGTATTTACTACATTTTTTCTGAATGGAGAAACATGTACAAGGAGAGAGAGAGTGAGCGCGAATGGATATGCATCTTACGAGGATAAGCCGGATTGCTTTCATTTCCTTGCTTACCACTATGCTAAGGCTGGCTAAATATATGTCAATTAAAACTTTTAACCGTGACACCTATTTATAAATAATATTATACACATTTGTTCATGTTTGTTTGCTTTGAGGTTTGTTGAGCCTTTGTATGAAATACAAGGCAGGATTAACAATTTTTTATTTTCTTCATATTATTTATAAAAGTAATAGGTTTCAGATTACACATGGTTAAAAAATCGTTGACAGAGTTGGAAATGGGTGGTATATTACATATAACGATACTTGTATCATGTAGGTCTGTGGTAACTGAAAATGGTACATCATTGTTTTTAGGTGATTGGGGTATTTTATAGGCATTACGTGCTCTTTGTCATTACGAAAAGTTATTTTAAATGCCCATCAAAATATTCATTGACATTGCAGCTGCTATTAATATTACAGAAGAAATGAAGGTAGTTCAACAAGTAAAGCTGATGGACGACATAAAATTTTTAAGATAGAGGACATTTGGGGGGCGGTAGCTTGATTTTTGCATTTTATTTTTTAGGTAAAAATTGCATTAAAATAAAATAAAAATTGGAAAAATTAAATTATTTCCAAAAACATCTCAAAAATCCATAGTTACTCTCAAAAAAAAATTTTTGGAAAAAACCTTTCTTACCCATGTACTTGCATACTGTAGTTGTAATCCATAACATCGTGGCTAACAAGGATGTTTAAACTTCTCCCTGAAATCACTGCTGCCCAGCTGCAAATTGAGTGTTCCCAATTGGAACTTGGGGATCTACTGAAGAGCTCCAGCTACGTAAGCTTGAGCTCGTGTCTCTTATCCACTACAACATAGAGTCCTGTAGATGTGATCCAAACACCTACGACTTCGCTACAGAATCTTCTACTCCCCTTCTCCCCACCACAGATGCTCAGACAGGAACAAATCTCTTAGGTGTCTCTCAACCTCCTTCTTTCGACATGACTGTCCCTCGTAGAGACCATCACTGGTCGTCCTTGAGTGACGAATTCAAAACATATCTATCTCTGCGGCGAACTTCTTCCAGATCGAAAGAAGGCGTTGCTTCTAAACTGTGCCGGCCCTCCCGTTCAACGTTGGCATAAAACCCTCACTATTCAGCCTTTGGAGAATGAGAACAGCTACTTTGCCCTACTCCTTGTGATGCAAGAAGCCTTTTTCCTGTTGAATCCTTACCCTATGAAAGGTTTTGTCTGACCGAAACGAAGCAAGAGGTTTGTGAACCGATAGATGATTATCTCAAGCGTCTACGAGGCTAGGAACATTTTTGTAAAATACTGTGTTCCTCACGTGATAAGTCCTACGAAGATGAAGTAATTGTAGGAACAATTTTCAAGAATACTACATCTTCGAAACTGCGCCGGACAGCTTTCGAGAAGAAAAATATATAATTGGATGAGATAATCAAACTTGGACGTGCCCTCGAGTCTGCAGAGGTACATTCCTGGTAATGGTTTCAGATAAACCTGTCTTTTTCGGAATATAACGATTCGAAGGGCATCCGGCGTATCAAAAAGTACACCTCGTCTGGTGGTCGTGCTTGTAGGCCTCATCCATCCAAAAAAAAAAAAAAGTATGCAAGTTCTGTGCTACTACTCATATCTTCCAGAAAATAATCTACACTGCTGTTGAGAAAATTTGCTCCAAGTGTTTACTAATTGATCACTTTGCTTCATATTGCAAGTCAGGAGTTCGCAACGTCATTAACTGTGACTCCTCGCTATATTCTAAAGATAACTCTTCTCAAAGAGCGTTTGCTTCCCTCCTGATTAACAAAAAGCATATTACCTTTCTCCTTGACTTTGGTGCAAAAATGCATATTCTCCTGAAATATATGTGCATCCCTTCTCAAATTATTAGCCCTACTTGACTCATTACTGTATTTGGTGTTGGCAAAGT
The DNA here is from genome assembly GCF_016086655.4 of Lepeophtheirus salmonis. Taxonomy (NCBI): domain Eukaryota; kingdom Metazoa; phylum Arthropoda; class Copepoda; order Siphonostomatoida; family Caligidae; genus Lepeophtheirus; species Lepeophtheirus salmonis. Next base: position 10,228,153 of record NC_052134.2, read on the forward strand.
CAAATCCTATGTCGCTGTATCAATCCCTGTCTCTCTGAAAGGATCGAAGACGATACTAATGGAATTCCTGAGCAAAGACGTGCATCAAGAGATTCTTGGCTCGCAAGCATGCCTCGACCTTGCCTTGGTTTCTTTTCAGTCTCCGAGCTTCCTCTGTAATTATGTTTCTCTCCAAGGAAAATATCTTGAATCAGTTAAGAGCTAATTTTCGTTAATCTTGAAGGATGATTTCTCGCACATCTCGGCTCTCCCTAAACTTTCTGTGCACATCAAAGAAAATACTACTCCTCGATACATTAGGGCTCGATCTGTCTCTCTCGCTTTCCGTGAGAAAGTTATCCAAGAGTTGAATAATATGATTGACCGTTGTACTTTGGAAAAAGCTAGTTCATCTGAATGGGATTCACCCATTTTTACCGTGCTGGTGCAATATGAGATTTTATACAGACTCTATCTCCTGTTATAAATAAACAACTTTATCCCCTCCCTCGCTCTGAGAAACTGTTTGCTAGTCCTAATGGTGCCCCGTATCTTCTCAATGCCCGATTTCCGCCATTGCTATGTGGAATATGAGCTGCAACCTCGATCCAGAGAACAACTGACAATCAACACTTTGCTAGGTCTTTGTGATATAATGTCTTAACTTACAGACTGGCAGCTGCTCCTGCTATTGTCCAGGCTACACAGAAGAAGCTCCTGGAGGGATCCCTTATGTAAAAGTTTACATAGTCTACCTACTTATTTACTCTGAATCTGTGGACGAACACCTAGTAACTCTTAAGCTCGTGTATCAACGTATTCGCAAAGCTGGAGCACGCCTTAATGGAAAAAAAAGTATTTTTACCATTCTCAAACACACATACTTAGGGTTCAAAGTATCATAGCACGGTCGTACGCTAGACTCGTCCACTCCTTGAATTCCCTACTCCAACTTCTCCTTCAGAAGTCAAGTCCTTCTTAGCTATTGTAATCTTGTATGACCATTTTTGTAAAAATCTCTCCTCTTTGGTATCTCCACATTCCGAGCTGTCCAAGTTAAACACTGAATTAAAATGGCATGATGAAGAAATTTAGAACTTCTCTTCAATCAAGAAAACTATCGCCGAAGCGCCATGTCGAACTCATTATGATCCCTCTCTGTCTCTTATTCTCTCTACAGACGCTTCTCCACTGGGTCTAGGTGCACTAATATCCCAAATGGATAATTTAAATGAACTGGGGTAAAATTTGCCTCTCGTAAGCTTACTAAAGCCGAGCCAAATTACTCACAAATCTACAGAGAAGCTACTTCTATCATATATGGACTATCTAAGTTTGACCACTACCTGTTAGGTCGCGAGTTCCTTATTAAAACTTATCATAAACCGCTTTAGTTCATACTTAACACTGATAAAGAACTTGCAGCCGTTATTTGCGCAAGACTGACTCAGTTTGCCATTAAGTTGGCCTCCTTTAACTATAAGATTCTCTATGTTGAGGGCTCCTCTCTATCACAAGCTGATGCATTTTCTCACGGTCTGATCGATAATCCTCCTTCCCGTGAAGATCCACGACTGCTTCCATGTGCAATGTCATCTCACCGGCAAATACTCATCTCCCTGACCTACTGAGTTCTACTTAACAAGATGACGAACTCTCTTCAGTTATAAAAGCTGCCAAATCTGGAAAATGTGCTGAGATCAGAGCGAAAGTGTTCCAAAGCAAGCAACATTTATTTTCTATAAAATAGATTCTCCTTTTCTGTGGAATTCGCACGGTAATCCCTTCCGCTCTTCGAAAGAAATTCCTGGAAGGACAGCACCATAAACACCGTGGTACTTTTAAAATGAAGACCATCGCTCATTGTAATTTATGGTGGCCCAACATCGATTTTGACATCCTCAATTATGTCAACCCCTGTACCATCTGCCACAGACCAATGCATCCTCTCCTCCTTCTCAATTTATCCCTTTTGCTCCTGTGGACACCTGGGAATGAGTCCACATCGACTACGAGAAGAAAAATAAGATAAAAAAATCCAGAATATAAATCTTGAGAGCGCTCCCGTTCCTACTCAGTGGGTAATTTTGTGAACACACTCTCGCTCCTGCTCTTTTTTAAAAGCAATAAGTGCGCTCCTGCGCAATTAAAAATGAGCGGCGCTCCTTTTTCGCTCATATAAGATTATTTGGATTTAACAACTACTTATAATTGCAATTAATTTCATAAAATTTGTTTATATCATTTAACCCAAAAAATGAAGATAAATAAAAGTTAAAGATCTAAAATCATATTTAAGAAAAAATCCAGAAAATGATTCATGCAATATTTTAACTATTAAATATTTGATAAGTTGACAAATATTTATGAATAACAATTATTAAATTGATAGAATTCACATTGCCATGTGCAAATGAGACATTATTCATTTCTATGAATAGGGTAATGGTTCCCACACAGTGTGATTTGAGGGAAGTTCAAGTGTGACAACAATTCATTACTTGCAATATCTTATAATAATCCAAATACGTGTTTTAATTAGATTAACTAGATTGCCGGTAAAATCATAAAACTGAACTACATTTATAAGGGATTACTTAGTTAGAAGAACGTACATAGATTGCTAATAAATAAATAGGTATTTAAATGTTTAACTCTTCTTGATAAAAAGTACAGGAATAGATTGTTTTTAAAAACTAATTATACGTCATTAATACTGAAAGTAAATAAAAGGCGATAATACATAACACCATCCCAACTCAATTTCTCACGCAAGGACAACATTGATTAATGTGGCCTTTTACTAGGCATTGCGGGATTCGAACTGACCACATAACGCTTCCAATCTGTCTTTCTATGGTCCCATCAATCCCTTTAGGGTGGCGAACTGTGTACTACCTACACCAAACGGCCATTTTCATTTCGACTTTTTCCTATCGTTGTGAAGAAAAAAGGGAAGGAGAAAAAGAAGGCAGGTAAACATCCAGCCGTGTGCAGATTCAGGGTGCGAACAACAATTTTGCAGGTGTTGTACCACAGGCGAGCTGTGCCGAAGCAAAAACAACTTCATCCAATGATCCACGTGGACTTTCTCCCATTCATTCGCTGGCGAGAAGGGAGTTAATTGTGATGCCGCACAGGAGGACTCTCCTGGCATCCGCGACATGCCAATACGAAATCTTCAATATATTCAATATCCAAGTTGGGCCACCAAATCACACTTCGAGCAGTAGACTTCATTCTTATCACGCCTCGATGCGTCAAATGCAAATCTTCAATAAATTTCTTTTTCGAGGGAAGGGGGACAATGAGGTGGACACCCAAAAAAAAACCAAGTAATTCTTGAGGAACAAACTGTAAAGCGGACAAGATGGACGATTCAGAAGAGCATGAGCTCGAGATAGCTCTCAGCAAAAATTCGAGTGATTTTATCACTCTTCTGAAATGGCGAGCGCGCTCCCACTCTCGCGCAAGGAGAGAGTGAAGAGAATAAAAAAGATACCTAGGACCTAAAGGCACGATCCATCGTTCCTTAGGACCATTAAATGAAAAAAAAAAAGATCATATCGATATAATAATTAATAACAAAAAAGACTGAAGGTGGTTGGGAGACTGATTTGGAAACCTGTACTACGACTGAGACTTATAAAATTAATTAGAATAAATATATTAGTCCCAGCTAAGAACCGATCCAAGACGCCGGGGGAGTAATATTGTGCAAACTCACTTAGCTTTTATTATCCTCTATACGCAGTTATAGGTCGGGGAAGACCTCAAACACTCTCCAGATTCTTCAACAGGCAGAATTGTGGAGTAGTGGGATTTGGCGAGGTAGCAGAAGATCAGCGATATGTCCCCTCCACCAGACTCTCTGCTTCAGTGATTATGTTAGACCTGGTTGCATCCAACGGAAAGAACATTAATCACGTTGTAGTTCCCTTTAGGGTACAGGCTAATGTGTATATCAAAATTCTGGACACCAAAGTTCTCCCACAGATCCAATACATCGTTGGCGATTCTCCCTCTGTGTTTCAACAAGATGGAGCACCTGCCACACAGCAAGGAAAACTCAAGAGTGGCTCCAGGGCGACATGCATTTCTGGGCAAATGACTTCTGGGTACCACAGAGCTCAGACCTCACACCCCTAGGCGCACGTAGAGTCTAAGGCCTGTAGGAGATGCCACACAGTACCTTCACCCCAAAAGATATCCGTTAAAAAGTCTGGGTCTCTCTGAGCTCCAGTGCTTGTAGCAGCTTCCACCACCGGCTGGAGCTCACTATCAATTTTGAGGGCGGATAAATTGACGAAAACATGCTCTTTAAGTTTCAATTGATAGTAAACAAACTAATTTCCTAATTCACACAGGATTCCGCCATGGAGTTTAATACTTTGTGTGTCAAAATGGGTAAATAATACCGGTTGCCCCGGTATACTAAGATACTATTCATCCTAAAGAGATTCTTTTGGACAATGGATGGATTTTTAGCATTGACAGGGCCTTAGACTTTTATAAATTACCTAAAGGGAAGGGCCTTTACATTGGAAAACTTAATATGTCATTGAGGAAGTGCTAAGAGACAACTATAACTATTTTTGACGAATTTGTGATCTTATTTTTTTCTTCTTTTCTGACACTTATTGCTAATTAATTATATATTAAATTAAATTCAATAGTTATACAATGTAAGCATCGTGTCATTTTTTTTTCTTGGTCTTTATTAGCCATTCATATATATTTTCAAATTATAGCAGACAAAAAAGACAGAAATACAAACAAAACGAAATACGTAAAGGATAAAACACAATATGTTATTGCTTAATCTTCTTGTACATATGTTTTTAAATGAGCGCTTGAAATGAAAAATTGGTCATATTTCCGAAACAGTCTTAAAATATCACTATATACAAATACAAAAAAATGAATAAATTAGCATATATACTGTGTACGAAATCAAAATCCGAACAAGCATGGAGATTAAGGAGTGGAGTTACAAGTCTGAAATTTCTATCGAGTTTTAATGAAGAAAATTCTGGATTAACTTTTTCAATGTTTGTTTAGAAGTAAAATTAAGGAACAAACAAACTATATCAAGTGGATTTTGTCTGTCTTTAGAATCTGATTGGAGGCTGTTGAGGCAGCTAATGGGAATTATATCGAATAATTTATAACTTAATTATATAATTAATAAAAAAATGTAACTTCAAGTTTCTATCTCTTATTGTTCTTGAGATATATGATCAAATATTGTGGTACTAATATTTGGATTCAAAAATAAGTCGTTTTCCTTATCACTCCCTTCTCTAGTTGAAATCTGATGGCGGGTCTTTTCTTGTACTGAGATCAAGTCTTTGCTCACAGGTCCAAATCCTTGAATACTTTCATAGAGCTAATATCAAATCCATAATTATAATATAAGGTCTATAGGGTTGAGGGTTTTCTTGAGTTCACTTTTTATTAGCAAGCATAAAGTCTCTTATAACAGAGCAGACCATGCCTTGAACAGTTTGGTAGATTGGAGGGGGGAACTATATTTTAAAGCTTTCAAAAGTTACAATATGATAGGCATTGAATAATTACTACATCATTTGAATAACAATCAAAGATAGAAAAAAAATATGAGACAGATTTATTAACTAATATGTATGTTATAATTACGATATATTATAATAATAATTATTTATATATGAGCGTGGACATGTGTGTATGTCTATAGTTTTTTAACTAATTCTTTACAAATGATAATATGTATATTGAATAATGAAAATAATATTGAGATAATTGCCCCAAAATAATAAAGTAAAATGATATAATATAAAATGATAATAATTAATGATTCAAGTTATACTCCTCATTCGACGACATGAAACGAAGTACAAGTGTAATTTAAGCAGGGGCGTCCGCAGGATTATATTTTTTTGGAGGGGGGAAGGTGCTTGGATTTTTGATTTTTTTTAAATTAAAAAAATCCAAAGCTACTCACAAAAAATTTCAAATATGAAATTTTTTAGATAAAAGTTAGAATTTTATCTTTGCTATTCACAGAAAATTAAATACTTAGGAACAAAATTTCAAAAATTATTTTTTTTATAGAAAAAAATTTCAAATTTTCATTTTATACAAAAAAAAATTCAAAAATCCACAGCTATTGACAGAAAATTAAATTTTATACAAAAAAATTTCAGAAATTAAATTTAGAAAAAATTCAATTTTTAGTAAAAAAAAATCAAAAATCCATAGCTATTGACAGAAAATTAAATTTTTTGGAGATTTGTTTAAAAAAATCTAGTTATTTAAACAAAAATTAATTTTTTTTTGCAAGAGAATCTCAATAATCCATAGTTGTTGACAGAAAATTAAATTTGTTGGGAAATAGTGCCAAAAATGAAATTATTTCCCAATTTCTGCATAACTTTTTTTTCGTTCTGACCAAAAGAAATTCTAGTAAAAAACAAAAATTCATTAAATTGTGGTTACAGCCCAACCCCTGCAGGTGCCCCTGTTAAGTAATATCTTTATTTATCCCTCATGGTTGATGGATATGAATATGAATAGATGAAACTACACACAACTATAAGGCAACAAAAATTTTACTATTTTTTTAAATATATATTTCACTTCTTACAATAGGTATATGAAAGGATATTTAGTTTATATTTATTTTAAAGAGGAGTAACTGAATATCTCTACATAGGTACAGTTTGAAGCAAATTGGGAAGTGAGAAATAATAATATAATAAAGAGAGAAAAATAAATATAACACAATTTTGGCTAATAGAAGAGTTTATACGTGAATGATTGGACTCTGTGACTAAATTCCCCCATTTAAAAAATCAGAGTAAAACAAATTACAAATGGTTTATCTAAATAACAGTAAAGTATTTGATGTAATTGCTTCTAAATATTTGCTCCTGCTTTTTTTAATGTTTTTACTTTACATTGTCAAATCTATTTTCTCCTTCGCAATCCTACTAGTACTCATATATGAATCCATGGATTTTCAAGAAGGGTCTTGTTCGTGTTGGGGTGTTGGTGGTTGATGAATGAGGATGAATCGAAATAGAATTGTACACAAATGTACATATATATAATATACAACATACAACTTCTAGCTAGTTTCGTCTGGTATGTATATATATATACATATTATATACAGGCTTGAATTTGATAATTATTTAGAAAAATTATATCTTTAGCAAATATTAAGACTCTGCATTTCCACTATCATCTGAGCCGGCCTCATCCTCTTCGTCGCTACCATCTTCGTCATAATCTTCGTACTCGTCATCGTCGTCTATATAGCAGTCCTCATCGTCATATAAATCGTCTATATCAACATTATCAGGATTAGAGGGCCGAGGTTTTGGTTTCAAACAGTACTCTTCCATAGTTGTTGGAACAACTACTCCGTCCTTCTCCGCTTCCGCTCGCGAAGCTTGAACTTGTTTCCTATATCATTGAAAATTAGTTTAAGTATATATATATAATAAGAAAATGGTGAACATCAGGGCTAGTGTTGTGTCTGTCTTTATTATGGACGGAAGACTTTAGTCCGGTCCAGTCCTAAAAACTTATATGACACCACATAAACTTATCAGGTCCGTCAAAGTCAGAAACGGAAAATTTGACGATAAAAACGTGTGGGGGGAGGGAAGAAATGTTGTTACTTTAAAAAAATTTCATTTAATCTTTACTGAAAATGCGCCTTTTCTATAAATATATCGTGTACAAGTTGTAAATTATATAAGCAAATAGTACAAGTTACAACCAAAAAATGAGATGTCTAATTGCAAATGAAGAGTTTGCATTACTTGGGATACGGATAATGCAATAGTTGAATATTCCATGGATAGTTTATATATATTACGGATGTACTTTATGATTCATTTCCATGAAAATTACTAAAATATAAATATTCTGCAGTCCATTGTTAACTTTAAAATGCCCACAATTATATTACTCATAAATGCATAATAATAACCATGTAGTTTTAATAGATTAAAATCAAATAATAGCATTGAGTAATAATTGGGTATTAGAATTATCAATGTTGTAATTAAATAAGACATTTTAAAACGAAGAAAGTGCAATAAGTGTTACTAGCAAACCTGTCCTAGGGAGAATTGCTTGTGGAAGAAGTCCCTGGAGAAAATTGCCAGTGGAGAAAACTTTTTGTTTCAACTTTATGATGAATAATAACACATTATAAATTCATAAAATATAGATATTTGTTCAAACAAAATTATAATTATTAAATTTTTATTTTATTTACCATTTACTCACAGGATTAGATAAATTATTTCCAACAGAAATCAGTTTAATAGTCTAATATTAACAAAAAGAAAAACACAAAAGTAATTTAAAATTTAGAGTACTTATAACAAAATTCAAGAAAAACCAATTGACTATTGACATAAAAATAATGTAATTTGCATGTAACGTAGCATCCATAAGACAAAAAAAGAATAGTTAAATGGTGTAAAAACACAGAAAAAAATGTGGATTTCAATTACAATCCGAGGGCTTAAACTATTTTTTGGTATTAAAGGGTTCCTTGGATGTATTGGATTGATTGGCGGTGGTTTTTAAGGATCAAGGGGTACCCCCAAATACCCTGCGTAATCCAAGGGATTTGAACTATTTTTTAGTATTAGAGAGGTTCTTTGGGTTATAGGATGAATTGGCGATGGTTTTTAGTAATACCACAACCTGTCCAATCCGAGGGTGGAGGATATTCAGCCATATTTCAGGAGACCCTAAGCTATTTATTCTCCCCTCCTTACCATTCCTCTTGATCCATTTAATAGAAGACTGAATTGAATTTAAAAAATTGCAAGGCATTTGTATTGAAATAATATTACTTGAAGTTATTGCCTTGGGAGATGGAACAATCAAATATGTTACCTAAGTTGTTATAAATAATATTAAGCGAATTTTATGCGAATGTTATGATTCATCATGAAGTTTGAACAAAATACGGACAATTCTCCTTATTAGCAATTTTCTCCCGGGCAATCTCCCACCCTCAATTTTCTCCACACGGCAATAAGTACAATTTATTAATAAGAGTTGTAACTTGTACAAAACATATATATATATATATATGTATATACATATTGTCAAGTACATACATGGCACTTAAACTTAAGTTCTATAATTTAATATTTAAGTATTTATAAAGTAAGAGTACTAATACTTGGTTTAGAAAGTTAAGTACTTTTAACAGAAAATTATGGAAAATAATTCACATATTTTGTTTGAAAATGTTTGAGAGCAATCAGTATTTTTATCAAATGTAATATTATGCACTTGTAACAGTTAAGTTTTGGGTAGACTAAGGCTAAGAATTTTATGGGACCTCCAAGAGGTCATGCTATGCCTCCAAAAGAAGGATGCAGAAGTACACCTACTTGAGTTATTCATCATTTAGGTATATGTTTGATTTTGAGACTTTAGATAAAGCAATTCAAATACTTTCAAATTTGGGCCCTTACTTCTTTTCTGATAACTTTTTCTAACTACTCACAGAAGCTTACATAATTGGGCAATTTTAATTAAAAGTAAACCTATATTTAATATTTTGAATATGGTTATAAATCACAATTTTTATCTAATGAACCTATACATTTCCGTTCTACCCTGCTATTTTAGAAACATACCTCAAAACTTTACCAATAAGTATCTGATCACACTCAATCTCCCCACTTCTAAAACATGTGTTATTTCCGGTTCCTCATCATCTTTCTGTTCTGTTGATAGCCGAAACTCGAAATACTACGTAAAAGGGATGGAGGGGATGGGGGAGGGACTATTGACTAATCTATAGCTACGCTTTTCATAAAATATGACATTAATACAGTAGACTTATGTCTACTAATTGTTGACATAGGGAGGCCCTAAAATCCGTCCCCTTACCAGATTTATACCCCCCCCCCAAAGAGGGAACTCCGAATTCTGGAAATGACTAGGGGATCTTCCTTTGGGGGTTGATTACCTTATGACAGGGCTGCAAGTGCATAGATTTCCTCCCCTCCCCCGGTTATCATCATATACAAAACAGGTAGCCTAAAATGATCTGACTGGAATTTAATATTGAGCTTGTATACTAGGGTGGGTTTCCCCCCTAAGTTTTTAGAATTTCGATTACTGCTAGTTCAGAAAAGAAAATAAGCTATGCCAAATTTATTTTCCTACGATGTCATCTTACAGTAGCACAACTATTTACAAGTTTGAAAGGACACAAAATTTATTTACTTCGTCAAATGTTAAAATAAATCATTAACCCTTATTTTACATAAATAAATTATGAAACATTATTCTAACCTGTAAAAAATATTAATAAAGTTATTTCCCCTAAAGTTACACTACGGAGCAAAAAGTGTATCTTCTATGTGATATCGATAATTATCATTCAGGGAGTTGTATTATTTTGTCACAATTTGGCTCTACTCTCTGTCCCTATATTTAAAAACAAATATATGAGGTGTGTTCAAACAATAAGGTGTCTCTTCAAATTTCGTGGTTAACGATTTGATTTTTTTATGTTAGTACATTCAAAGAGAAGTGTTTTGTGTGTTCGGCAATTTTTTGCTATTGAAAAACATTGATCAAAGAATTTGCATGAAATTTTGTCTAAAAAATGAAATTAAGTGTTTCAAAACACATTGACAGTGGCATACAGTGAAATTGTTCTGAGTAAACAATACCAAATGTTTACAAGTGGTACTAACTCTTCCAAGATGACCGGGAAGATGCAAATGAAGCACGTCAACAACAAATAAAACGTTGAAGCAGTGATCAAAATTGTTTTTGAAAATAGTCGAATGACTATCAGATTAACTGAGGATTTTGAAATATCGGTAGGCTCTTGCCATGAAATTTTTTCTAATGTTTTGACCATGAGATGAGTGTCAGAGAAGTAAGTTCCAAAACTGCTTAGTTTTGTCAAAAAGAATCGTCGCATGAGCATCGCTAATGAGCGGTTGACAGACGCCAATGATGATCCTGATTTGCTCAAAAGGATAAAAAATGGTGACGAATCTTGGGTATATGGTTATGATATCAAAACCAAAGCCCAATGGTCTAAATGGACCTATGAAAGGACGAATAACAAAAATCACCGAACACACAAAATACTTCTAACCATTATGTATGTCTCTCACAAACAAACATAACATTTTATACAGCTTTAAACAATAAATATATATTATTTTTCGAATGAACTAACATAAAAAAATTTACCATACCTAATTGTATACGTTGCTTGTGAAATATAAAAAGTAACCTTACTTTTTGAACAAGCCTAGTAAGTAAACAACACTCATACTCTATTGCAAATGTATTGCTTCTGGGGTATGATATAAAATAGCAAACTGTGGGGAATTTCACGAGTCCATTATGCATGTAATATGTACCTAATGATATTTTCGTATTCTTTGTCCTTCCCTTTGGACTCTTTCCACCTTCGAAACATTACTGAAGCGTCTACATTGGCCGGACTATAGGTATTGGGTTCATTAAGTAAACTCACGACGGATAGCAATATAGTTCTAAAAGACAGAGGGTAAAAATCATATATTGAACATATCTTAGTAACACATCAAATAACAAGATTACATACCTGACATTTTGAGTAGGATTCCACCTCTCACAAGGAAGTTCGCCACTTTGAGGATCATCTACGGGCGGATGAAGTATTGAAATACATAGATCTCCGTTCTATAAGTGACAATGATTCACAAATTAGTAAGTAATCATCTCTAATAAACACACATATACGCACAAAAAAAAATCAAAAAATCTCAGTGCATTATTATTAAATGAGATTTACTAAAAGATCCAAATAAAGTTTCTACGTGAATAAAAAATTGAAAAGCAAAATACTTTGGTTATCCAAACAGAATAATTGAAGTAATGCGATAATTGCCTTCTCACATTGTATATTTTGTAATCTTTTAAAATATAATAAAAATTTGTAAAGATAGAAAGTGAATGCCAACTTTTTGTACATGAAACATATTTTCTTCAAACAAAATATCTTCTTGACATTGGCTAATAAAAATGTTGTACATGTATAAGTTTATTAAAATAATGATTATTTATCCAACTGTATTAATCATTGATTGCATCAATGCTTAAAGGAGGCATATATGTACTAAATTAGTAGTATGTATGTTAAAATACGCACAACTTTAAAAAAATTCTTTTAAAGTTAAAAATGCCAAATCAAAACAAAACGTTTATAACTTGGCTTATTCTGTGAATTTAGAAAATGTAGAAGTATGTAATATTTCTATAAAGTAAAATATTATTACATAAGACAATCTATCTTATAATACAACAATAAAAGGCGGCAAGAGAAAGATCGAATGTAAACATTTCGAGCGTTACAACTACCGGGGCGAGGTTAAAATCTGAACACTATGTTATTAGCAAATTTAGAGGTTTTAGAGACATAAATAAAGTTGGACTCGTTGAAAATTTCATTTATTTTTTGTATTTATCAAGAAAATGGGATCTGAACATAACAAGATCCGACCACTTCTTCATGCAGAAAATCAAATTTGGAGACTCACTTCCTCCCGTCGATTTGGGCTATCTTCCCAAATGATAAATTGGCCCTGCAAGAAGACACTGCTCTTGCCCACACTGACTAAGTTGCACAAATCTTGACGCCAACCCTATGGATACACAGTTTTTTTTTTGGGGGAGGGGCTTGGTTTTTGATTTTTTAAATGTAAAAATCCAAAAATTAGAAGAATAAAATTCTTCTTAAAAAAAAAAAAAAATTGAGAGAACAATTTAAAAAAAAATTATTTTCAAATATTAACAGAAAATGAATTTTGCGACTGGGTCGATATATCATAGGAATACATGGCGTGTAAAGCCTTCAGGCGGAGCTTTGAACCAATCGTGGACACTAGGGAGGCTACATCAAAGATTGAGGAAACCATACAGCGGGTCTCCAAATGTTTTTATACATGTTTAGTGGCTACGAAAACATATCTATTTAAAGTTAAAAAACTAAGAATTTATCAGATTTCAACGTCACACCCAGTAAGACTTGATGATGTAATGGTAGATAATATTGAATGTACTATGTTTATGAAGAATCCAAAAATGTTATAATTACTCTTTAAGGGGGTTCTTTCCCTCACAAGGTTTCATAATGACATTCAATAACCTTCACCGTACGTAACAAATCATTATTATAACTTATATCAACAATTCATTATGCTAAGAGTTTCCTTTCCTTTCAAAAGCGAGGTACATATTATAAAATGAAAAAGAGCGCTAAGTACTATAATTCATTTTTTTCATTTAAATGAGAGAAGAAAAAAATAAAAATATGTCCACTATATAAATAACACAATATGTGGCCCGTTAACACAAAATCCAAGTAATTTTTTTTTCAAAATGGAGTCTGAACTAGATATATTTGTATTCTTCGACGAATTACTATGGTCAAACTATTCTGATAAATCCTTTGTACCCCAGGATATATTCCTCCCCCCCCCCAATTAAAACATTGATTACGCCACTGCTTTTGGAAGTACTATAAATTGCACTACTTAAAGTCGCAAAAATGTATCGTCACAATCAATTTAAACTATAGTGAACATTCTTAGGTATCTCAAACTTGAATACAAAGGCTATAATATAAATAATATGTCAATAAAATTTTTGGGCTACATGTATTATATTTTGTAAAAAATAAAGCGAAATTTTTCCTTTTTGATTTTTGTTCAAAATTTATTTCATGTTAACGCACCAGATTTGTGCGTAATATAAATCGAACTATAAATGTCAATATTAAAATTAAAGCAGAGGAGGAAAAAACATGTTCTACCGAGTGGTCCATTAAACTTTGAATTTTAAACTTCAACAAGATATAATTTATTAATTAAAAATAGAATTTCAACAAAATTAATACTATAACTAGATGCGTGTTTGAGCTCTCTTAATCATTAATGTATCCACTCTCAGCGGCAACAATGGATTCCAGACGGCAGCGGAAGGCCCGATACCCGCTGCAGATGTAGTCAGTCCTCTGTCATAGCGTCCCAGTACTAGCTGACAGTGTCTTTGAGAGCCTCGGTGTTTGGATGACAGACACGGCAGGCCTTCCCTCAACATGCACCCAAAAGATGTAGTTGAGAGGGTTGGCATCTTAAGGGGACCAAAAGTGAAAAAAAAAAAGAGAGAGTCTTGTAACGGAGGAGATGGGTTTCTTTCATTGTTGATGTCAAAAGTGGCTCTTCACCCTCACAAGGCTCTTTCTACCCGCTTTTTTTATAGCTCTCTAGACAGTTTGGTGTGAACCTCCAATATTTCTTGCACAGCCCCTCATGGACTAGAGGGGATTGGTCTGGGCTGTTTCTTTAACTCATACGGATCTAGTTTGGCCTTTTTGACAGAAACTTTCTTTCTTTCCAACGTTTTGGACTTGCTGATGGCGTAGGTGGTTGCCTTGAAGACGCCTAGCTGCTTGGAGTATGCGAATGGAAATGAGTGGACCACGTTAAGTGTCATTTTCTCGACTTGTACGTAAACTAGAGAGCTCAGTTTTTTTTTGTAACTAATTGTTTATGATTTAATAAAACGAAATATGAATTAATTTCAAATTACTCAACCTTCATTAACTATTGAATTAGTAACAGTTCAGATTTCAATGGATCACCTGGTAGTTCAAAATAATTATATAGGTAAAATCAATTACAGAGACGGACAAGACACATTGCCACCCTCTACTTTTTTTCATGTAAATACAACAATCCTGTCTTGATAGAGAGATGTGTCTATCTTGTTTAAAAAAATATATATAGTAATCATACATCAATTAAAAAGCTTTAAACTAATTATTAAAGAATTTTATAATATGATGTCTGTCACAATGTATATTTTACATTTAAATATTTGTCAAATAATTAGAATATGGATTTAAGAGCATTCTAAGTACTTATCAAAAATATTAAAAAAATTCTTTGAAAAGGTACATAAAATTATAAAAGAAAACTAATTGACAAAATATTACCTACTTAAACGAACGTACATCACAAAAAAATAAAACACACCGTTAAAAATGTGTATCTAAATGTATATAATATGTCAATTTAAAAGTTGCAACCCAAAAAGAGATGAAGAGTAGTGTTTGTGATGAGGATAATTTTAGATTTGTTCACTGAAAATGACTAATTGATACGTACTCTGTGGGACACCATACATTAAGTTCAAATAACCACAGTTGTATCATTAATAAATGCACCATTTACATAGATGGAAATAAATTAATGATAACATCAATTAATAATTGGGAATTCAAATGATCAATGTTGTAGTTGAATAAAGTGTAGTAAAACGTAGAAGTTGTAACTTATACAGAAATCGCAACTCGTACACAACATATACAGATCAGAGCATTTTCAACTGTCGTCATAAATTGCATCATAATAGAAGGAGACGCCATTTCGAAGGGGTCAAAGCTAATATTTTCAAAATTTAAAATGGACATATTCCGATAAATCTTGATTAACTTCGTTGAATGGCTTGAAGAAAAGAAAAAGACATAAAATTTGCATGGAATACTCCTTGACGCCAATTATAAATTAAATCAATGTAATGCTAATATAATATGTACTAAATTTCCAAAAAAAATGGCTGGATTTGTACATTTTTTTTTAGTTTATTTCATCGAATAGGTACGAGTAAAATAGAATCATTAAACTTATTCTTTCCATTGTTAATTTGTATCTACAATATGGAAATAAGATTTTATAACATATTGTTAATACATTAGGGTTAGATATATACTAAAACTAGGCATTAGAGGGATATATTTTTGATAGACAGTAAGATGCAAGTCCTTTAAAGTCCATTTAACATCCAATGGTTGACTATTTCCCTCGGAAAACTCGAAACTCGGTTGTCTAGGCCATCAAAATGACCGACATCAAAAGTGCTGACGATATATAGCTTTGTAGCAAAATGGTTATTGCGTTATATTAGAAACATAGGCAACTATTTTTAGATTCAAAACGAGTAAAGTTGAACTTGAAGTTTTTCATTTCACTCACAAGTCAAAAATTACTAACCCTTTCATTTCTGAAAATTGATTGAGAAAACTAGAAAATGCAAACATACACAATGATGCAAATTCTACAAGGGAAATACACTTAAATGCGGCTTACGGAAGAATACATAATGTGAATGCAAGCTCTAAAAACTAGTTTGAAAGGGTTAACGGTTCATTTTTCTTTCTACCTCGCTAACATGAAATAATAATATGTACATATAAGAAATGCAACCAAAAGAAAAGAAGGTATAATAGCATCCAAAAAGGTAAGAAATATAACAATGACCTTAAGGTCTCAACAACACCTTCATAACCAAATAAAAACTTGTAAACTTTATGTAATATAATTCGTCGACATCGGAGATATTAGCAAACAATCCAAAAATATTAAATTGTGTATGTCTTACTTCATATACGTTAGGATGCCAGACTTTAGAGATGAAACGAACCGTGGGAGGAGAATATGGATAATCGGAAGGAAATTTGACGAGAGCCTGAAAAAGAAAACACATTATGGTTAAATTAACAATAATAATAATTTGTTATCATCAAGTGATGATTGACGACAAATGATCGATTATGAATTAAAATGTTTTTAAATATAATTATTTTCCAAAAACAATTCTTATTCCTTATTAACATGATTTAACGCCTTTAAATAAGGTAGTCGAGTGTGGAGTGATATTTTAGAGAATTACATACATACATATATAATTTCAAATATATATTGGCAAACCAATTATACCACTAGACCATATCATTAAAATATATTGTTGTATTAGTATGATTCAATGAAGCATATTCTCGTCTTTTGTATCAAATCATTCTTGAAAATCTAACATCAACTTCAGTGAATCATAATGTAATGATTAACAACAAAGACTCTCTTATAGCCCCGTTACTATTAAGAATATAAAAACAGAGACAACCTTGAATGCAAATTCAAGAAGAGAGGAATACGTAGAGAGCAAATAAATATAAAAAAAACCAACAAGAAGCAAAAAAAAAAAAAAAAAAAAGAGAACCTAACTGTGAATTGCTTAAAAGTAAATTTAGATAATTGATAAAGAGTTTGAAAGAAGGGTAAGGTATTATTATCGGTATATATAAATAATGTTCAACTATGCTAATGCGCCCCTGAGAGAGAATCCCTCTTCTCAATGGAATTCAAATTCAAGGACAGTACAGTTTATATACTTGAAATATTAGATGCAATTAGAAAAGGATATGAGACCTTCAACAAGAGAATTACTTTATACTTTTATAAATGTATCATAATCATATAACTAAGAAATAAAGTCAAACCTAACAAGAATTGAAGGAAAATAATATAATATAAATATCGTTTTGTTATTAAACACTAAAAAACATTAAGGGGTTTAAAAGTGGAGCACAACTACCTCCCTGAGTGATTTTCATGGTGTGGTTAGGAATGTCTTTGGTGGGATGAATACAGCATGGGAGTCATTTTTAAGGGGATGAAAGCTTTGTAAGTGAATTACTTCAAATTGTTCACAAGCCCATCCAAACAAAGGGAATTTGAAATACAGCAGTCAGGAATAAATATAACATTTTGCTAATTAGAAAAAAATCAATACTCATTGGATGGAAGAAGAGTGAGTTAGACCTTTTAAATCCTAAGATAACTTTACTTCATTTGACATATTACTCTATGTAGGCAATACGCATTGAGGGCCAAATGACTGTTTGAACATTATTACAGTGCAACTGACGAACATTTAAATTACAGCTCTCAGATGAAATGACATTAAATAAAGGCGGGAACCTCCTTCCATGCAGTACACTCATGCGGAAAAACATTGGACTTTATATTGAGAGATGGATCTTAATAGTAACTTTTCGTAATGAACGTCAATGCCACTTCTAAGATAGGAATTCATCACGTCAAATGATAAGGTTAAAAGAATTGAGAACGTTAGTTTACTTCTCTGCTCAAGAACAGGGCTGCCAGTCCTTGGGATTTACCTCAGATATTAGGTTTTACAGTATCATCTTGGGGTTTAGTTCAGACAAAAAATTGAATCTTAGGTTTTACGTAAATAATAAGCTAATAAAGAACCATAAATATGTTATTTTATAACAAAATATAATATATATAATATAATGCAGTCTCGCAATTTATATTACATACACATTTGGAACTTTTTCAAACATGTATGGCTTAAAATGTTTGAACTATAGTGAGGCTATGGCCACATTGCCGCCACACGTTTAAGACATTTAAGTATAAAACATTTGTAGATCTTGCTAAATCGATTCATGTAATATATAAAATTTATCATCGAGAGTTTAAATACTTGATAAATATGTACATATGTAGAAAAAAAAGAAGAAAATTGAAGTGAAATTTGATGAAATAAGAATTTAAAAAGAAACGTAATTTTCGGTGTTCTAGACTGCTTAGAATTGTAACTGAGGGAGAGTGAGGCAGTTGCTATATAATTCTTGAATAAAGCTAAGAAAATAACTCATTATATGAATATTCTTGTAGCCTTGGGGGATTTTATTGGATTTTGGGTGTTATTTATATAAAGAATAGCTACTACGTCTGGGATTTAGTTGAAAAGTTCACTGGAAGCCCTGCTCAAAACACAAATATATGATTGCAGTTGCTTTGTTTCTTGACTCAAGGATTACAAATGAGCAGCTCAAGACTGAGAGGTCTAATGAGTGGAGTTCTTGTAAGTAAGAAGGAAAAACAGGAGCAACAACGCCTCGTTACACACTCTTTCAATGACTTTCTTCGCCTCCTTCCTTCCTTCCTTCCTTCCTTTGTCAATAACAATAATGAAGAATTGTTTTCAGTTTTTGGGATCCCCTGAATCAATCGCCAGATGTTCCTTTGTTCATCATCACCTTAAAATATCCTCCTTGATAAAGCGTATCTGGAGGTCCGAAAAGAGCCACTTCCCATTCGAACAAGTTATTTTCGTCAGGTAATTTAGGTCTTATACCCTCTAGCGGATCTTCTTCGAGAGATTTGTATTCAAGGGCAAGGGCCCTGACAGCCGAACTCGACGCGGTTCCACTGGTTGTGGTCATTTGGGATGATGGAGAATGAATTTACTAGCCAGGAGAAGGAATGGAAATGTTGAAGTAGAAACAGAGGGAGAGAGTGAAAAAAGGCAGCCCAACTATACCCAACAACTAACTACTACTGACGACTGAGACACACACAGAAGAAGAAAGAAGTTGACGTCAGTTTAAAAAAAGGAAGAGACGCGCGCGCACAGTACACACAGTACCAGGAGTTGAACGACGTTTCCTTTTCTATATGAAAATATACTACTACAGCTAGATTCGAGCAGGGAGGGAGCTTATTGAATTTATTTTTCCTCTTCGTTTTTAATATCTGGCTACGTAGTCTAGTTAAAAGCGCGCTCCTTTACAGACAATCCTCATTCCTCTCCTGCAGTCTCCACCTTGCTCCGCCTCCTTCCTTGTCTCACTCACACACTCTCTGCACCTCCTTTTCCTTCTTCTAAGTTGTAACATACAACTTGTATGTAATGTGAAATGTTCTTAAATAATAATACCAAAGGAGATAGTCAGCTCACAATGGAACAAAGAAGACGACAAACCAATATTATAATTTTTTTATATTTAAATAGTAGAGAGTGGTTATTAAAATCTTTTGAAGAAGTAGAATTGCTTCTGTTAGCAATCAATAAAATGTCAAACGTCTTTAATATATCAAAGTACATTTTGTACTTTTAATTTGCATTCAATACGTCTTTCAAATTCTTGGAGTATGACACAAAGCACTAAAAGAAGCTATATTAAGAACTGTGTTTGATATATATATATAACATAAAGAAGAAGCCTTTACTTTATAATAGTATGATCGAAGAAATGTCCAGTAACAAATATATTATAGCAGACAAAGATCCTTTGTAGCCCCAAATGCTGTTATTTATTTTTACTGCGTTGTTCTAAGCTGAAGAACAAGTTGACAGACATTCATCTTGTTCGTATATTATAGGCTATAATTTATAATACTGAGCTTTGCATGGGGTCCTGACATAGTATTAATTTTAATATACTTGTTAAAATAATAAAAAAATTGTTCATAACTCTTTTTTATTTCAATCTTGGAGTACATATATACAGGATTATATGTATATCTATAAATTTAATATTTTGAAAAAAAAAATAAAAACCAAAGTTATTCACAAAAAATTAAATTTTTTTGAAAAAAAATTCAAAAATCCAAAAAAATTTACTAAAAAATTTAATTTTTTGGAATAAAAGCTCCAAAATCCAAAGCTATTCACAAGAAATTAAATTTTTTGGAAGAAAATTTCAAAAATCGACCACTATTTACAAAAAATTCTAGTAAAATACCTTAATTAGGGTTGGGTTTTTTTTTAGAAAAGTGATTCAATGAAAAGTGAATAAATGTTGTTTTTAAAAAAAAAATTGTATTAGCGGAGCTACAACCATTTTACACCCCCCCCCTACGGACGCCCCAGCCATATCATATAATATGACACTCAAACTCATGTCGGTCAACGTAGCTCATTATTGCTCCAAGTGTGAAAAATAATTTTCGTTTTAAAGAATTAAATTCAATACGCATGAATTAAGACAAATGATGACACTATTAAATAATACTTTTATACATATAAAAGTTGTTTTTCAGGACATGTTATGTTGCAATCATTTTGAAATTTTTGTGTTTAAGCTTTCAAAAACACCAAATGTTTGTCTATAGAGAATTTTCACGTGTTGTCAGCATTTTTGATGTCGGTAATTTCGGGGCCTAAAAAACCAATTTGGTTAACAATAAAAACCCTTTTTCATGAATTTTAAGGAAAATAGTCAACTGTTACATGTTAAAATGGGACACACAAATAAAAGGACTTGAACCTCACTCTCTAGCAAAAATATATAACTCTATTTCCTAGTTATCTGGTTCGTCTCGTAGGCTGGAGGGCCGCAGCTCTTCCTCCCAAAATTAAGGAATTTTTACTTTTTATACAATGTTTTTTGGTCAGGACTAAAAAAAAACAAAAAAAACCCTGCAAAATCAGGGAAAAAAATATATAATGAAAGATTTTATTTACAGAAATTAACAAATGAGCGCATGAACGATTTTTTAAAGAAATGAATAGATGAACGGTAAAAGTATGAACCAGTTCAAGCTTGATATTATGTAAATATAATAGTGGCTCTTTTATTTAATTTCCAAGAGATTCAATTTCATAGTCAAAATGAATTAATCCTTTATAGGGTAATATACTTTACTGGATACAACCCCCTATTGTGGCCAACCCGACAATAATTCAGGGTACAATTTGGGTGTTGTGAGGGTCTCAAGTATTGGCGGAGGGTTGCATCCCATTTTGGGAGCCAGTGGTACTTGAAAACACCCCCAACATTCGGGGTTTATGAGGGTTCTTAGTAGTTACTAAAGTATCGGCAGTACCCGAAAACATCCCCATCATTCGGGGTATACAATGACAATTCATAAAGTGTATGCGTCGTTTCTTCATAAACTCATACGAAATGGTTTTATACGAAATTGTTGTGATATACAATGTCCAAATAGGAAAATGTTTTATACAAAATGTCCTTATATGAATATGTTTTATACAAAGTTACCGTACACCCCTTTATATGGCAAACTATGAAGGGTTGGCTCAAAAAATATAATTTTTCTAGCAACTGGTTGTTTTTAGTTTTAAATTCGAGTATTCAGAAAAAATTCTATTTTACTTTTTTTTAATATGATTACATTTGGCACCATTGAACGCTAGGTTGTCCAAATTTAGATGCATATTTTTAGTTTTAATTCGAATAAGTATTATATGCTTAATTTTGTTTCCACCCAGACACATACTGCGCATAGACACATAGGGGGATGCTACACCCTCCTCCCTTGATGAAAAATCTGTTGTCAAATCAGTTGAAAAGACAACGGGTTTCTTCCTAAAATATGTTGTCAAATTTGTATTTTGTCACAATTTATAAATTAACAACATTTTTTTTTCTTAATAAAAAATATCAAATGTCTTTTTAAAAAAAAGGTAATTCAAAAAACATTTCGTCAAATATCAAATTTTCTTTCCTTCCCAAAGTGTGCGTGCAGGGAAATCCCCAAATGCTGAGTCAAGGTAAAAGCTTGTCTCTGTTGACTGCATCTCATCAAGGGAAAAGAGTGTATCACTTATGTGGAAGATAACCACTTAAGGTTTCTTTTTATTCAGGGCTTGTCTTGGTGTCCTCTTGTAACTCTTAAAGTCAAGGTCCTCACGAACAAGCCTTCTCATGTTGCTTCAGTCCATGTCAAACTCGCATGAGTTTCTATTGATCGTGCCCTTCCCCTTTTTCTCCTCAATGCCATTTTTGACAGCCTCCACGTAGTGTAATACTCTCAGGAGCCTTAGCAGCCCCCCCCCCTCTGCAAGGTTTGGTAAACAATCTTCTGGAAACACCAAGGTCGCGACTGATTTCTGTCGATGTCTTGCCTTGTGAGAACGGGCTATAATTTAACTTCTACGCTTCATCTCATTCTTTGGAATTGTTGTGACTCAAAGGCTTTACAAGTTTGTTTTTTATAAAATGCAGTCGCTCTAATTGAGTTAAACGACCAATGTCTGGAGGAAGCCTAATTACTTAATATATTTTAAATAATTGGATTTAAGACATAATACACGAAGTTTGAGTGCACATTTAAACAATTCTGGAGGAACATGGTTAATAGAAATTCAAGGCTAGACCATCATGTAATCATACATGCAAGAATTTTCAATTTGATGTATTGTACCGCCTGCTGGGCAAGAGAGACAGATTTTAACAAAACACAAAACCTCTCAAAGTCTATGACGTCACTATTGGTAGAATTTTCTATTTGATGTATCTTACCTACTGCTTGTCAAGAAATACAGATTTTTGACAAAATACGCAACCACTCATACACTATGACGTCAATATTAAAAAGCGTGATGGAAGTCAAATATCAGTTGTACACACGTTATGGCATAACCTTGTATTTCTATTAACCTAGCGGAGAAAGAAAAAGAGGAAAATTAATATCCATTCTTAAAGATATCCTCCAAATAAAATTCCATGAAAGGAAGACAAACAAAGCTATGACTTGAAAAGAGACTCTTGGAGGGGAGGAGATAAGTCGACCAACAACAGAAGAAGAAACTGCTTCCAGCATTCCTTCCTCATCTCCCGGCTCATAAAAATAGATTCAAAACAAAAAGCTGTGTTGCATGGGAACGACATCAATGAACCAGGACTCATCCTCATCCTTTGGAGAGGTTTGGGAGTCAAAGGACTTTCGGAATTATTTTCGAAGGTCTGAATCACTACTTAGAACAGACAATACAAGGAACTCATAACAGAAAAGTATTTTTCCCTCGTCTTCGGAATCCCCGAGTCCCTTCTCATTAAGGTCCAATGTCCATAGTATATCCAGAATACTCTATGTGGCGATGGAATGAATAGCTCCCTCTTTTCTTTGGAGAAAAAGAGGAGCACTCTCGTTTTTCTCTAAGTACTTACTGGCAAGGAAATTATTATTCCTAAAAACATGATAGATGGTCAAAACTCGTCAGTCGATCCTTAAATCTTGAAAGGAAGACTCCGTTTCAATAGAACACCTCATGCCCGCGTTTACTTGAGAATTTTCTTTTGCTGTAAAACATTTGCATCCTCCAACTAGAAATGACGAGAACAATTTTCTACAATCTTATCTTGCAGTCTGCAGTCCACTCCTTTAATTGATCCTTTCTCATCCCATTCAGAATAAGGGCGGACGTAGAATTTGCTTCAACAAGATAAACAACAAAAGAGAGCTCAACATTATTTACTTAACCTTAAGAAATTCGCTATTGATTAATGTTCGCCATAATGATGATCAAGATGAAATACTTAATAACTTTGTTATATACATCTTCTAGAGTCAATGGATTCACTGATTCGCTGACAAGAGCCAATCTAAACACTACCTCATTTTTAACAGCAAATGAAAAGTTGTATTGTCTTAAGCGAGCATAACATTAGCCCTGATATGGTCCTTCAAATAAAATATGTCAATTTTCATTCTTTTTTGTGACTATCATCTGTGGCCCCTCCAATCCAAGTGTAATTTTCGAGGGTCAATAAAAATAATTTGTTCATAGAAATTGACAATAATTCGCCAAAGAATACAAATGTAATCCGCACTCAATTTTGAGAAAAATCCTTCTAGCTTGCTTTTGTGTTGACGCTCCACATATGTATAATGAAAAATCAACTGTGTCTTAAGTGGTAAAAAAGTAATCATTAAAGTACATTTAACATATAAATTGCTAAAAATGAACTAACTTGACTATTAGATTGATTTATATACTGAAATTCAGTTATGTTGAAGTAATTAATTATCATAAAGACCAAGGAGTTTCAAATGCATACTTTGACTGAATATTTGGTGCGTCAACATAAAAACAACCTTCAACAAAAATCCACCAAGGAATGTCCAATTTATTACTTTGCTTAATATACATATAAATGCATGTATAAACTCATGTATAGCATGCATCTGGTGTTACCAAGAGTCTTAATTCACTAGTCCTATAAATATCGCTCCCGCCTTCTCTTTGCTCTCTGCGAAATGATCATCCCTCCATATCGGGACTCCTGTAACGAATTTAAAAGTAGAGGAGGAATATTCTATTACAATATACACACAGTACTACTGCAACGAGGTTGGGTGAGGGTGGGATAAAGCTTTAAACCAAGTAGTGAAACGACCACGAAAACAATAAACAGGTGAAAATTGTTTTGCTCGAAATTTACTTTTTTTACATTATTTAGCTATTATTTCTACAATAACAACTCTAGCTATAAACGAGAATTTATTCGTGTATAAATAAAAATAGCTAGATTTTTACCATAAATGTAGAAAGTACAATACTGAATAGATTATAATTCTAGTATTAATAAATAACTATTAACTATAGTTTAGTTATTTGAGTTACAAATTATGTGAGGTGATAAGATGAATATATGGGAGTACTCCTAGAATGTTCGACTTTTACAGCTCTGCAACTTGTCCTTTAAAGGAGTGGATGAGCTTTAAACCATATCAAGAGTAATTTTAGAGAATAACTCTGCTAGTCAATTGACCCCTACAAGTACTGTATGGCTGTGCTTCGCACTGCCGGATGATACCTACTAGAACATTAGTTTAAATGGGTTCTATTTTTTAGATTAGTTCAATTCTAAAATTCATCATACTCCTCCTAAACATGGAACCGAGAATGTTTGACTAAGTCGCCGACAATCAGGAATATAGCCTTACAATGCATGCAATTTAAATTATTGGAAGAGATTGAGTTCGATGAAGCTTTTTCGTTCTCTTCAAAATGCGTCTTCGCATTATCAAAAAGATCGTCTGCCCCCTTGGAGGACAGGTTGCAAACCTTACAGATTAAAAGATCCAAAGACTCCAAAAGATTATTCTTGTCAAATGACATAATTTATTTATAATTTAAAAGTAATATACTTAACTAAATACGTACGTAACTATATAGAGACTAGAATATGATATAATACATATAAGATAATTATAAACAGAAACACCTGTTATCGTTTTCAGTATAAATAAATGAATGAATTCATAGGAAAAGCGACATCTAGCGAAAAAATGTAATAAATACTGACCATACTATTTTCTCAGGCCAACGGTCGTGTTTCGCTATTTGGTTTAAACTTTTAGTGTGGGAGAATGGTCATTTTTATGAAGTAGTTAATTTTGGAGTACATCACCGGCGGTAGAATATATTTGTAAGTGGGGGAGGGGGCAAATTATGTAATGGTGACGTCACCAGGGCTTCCGAAAATTATTTTTTGGGGGAGGGGCAGGGCCGTTGGACTTTTTGAAAATTTTGACATAATATTATTGTTGTTCTAGAAATCCTAAATTAGATAAGAATTTTTCTTTAATTTTATACTTAAAATTTTTGGGAAAGGACTAAATTTAACCGAATAACCATACTCTTTTGCGATAATTTTAGAGTTTGAACAAACAAATATTTTTGTACCTCGAAAATTATTATATTTAATTTTTTTTTGAGAAGACAAATATTTTTTATTGTGATAACCATACAATTCCCTAAAAGTGGGGGTAGGGGTAATAAAATCTATGGTTCCGGCACCATTAGGATATATTTCCCCTATTCCCTTTGTTACAGCTGTACTGGATATACATATTTCGGACAATTATTGACTGTTTAAATTTTCGGAAGGAAATAAGGTTCCTCCAAAAATATTGTTATTTGACAAAAAAAAGTTTTTTTTTTTTTTTTTTTTTTGGGGGGTTAATATTTGACTACATAGCTCATGTATTTCAAAAGGAAATGCATTGAAATTTAGTTTAAATATTTACAAATGCGCTTTTACATCTTATTTCACAAAATCAGCACCGTTGGTCTTCACGCAGCTTCAATCTGAAGCTATAGAAACCCTTTGGACGAAGTCCCTGGAGATGGTCCTCAATCCAGGTCCACATTAGCCTTCAGGATATTTATAGATGGGTAGATGACCCATACTACCTTCCTTCCAATGGCTGCCAGATGTCAAAGTCAAGATTGTTGGGATTGGGGGAGGATGGGCCCACATTTTTATCTCCCTGAAGTGGCCATGTTCTTAGAGGACCACTTTTGAGTCTTCATCCCTGTCTGGCTTGGTGCTCTATCCTGCTACCAGACATAGTTCCTTGTCTGAATATATGGCTTCCAGGCAGGGTTTCACCTTTGTCGCCATGACCAAAAAGTACTCAGACTTAATCCCACAATCGGGGCTAAAGTCCTTGGGCGAACTTCCACAATGTTAGTAATGGTTGAGAATGGTACTTGAGCTCTATGATCCTCCGTTAATTGGCCTCCTCCATCTTTCCCATTGGCCAGAGAGCAAAAGTCAACAAATAAAAATTTTTTGCTCCTCACGTTGACTACCTTATACTAAAATGTGAACCGAGAATATTATAATTTATAGGATTGTCAATTTACAGACCACGTAAAAAAATAAAGTAACAGTTAGTTTTCACTAATCTGTAACTCTTTCATTATGATAATGAATTTTTGGTGATATAAATATAATTTGCGGGGTCTCAAAAGGATTTATCAGAATAATTTCTCGATAGAAAGGAGAACAATTCGCAAAGGAATACAAATGTAATTCAGATTACATTTTGGGAGAAATCATTCTAGCTTAGTTTTGTACTGATAGAACACATATTCTCTTTTTCTATAGTGAATTTAGAGTATCCTACTTAAATACTCCATGCTATAAGTAATAAGTCATACTAACTTATGAAGATATAATTATAAGATGGATGTATCAAATATTTGCAGATTCTAATTAATGATGATACCGTCTACTAAATCTAAAAAATAAATGAACTATTTCAAGGACAAATCTACATATTATTTAATAATTATTCTTTCAATTTGAATACTACAAAATATTTACAACTTCCCTTTGAGTTATTTAAATATATATTAAAATTATAACCTCTGTCTGTATTATAAATAGGTACCCAAAAATAATAAAAAATTGTGCTACAAAAGTTTAAAAAAAGGAATAAAACGTTGGAACAATGTACTTTCAGAAGCAAGTTATTCATTTAATAGAAACACCCCCATTACATTTTTAGGGCGTCTGCATGGGTTGGGCTGGAGGGCTGCAGCCCACCCCCTCATGCCAAGAAAACAAAAACAAAAAGAATGGAATTTGTGCTTTTTACCAGAAAATAAATATTAGAATTTTGTTTTCAAATAATTAAATATTTGAAATTGTTTATAATTTTTCAATTTTTTTCCACAAATTTAATTTTCTCCTAATATCTATAAATTATTGAAATTTTTCTATGGAAAATTAAATATTTTTCAAAAAATATGAAATTTGAAGTTTAATTTTTAAATTTTTTTTTCCAAAAAATTTAATTTTTTGAATATACCTATGAATTTTTGAAATTTATTTAAAAAAAAATTTAATTTCTTGTAAATAACTGTGAATTTTTTAAACTTTTTCCAAAAAATTTAATATTAGAAGTTTAATTTTTGAAATTATTGTCCAAAAGTTTATTTTTTCAAATTTTCGCGTCTGAAAAGGAGGGTTGCTATATGTTGAGGTCCCAAAAATCCGGAAAGTTGTCTCTCAGGTAGGCTTGTGTCATATTGAGTGAAAAAAATGGGTCCGTGAATTTGTCTCTTACCCTAGTATCACTTTCTTATCCAGAAGTTCGATGTAAGTATCTGCATTGAGCCACTCCTCCCTCCATAAAAATAGGACCTGTGTTGACCACTGAACTTTTTGTTCGGAAGACATGTTGCACTGAAGCTAAGACATTATTTGGATGTTTCGTTTGTGATGTAGCAGCTGTTCTGCTTCTTCACAGTGGCATCATTGGGCTTGAAACAATTCAGAATTTTCTTTGCTACTTCCAACTATTTCAGTTTGCTCTGTTCAGAGATAATATGTGATTTTACACCAATGTCATTCAGGATTGAAAATAATAAAATGTGTACTACTAGATAAGATCAACCCTGAAGTTATAATATTTTCCAAGCACAAATGCAATTTTAAATGTAGAAGGCTCTCTTCTTTATAGGAGTAATACATTTTCTTCCACCAAAATCATATAATCGGCAGCTGACATTAATAAGGGTATTAATTAATAATTAAGTAGTATCTCACTCCTGTCTTCTCCTGGCGCTCTCTTTTCCTTATAAAAATGTATACTCTATGATATCACATATTGTTTTGTATGTATACATTATTTTGTAAATGTTGAGAGTTACTTTATAATCATAAAGTTCTAAATTTAAATTACATATATGGTAGTTATATATATATACATATAAGACCAAAGAATGTAGCAAAAAGGGGAAATCACATCCTCCAATGACGATGCAAATACCCTTCACAACTACAGGGTGAGTCAAACTAACTTCCTTTTTTCAAAGGCAAATAAAACAAGTTGTTTAATTCAAAAAGGTTTTATTTTTGTTTTATAATGAACGTAAATCATTAAAGTTTTGTTTTACATAGCTTTAAAGATCACAATAGTTAAATGGCGTCCCCCAGAATCTTTACACTCGACAAACCGTTTTGTGGTACTTTCTATGACCCTCACTAGCGTATCGGCAGGTATATTGATCACTTCCACTCTGATATTGGTATT
This sequence comes from Lepeophtheirus salmonis, assembly GCF_016086655.4. Taxonomy (NCBI): domain Eukaryota; kingdom Metazoa; phylum Arthropoda; class Copepoda; order Siphonostomatoida; family Caligidae; genus Lepeophtheirus; species Lepeophtheirus salmonis. The sequence continues at coordinate 10,257,405 of NC_052134.2, forward strand.
CAAATCGGCCAGGCTTCTTGGACGGTTGACATAAACTTTGGATTTCAAGAAACCCCACAAATAAAAATCACAGGGAGCTAAATCCGGTGAACAGGCTGGCCATTCCAAATCACCCCTTCTTGAAATCAGGCGCCCCGGAAAGTGTTCTCCAAAACATTCATTGAAGCCCTTGAAGTGTGCGCCGTTGCTCCGTCCTGCTGAAACCAAATCTCCCTTAGGTATAATTCCTCAATTTGCAGGACAAAAAAATCAAGTAACATCTGAACATAACGGTCTGAATTTACTGTAACTGTGACCTAATTCTCTTCAAAAAACCAGGGGCCGATAATTCCAGCAGAGGAAATTGCACACCACACAGTGACCTTTGGTGAATGCAACAGCCTTTGATGTAATTCTTGTGGATTGGTATCAGACCAGTAGCACATGCTTTATCTATTGACGCTTCCCGACGCATTGAAATGACTGAAATTAAATGACTGCATTACGAAAAAAACTTTACGCCTGCCTCTTTGAAATGAGGCCACGTGCGCTCCTTCAATTCAACTACAAACCAAGTGCCACAAACTATAAAAAAGGAAGTTAGTTTGACTCACCCTGTATAATTATATATTTTGTACATATAAATGTGTAAATGATGTACATATGTGAACTTATTTGTTGCTCTTATCACTAACTATACTTTTACAAGTACTCCTACATTATAGATCGTGATAATTTAATCTTTTTTGCCTTAACTTTATCTTTCAAGACATAGAGCACTTGACAAATAACTTTATGAATTAATTATATACGAATGTTGTTGTTTTTAAAAATGTATGTACATGATAATGTATCATTGGTACTCCATATTATTGGCCTTTGCAAATCATAGGGGAGATGAATATACGTAAATATTTACAGCTTTATGTTCATAACGTCTAATTATCGTTAAATTAAATTAATTGTGGACAAAATAATTTAAAAATTACTTTCTGAAGTATTTCTTCGGTATAAATGAAGAGATACACAAGTTCCATGTCACTAATTAAATTAGAAAATTATAAAAGCCGTTTTTACTTCTACACGTTTTTATTTTGTGCCATTTTTATGGCAAACTTTTGAAGCAAAAGTTTGTAATTCAACAATTTTCTATACTTTATATTCAATATGTTCCCCTCTATTCTGAATGATGGCTTCAATACGGGGACGAACAGAAATAAAGCTGGCTTTGATAAAGTCCGAGGACAAGTTGTTCCATACCTCCGGGATCACGGCCTTTGAATAAGAAGTCTTGTTCGTCTTGCCCTCCAAGACGCACCAAACAGCAAAGTCCCGGGGGTTCACGTCGGTTGAGGACGAAGGCCAGAAGTTTGCAAGCCAGAAGGCAGCCATTTTCCCTCTGAAGAAATGCTCCACCTTCTTGGACGTGTACCGAGGCGCTGTCATGGTTAATCACATAGTTGTAGCAGGGGAATGTGCACTTCAATATATGGTATCTGACAACCTTGTAGTTGATGTCCATGTTGATTTTCTCGTTGGCCAGGAAGAAGTAGGGAGGCATCATGCTGCCGTCAGACACCACAAAGTAGAGGACCCTGACTTTAACTGGATTTTTGGTCCTGAATGTTCCCTCGACCTGAGCTCTTCATTCAGCCAAGAATTTCTCTTGTTCTTAGCGCTTCTGAGCCTATTCTCATTTACATTACTGCAAATTCGATATTTTCTTCTATTTTTGTTGGATAAAGGTGTTAACATTTACAATTATTTTTTCAGTTTTGTCTCCTTATTTGAAAGACAATCATAAACTCATATCTACAGTTTTTCTGCAATGTGTTTAGATTTTCAATTTTTCTTGTAAGGTTGTCATAGATTTTCGTTTAGAGAGTTGCAGTGTCTGGAATACATTGTGTATGTTATGTACAGGTTAGCTGTAAATAACAAATTAATCAGGTCAGAAGCTGACAGTCCGTTTTTTTATATGGACTTTTCAAATTAGAGAAAATCAAAGAAGAACATCAGGGACCACAAGAAATTCCCTATTTATTTTGATTCAACTCAAATGATTGTAATCTACTCCAATAGAAAAAGAACAAGCTACGAAACATAAATATTTACAATATTGTGCAGAGGTACTATGTTGTCGTCAGAGCCCTATAAGAAGAGTTTCGTCGCAATATTTCAGTGCCCCCTTGTAACAGATATCAAATTGCCGAAAAAGAACTCGAAATCAATCAATGGTTGCAAAAAAATAATTTTCTTGAGCTCATATACACGATTAATTATTATAAGAAAAGGGGAATAATTACTTTCATAATAATTTCTTTAATTTACTTTATTTCTTACACACATGCTTCGGCTTCCGAAAGTAGAAGAAGCTATTCTATTTTCTTTGATAATCACAGTTTATATTCATAAATGTATGTCCAATATTATTATCTTAACATACTTAAACACAGTTAAACTTAAAGTTACATGACATTTGGGGACATTTCTAGACGACTTAATTAATGGAACTGCCACTCCCTTTATTGAGTTTACAATTTTTTTCATTTTTTTTGAACTGATTGATATAAGATTTGAATAAAGCCTCTATTTTTCGTCCAAACAGTTCTTGACACAATAGATTAATCCTCCATTCAAGGACATATAGTTCTTCGACAAAAGCAATGTATTAAACTTATTCGCAGACGTATTAGGGTCAATGAAAAAGATTTTGCACTTTTCACAGTGAGTATGATTTTGAACCGTTTTTGAAGACAGTACCCAACCAAATATTATAGAGTTCATTTTAGCCATGTCATGAGGATTAATAAGGATGAATTCATTTTCTTCTCGAAATTCGTCATGAATACTTTTTTACTCTTTCAAAGACACGAGGAATGTAGAGTTGGTCATCTTCTGGTAGTTTTGTTATTGCTCTCTGATGTATATCATAATTCGTATGCATTTACAGTATATGTTAAGATTTGTAAAAATGAATTAATCCTTCTGGCCTTTTGTATGTAGCATGTTTTTTGGTGAGCACTCTAGAGACTAAAAAAAAATATTACAAGGTTCAATTTTTGAGGGGTAACATATAACAATAATGCGTAGTTATACAAAACTTATTTAGTTTTCAAAAGGTTCATTTTACTTCCATGTACTTTATACAAAAGTTACTTTTCTACAAAAGTAACAAATTTAATCTAAAAATATATATACAAAAACCTTAATTAAATTTACAGTAACATTTTTTATTAAAACTTTAAATCTGTTATTAATAGTACTTTACTACACTTTTAATTTGTAAATTTTATCCAACTTTGAACTGTCGAGGAGTTATTTAATTTCCAACATACTTTTCTGTTTGCCGGTAAAAAAATGGGAATTCCCGACATAAGATATCGGTTTTCTCAAAAATGGTGCTATATTTTTTTTTTAATTTTCAAAATTGATAAATATAGAAATCAATGAGTATTGAACAGCCTTCAAAAGTTTTGGGAACACTTTCGACTAAAAACAATATGTTTATACATACGTCTTATTTATAAATAACTATATTTTCCACTGTTTTGGTCAACCTATTTTCGGCTATAAAAATGCCCATGCCAAGGACGTCTCTATAGTATGGACTGCCGTGAGAGGGAAATGAATGCACTTATTTTCAGTTGTATAAAAGAATATTAAGCGTAAAACATATAAAGTTGTGATTTCTGGGGTTTGATTGTTGCGACTTTGAAGACGATGGGATAGAAGCAAAGCATAAGCGAGTGGTGCTCAAAATTATTGAGCGGGAGCGCGCTCATTTTTTAAAAATAACAAGCAAGAAATAATGACCCCCACAGGTGAAAGCAATACACTGTACTTTGTTGCGGGCTACATTGCTCACTCAAACTAAAATGTACATACATCATGCAGATATTTTCTGGATGTTGGTGACTCTCTACTTAACACTGGTTTTAGGATCATGACAAACTCTGAAGATGAACAAGTTGACTTGGGCAAGTTCATTGACATCTTGAGCGGAGAAGGGCTGTCCACTCAACAGATATGCTGTTCCTCACTTGTCATACGTTCAATCTCTGTTTATATTCATCAATTTTAAACAGGAAGAAAAATACTGCCTTCTCAACTCACTAAACCCAAGAAATTGTTTTGTAGTTACAATCTGTGACAAAATGCCGCAGAGCTCAGAAACTTATATTCAAGTAATGTTTGAAACAGAGTGTGAACAGGGTCACAAATGGTTCTGCATTCTTGGGAAGATTTTTTTCTTCTCTTTATTGGTCTAGGGAAGTTATATACGCAAAAAATATAAAAATAATCATTATAGTTTATAATCAAATCCCTAAACTAAAAATACATGATTACTCTAAACATGGGGAACCGATCATGTAAATTATTACATGCATTTTCACTCAAAGATTGATAGGTATAAAATAAACGTTAAAATAATCCTAAAAATTCACATTAAAATATTGATAATAAAAAAAGAGAAACTCAACCTATAGTTTCAATGACAATAAAAAAGAGACTACTTTAGAACTTTTGAGGCGCATAACTTTTTAAACTATCCATGGATGTGTATCAAGCGACGTAGAAGCTTGCTATTGTTATTTGAGCTTGAAGGGTAGTAGCGAATAAGATCCCCCGCATATTTCCACGATAGACCATCGAGATCAAGGATTTTGATGATGAAGGCTGAATACATTGCTGTGGGCCCGATAAAAATAGCTCCCAGTTCTTCCTTTCTTACTCGTTCACCTTCAGTTAACATTCCAGCTATTCTACTTTTACTGCTAGAGAGAGCAAACTCAAAGGCACGTGTCTTTGTTGGGGCTTTGGCGACATTTGATGAGCCCCCGAATAAAAGCAGAGGAGTTACAAAATTATTCTGTAATCCTGATATGTTAAGCAAAATAAATTCCTTCATAATACAAAGAGCAGGGCAGTCAGCAAAAGCATATAATGTTGTTTCGAAATTGCAAATAAAACTTTTTCCATCATTAGTTATCGCAATTGAGCTCATAATTATCTTTTTTCATGATGTCGTTAGGTTTAAAATTTAAAAAAAAATGTTGAGCATAAGAAAAGTATAACATGGACTTGATGAAGATAGTGGATCGCCACTCAATGTTCGGATATCGTGTAAGATCAATTAAAACTTTCTGGTATATTATTGGGATTATTCTGCCGAGTAGAGATAGTTAGCCTTCGATGATAGACTTGGGTCTTTTGATTGAAGGCAAGCATGAAACAATCGATTGAGTCATTTAGATTCCATTCCGATTGCTTTCTCGACAAGCCAAGGAATAGCTGTTGCTTTCTAAATTGTATTATGAACTATTAAGAAGTTAAACAAGTCGATTCTCTTCTGAAGGTTTAAATTTCCCCTTGAGGAGATTGCTGAATGAATATATTTATCCAGAAACGTCCAGTTCAAAAAAGAGGCACCATTTCTGTCCCGTCCGATCCCAAGAATTTCAATTCCTCCCTAAAAACACAATCTGCATTTTGAGAATCTTTATCAGGATTCAATTTATCAATAGAAAGAATCGTGGTTTTTTATTGAGATTTCACAAATCCTTTTCAATGTGATGGGCAAGAACTTGGTTGCTCAACTAAATGATAACATCAGACACAAGAGCCGAAAGAGAACGTCAACTGAAAGTAAGGCTCCCCAGCTCTAATCAAAAGAGATTGTCAAGCTTCAATCAAATTCAATATAAAGTTGTAGACATGAGTTTCCATTCGAATAATGACTGTAGATTATACAACTTCATCTGTATACTAAGTGCTAATGTCTGTGTGTGTTTTTGTCTGGAGATCCCGCCCAAACCAATTATTGGATTTTGCCGAAATTTTTTCATGTAGCTTTTTAAGGCTCTAGAAACGGTCCTGGTAGGATTTTTTTGGTATTCAAGGCCATGGCTGCCTTTAAAAAGCATTTTTCTAAAAAATATATATATTTGTAACAAACTACTACTTCATATAAACAAAAAAGATAAACCGCTAAATTGTAAGAATGATTCTCGCTGCATGTTGGCACACCGTTTTTTAAAAGAGATAATAAGGTTTAGAGAAGAAGAGAGAATAAACCAAGCGATTTTTGACGATAATATTAAAGATGAGCGAACCATAGTTTAATTTGAATATTTTTTCTTCTCGAAGCTCTATAATCTCCTTTGAAAAAAAGTGTGGAAAGATACATAGCAACATGCAACAATAATAATTCTTTATTTTTACTTTTATATGAAGCAGAAGACTTCAGAATTAAATTTATACCAGTATGCTCTATCAGCCAAACTTTGGAGCACGCGTTTTTCAGTCTGCCGTAGCTAGAACATATAAAAAGAGGCACTTAAAACAGAATGTGACTTGACTCAATATCCCTACAATAGTTTACGTTAGCTGTCGATGTCTACATTTCAGTCATCTATGTCATTTATCCTCCTCATCAACTCCGTGTTTCGTGACATTATAAATCCTTATTTCCGCTATCCGCTAGAAAAGGACATTCGTCTCCTGGGTGAAACTATCATCTAACAACTCCATCAAAGTTCCTTTATTTCAAGGAATTGGAGTCCCTAGTCCCTCTTCTCCGGGTCTGTCTCAACAATCTACATCCTTGATTCTAAAATTTGACAAGGTTTTCATTCTATTATTTAAAGAAATTGAAAGGAATTGAGGATCTGTCACGTCGTAGAGAAGCATATGAAGGTAAGTTTCAGTATTCAAGAGGATTACTTTTCCATAGTCGACTGCAGCGAGGAATGAAGAAGACTGTCTGATTTCACTCAATCCATTAGGGAAATGAAAGGGAAGCCTTATTCTTTGTTAACTCTTTAGCCTCGTCATCATTAATTCTATCATTCTATCTAAGACCAAACATAGTAAATCCAAATGCATTGTAATTATTAATTTTTATTGACTGTCATTTGTTAGGATGGCCATTATAAGCATTCTTCATCAAATAGAAGATCATACTAGATGGAGAATGTGTGGAATTGAATCCAACAAAGGATCGTGTTACTTCGGTACTCCCCGCCTTAAAGAATAGGTAATTGTGATAAAGTGCAACATAATCACATATATTGATCATGAATAATTAATTGTAAACATTCCTTCAGTTTCATTCCACTCTTAACATATAGTGAGGTTTTTAAGGGATAAGGAGACATAAATTTATTCAAATACCGACTATGTACGAGAACTGATTGAAGCAAACCTCTTTTTAAGATTAAACGTGTTTCAAAGCTTTTTTAGTATGCATTGTTAGGTAATGATTTAGTTAAGGATTCAAATATCTTAAAACTATTAATTTATTGATATTCAAAACGAAATTTAAGATTATGAATTCAATTTAATAATTGGACCATGCGATAATCATCTTTCTCTTGCCATATTTATGATCTTGTTGGATTCATTGATTAAATTTTTCCACTAAAATTGACAAATTGAAATATAAGTCTTTATAATTATGATCGTCCTTGTAGGAGTTCCATCGGTTTCTGCTCCATAAAACTTTATGCCAATAAACCCGATGCGTCTAGAAGAACATATTTGATCCAAAATTATTGTTACTTTTCGATGTTCTGAAGGAAGCGACTCTAACCAGGACTTGCCACATGTGCATGTAGAAGAGGATATCCCTGTATTTAAATTTAAAAATCCAGACAATTTTCTCAAGTATGAAAAGCTTGGTATACAAAAAGAAATATGCACAATTCTTCTTTATTCATATTCTACAGTTTTCCCTGAGCATACCTACACGTTATTAAACACTTGATTGAGTACATTCCCCTCTATTTTGGTTTAGATTTATTGTTCAGCTATAAAATTTATTTTTCTTGGAAAATTATCTTCTTTATTTTCAATGGTATTTAGAATTGTTAGAAACTATTCAAGCTTTGAATCAAGTAAGTTTCCTAAATGATGAAAAGTTTCAGTTTTCTCAGATTGACATATATATTTAAATTTGCCTTCGGCTATAGTTGTGTCATGATTACACAACATAAACTTTAATCTCATCAAATATTTGAAGAGATTAATAAATTTAAGAAACTGTTCCATTTGTAAAGAAAAAAACATACTACCTCTCTTTGTTATAAAAAGAGTATCAGACGATAAACAACAACAAACCATTTTTTTAAAAATATCTATTAAAATAATAATATTTTATATATTTCAAAATTAGTTACTTTTCCTTCTAGTTGACAATTTTTTTCCTTTTCAAATCTGTAAGATTATAGGATAAAAATATTAGGAGTCCTAAAAGACCTATGAACGTTTGCATTACCTACAAATTACTAATTTTTCAATCTAATAGACAAACTAGGAACTAGACTTGTTTTTAGTAGTATTGCTTGAACACCCTTAAAGAAAGATGCAACTGCATCTTTCTTTAAGGTCCAACGAGATAGACTTTGTTCCCTCAAATTTATAGCCCTTGTCTCCAAAATGTTTGCTTCCTAATCGTAAATTTTAACTCCGTTATTAATCTTTCCTATTTTGATACATTTATTCAAAGTGAACATAAATATAATTGAAAGAGAAAGAAGTAAATAGTAATCTGTAAGTAATCATATAATTAAATGATATATTGGTATAGCTTTGATTCAACTATGAAGGAGAGTTTCATTTTTCAAAGGTAGTCTTTGACAAACAATAATGTCTTACTTTGGATTGCCGGAGTAACTTAAACTACACTTTGGAGAAGAACATGTAGCAAGCAGTGATTTCAATTAATTATGAATACTGAATCCCGATTCAATGATAATAAAATACATAATTATAATTCGTTTCAAAGCCAATTCTTCTTTTCTACTATTAGCTATGAGATAGTAATATCCCCCCTCCCCCACACACACAACAGTAGCCAGAAAATATCAGTTGTAAGTCCTCCTTGTTATATGTCCAAGGCTGCACATGTATAGAAAACGTCCTTGAATTTATGTCTATAGATACAGCACGCAATACTGTATAGTGTTACTTAATAAAATTGTGAAATATTGTTAAACTTAATATGTAACTTAGTATGTAATGATAGATCTCTACTGATAGTTTTATATGAACAAGAACAGTTATGATGACTCCTACTGAGGAATTTATCTTCTTGTTGTACGTAAAAATCTCGATAGTCCACCCATGAAAAAAAGATCAATAGAAAAGGGCAAGGATCTAGGTACGTAGATCAGACAGTCTTTGTCGCTTTACCACTAAAAACTAAGAATCAACTATAAATATGATGGATTGAATATTTTTGAATGATAGGTTCTAACTATAAGATCCCCATGCTAGTTATATTTTTATTGTACCTATCTGTTTAATATAGAGTCCATGAAAATTTTAACATTTCTGAGTAGTTATGTAGTACATTATTTATAAATGTTGTGTACATGTTGCGACTTTGTACAAGTTGCAACTTGTATAAGCAAACTGTACACATTACAACTAAAAAAGGAGATTAATAATTAGAAAATGAAGATTTACAGTACTTGGGATCAGGATAATGGAATAATTGAATATTCTATGAATAGTTTATATATATATATTACATATGTAATTTAAGGTTCATTTCGATGAAAATTAATAAAGTCTAAGAATTCTATGGCCACTTATTAACTTTAAAATACCCACAGTTATATTACTCATAAACACATAATAGCCATGTATTCTTAATAGATTAAAATCAAATGAGTATTGAGTAATAATTGGTTATTGGAATGAAAAATGTTGTAATTAAATAAGACATTTTAAGACGAAGAAATAGCAATTTGTTAATGCAAGTTGCAACTTGTGCACAACATTATCACACATGGAACCAAAATGGGAAGTCAGATCAGTCTGAAATTTAGCAAGTAGACGTATAAAATAACCAAGAATGTTGCTACGATATTTTTTCTACCCTCCAACTCAATTAAGAGGCTGTTTTTGACCGAAATATAATCTTCTTTCGCTTCTCTCTTTCTATATATCTCTCCTTCTCTCTGTCTCCCCCCTCTTCTCTTCTCCTTCTGTCTCTTTCTACCACCCTCTCTCTGTCTCTTTTCTTCAGATTTCTACCCATGTTTCTATTCCCCTTTATTCAGACATGCAATGTTTGCACCATCTGGTAGTATATAAATATAAATAAAGATAAAGTAATACAATATCTCGTAACTTTTCATCAGACAAAAACACAAAAAAGTCCTAAAATCAGTTGTTAGTTGCCAATTCTTCCTCACTACGTAGTTATTGTTTAATAATCGTTAGGGGTTGATCGGACTCTTAAAAAATTACGACATCATTGTCAGAGCACCTCACTCGTCGTTATCTATTTTGTTTAGTAATTAATTGAGTTTGCTCAGTTGGTCATACAACCAAAAAAAGAGAATGAATAGATACATTGCTATAAGCCCTTAAAATATAACAATTAAGGCTTAATTATTCAATCCAGACACTTTCATTAAAAAAATTATTTATTATAAGCCAGTGGCTCTATCCATACAGTAATGTATTTCTTTTATCCAGATTCAAAAAGTTGCGTGTCTACTTGAGGAAGGAAATGACGTTGATGTATCTCATGGAAATCTCATTATTAGAGTTGATATGTTTCTAATGAAAAAACTACCTTACAAAATTAGAAAAGGAAAAACGTTTGTTGAAAGTGCTCTTTCTTCTTTTTTCTTAATTAATTAATATGTATAGATGTGTTTTTTGTAAAAGGGTGAGGAGGATAGGTTAGTGAGACGTATACACCGACTTATATAATAACTGGATGCTCAACCTATATAATAAAAGGAGACTCGTCCTTCAGCTGTCGGCAGCCATTTTATGTATTCCTAAGTTATTCACAGCTAAGCTTTAAAGTTAAATTGAGAATTCTGTCTTGTGTTGCGTTTGGGTGCAAGAACAAATATGTTGCCAAGAGTGAATTTTTATTTCATCGATTTCCAAAGGATTGAGAAAGGTCCTGGAATTGGGTAAGGAACCTTAAGTTGAAGAACTTTACTCCATGGGAGCATTCAAGGATTTGTTCCCAACATTTTGATCCTGAGTGTTTTAATTGAACTTTGGAATTTATAAGGCTAAGAGAGTACTCTGTGTCTATCATATTCAAAGCATTTCCACCTCATCTTCAAGAAAAAGTTGGTAGAACCAATTTAAAACGTAATTCCCCCATAGAGAGACATTCCTCATCCCCCAAAGTAGTGAAAACGTCTCCTGAGCCAGTGCTAGATATTAGGTTCCTGCAAGCTCAAAATTATCTAAAGTTGGATCCTCCCTACTGTCTTTCATCAGCTCAAAACATCAAGAAGAAACTCCAATGGAAAGGAGATATGATTTCCTACTTTTAATCGAGATCACAAAAGTCCAGATGAAAAAAAAAATGTGAGTTAGGTAAGAAGTTATCATCCTTAGTTGACGTAGTCAATGAATTACAGTCCAAGAGATGGATGTCAGAAGAGGAGGCATCTATTCTTGAAACAATTTCGGACGTACCTAAAAATCTTTTAAAGAGGAGATAACTCGGAAATAATGGAAAGGGAACTCGTAGCAGCTACTCTCATGAGCTTCGAGCGTTAGCTTTGACATTGTCATTTTACTCCACTAAAGCCTTTAATTATGTAAAAAAGACATTCGACAATTGCTTACCAAGTCTCAGTACAATTAGAAACTGATATTCTATTGTAGATAGTGACCTGGGATTAACTATATCTTCTTATGATATCCTAAAATCTAAGGCCAATAAAGCCCATGAATTTGAAGAAGAAATTCTTGTTAATTTGACCTTAGATGAAATGTCAATACTCAAAAAATTCAATGGAATGAGCAAGGCTTTAAGGGATATGTCAACATGCAGCTTAACGAGGAACAAATCTATGAAACTGTTCCGGCTACTGAGATTCTTGTATTCATGGTTGTTTCTTTAAACTCGAATGGGAAACTTCCGGTGGCTCATTTCTTTATTCATAGTTTGACTGGGTCCGAAAAAGCCAATCTTGTAAAAGAATATCCTAGAAGACTCCATTCTAAAAGTGACTTCGTTAACTTTTGACGAACTTACTAGTCACCAAGCAATGTTGAAAGAATTGGGAGGTAATTTGGAACCAGGAGGGAGATTTCAGATCTATTACTTTCACCCCAGTGATTGCCTCCAAAATGTATTTATGCTACTAGACACATACCATTGTAAAAAGTTAGTTAGGTATACATTTGCATCTCTCAAAGTTATGGTGGATAAAGACACTAGATGAGTTGAATGGAAGTACCTACAAAAGTTCCGAAAAATTCAAACATTAAAAGGACTACTAGCTCAAAATGAACTATAGAAAAAACACATTAACTTCCATAATATGAAAATGAAGTTATGTGAAAAATGTTACAATTTTTAAACGAAAAAATACTAATTAATTAGTTTTGTTTATTTCGACAGGTAAAATTGGCTACTCAACTCATTAGTTCATCTGGAGCAGATGGGATCGAGTTCAGTATTTAAGATTTGCAATTACCGGAGTTTAGAAACTCTGAAGGAACAGTCGAATTTCTTAGAAGATTTAATAGACTTTTTTTATTTCACCAACATCAGAAGTCCATTGGCAAAAGGATTCAAATCTCCTCTAATAATTGGAAATGAATACTAATGTAAACCAATCGTTCAAGATAAGTTTCTATATATTTCTGAATTGAAGGATGAATTTGGTAAACCTTTGGTTAAAACACGTAAAAGAACTGCTTTTGTTGGATTCATGGCATCAATTACTTCAATTTGCGGCATATTTGACTCTCTAGTTAAATATAAAAGGATGAAGTATCTTCTAACTTACAAACTACCTCAGGTAGACATTTATACATATTACTTAGTGTATGTGAATTCTACTTTAATATTGTTTCAATTTTTAATTCTTTTTCAGGATCATATAGAATTATTCTTTTGTGCCATAAGGTCTAATTTCGGAAGCAATATTAATCCAACATGTCCCATGCTTTCTTCCATTTATAAGCGGCTATTAGTTAGGCATCACGTCTCTGACGGTGGGTGTAATTGCACAAGGCTGGATGATACAGTGGTGCTCATTACTACCTCAAAGAACAAAAGGAACCCATCAAGAAGTTTTCCGATTCCTTGATGATGAAAATTTGTCATTGATCAAGAAGTATGGCTTAGAGGAAAAACATTTACACTTTAGTGACTATGACTACTTCGGTGTGCCCCCTTTTGTCCCAAGCCTTTCCCAATTTACAGAATTTGTTATTGCTTATATTGTTGGATAGGTTATCAAATCAGTCTCAAAGCAATTAATATGTCATGAGTGCTTGGAATCTCTTTACAGCTATGTAACGGAAAGCGATAATTATTCTTTGGTAGGAAGAACATCTAATTGTGGTCTTTTATTTCCATCAAAGGACGTAATAGAAATATGCAAAGAAACAGAGAAATGCATTTTGAGACTAAAAATGCAAGGAGATCTAAAAACCAAGGCAACATTCATTCAGAACACTATTACCAGCTGCAGAAGTCATAGATATTTAAGGATCTTGAACCGCACACTTTCAAATGTTCATCTTCAAATAACCACGTTCTAAAATTACAAAAAATATATATATTGGTTTACTCTAAAATTCGATTGCATCATGAAGCAAACAACATCTAGGAGCAATTCAAAACAGATCTTATTCGGAAGTCCCTTTCAAAGAAAATCCTTTGGGGGGGATGGGTGGGATTTAAGAGTCAGTGATTCTAAAGCTTTAAATATCCTCTATAAAAAGTCCTTAAAACAAAATTATAATTATACTTCATAAAAACACTTATGGTCAAAATGAAGTTTATATAGAATCTTTTTCTAGATAGATATGTTAATATACGTAGATATAGATGTATACATAAATTGGCTGCCGACAGCTGAAGGGTGAGTCTCCTTTTTATTATATAGGTTGAACATCCAGTTATTACATAGGTCGGTGGACGTATAGTACACCTGAATTAAGACTCTTGGTAAGATCAGCTGCCTGTTTTATGATTTTGGAGGGAGAAAAATGATTTGTTTTTAAGGGAAAATGAAGTCTTGTAGAGGAATATGTTAACACACACCCATGATTATTATTTAATGAAGAAAAAATACAAAAGAGGACATGCAACAATCGTTTTTTGCCTTTTCGAAGTGCTATACTTTTTTTTTCTTTACACACATCCCCTCTTTATTTAAAGGTCCTCAGGGTGTTAGCATGACGACCTGTAAAAGAATAATTTTTGCCTATCTTTATTGTATATTGATTTAAAAATGCATAATAAATTTAATATATATGAATTTAAGTATAATTATTTTATTTTTCCTATACTAAGTCTAATTTAAATGTTGAAGGTCTGCTCTTTATAGTAGTAATTGATTTTCTCCCCCCAAAATCATATAAAAGACATCAAATAGGAAAAATGTTCTTAAACGAGAAATACCATATGTCTCGCTTTAACCTTCTTCTCGCCTCCTTTTTATCCTTACAAAGATATCAACTCTACTCATTATTTATATGTATATAGATAAGTATTTCCGTTGACTCTCACACGATAAAACGTAAATGTAATTTTCATATACTTTCACACAAGTAACCGAACGCTGGCTTCGTGTAGATGCAAGCCCAAAACAGATGTTGCGTTTCCTGTAGAAAACGATGCCGTGTAGACAGGGCTTGAGTCTCGTCTTTTTATATTGTATTGTCTCCGATCTTAATCAAATTAATAAAAAGCTGATAGTCTTGAAACTAAACACAATCATTTGGTCCATCAATGAACATAATTGTAAAGTTGTATATTTTTAATTTATTTTTGTCTTAACATACCGGGTGGTTCATTCAAATCTGAACACTTAATAATTCATTAAGATTGAGTTATTGAAATTAATTCATATTTCGATATATTAAAACATAAACAATTAGTTACAAAACAAAACAAACTTGAACTCTTTAGCTTACGTACAAGTCGAAAAAATGACACTTGAACGTGATGAACGAATTTGCATTACCGCACTCCAAGCAGTTGGGTGTCTTCAGGGCCACCATCTATGCCGTCAGAAAGTCCAAGGCATTTGAGAGGAAGAAGGTATATTTCAACAAAGCCAAACTATATCCGGAGGAGTTAAAGCAAACATCCCAGGCCAATCCTCTCAAGTCCATGAGGGCTCATACAAGAGATCTCGGGGTTTCAAATCAGATTGCCCAGAGAGCTATCAAAAATGTAGATGGAAAGAGCCTTATGAGGGTGGATAGACCACTTTTGACACCAACAATGAAAGAAACCCATCTCCTCCGTTGCAAGACTCTTTTGAACAGTTTTTTGGCACTTTTGGTGCCTCTTACAGCCCTGATTTCAACCCCCTTGACTACACCTTTTGGATGCATGTCGAGTAGAAGTCCTGCATCCAAACACCAAGGCCCTCAAAACCACTGTCCGCCAGCACAGGGATACCATGACAGAGGACTACATCTGCAGGAGGTGCCAGGCCTTCCACCTGAAAGCCATCATTGTCGCTAAGGGCGGTTACATTAATTATTAAGAGAGCTCAGACACACAACATTTATAGTATTAATTTTGGTGAAATTATATTGTTAATTATAAATTATATCTTGTTGAAGTTTAAAATTTAAAGTGTTCAGATTTCATTGGACCCCTCGATAGGAACTAAAAGAGACATGACCTACTTATACTGTAAAAACTCTTTTGTTTATAACTTGCGTTGTCATGGAATTATTAGTTAGTATACTTAGATTTATTTCGCTACCTAAGCCATACAATATATTTACCTGTATGCAATGCACACCTTTGGTTGGAAAGATTTCTAAAACTAAACCGGCAAAAAGGAAGCTTCAAAGAATGCTTCTATTTAAATGAAATATATTTGATTGTTATAACTATAATAAAAAAATTATGTGGATATTAATGCACAGAAAATGAAAATTGCTCTGGCCCATAACAAATACTAAATTAATCATTCATATTAATTTTTCATAGGGGTGGTCAGCACGAGCCAAATATAAAACCTTGCTGTGACTGAACATAAACTACTAGCTGATGACATTGATGGCCAATAATTTTAAAATGTGACTTGGGCCACTGCTTGTTGACACCCCTGTTTACTTGATTGCTCCATCCTTTGTTTCTAAATGATATACCGTATTATTGAAAATTGATTAAGATTTCAATTTCATTCATTTACTTCAAACCAGTGGTATTAGAAAAGCTTTTCGAAAAAAACATTTTTGACACTCCCTCAAAATGATATCTTTAGTCGTATTTACTTTGGAAAAAACGTGTAGGAAATTTAAGCCCTGTACGCTCCTACCTCTTATTGTGCTGACAATATTTCAATATTTGTTAGTAGAAATTAAACTAAACACTTCTGACTGAGAATCTAATCGATCTAGTATAGTTTTACAGTGGATAGATAAACATTATAAGGTGGCCAATATAAAAAAAAAATCTTAGAAAAATACGTGGTGTGGCTTTTATAAAGTAAAAACTAAGGAACAACGATTTATAACTGCGTCATGAATTTCTTCTTTTATATCATTTTCAAATGGAACGCAAAGCTACAAGAATTATAAATACTTTAACTAAGCCTTAATTAACAATAAAGCTTACTCCCAATTTATCAAAAGCGTTATCTTGCAGTATAATTTAAACTGGTTTAGAGCTGATACACTTTATTTTAAACTATTTTAAGTTACATAAGCTTATTATATCCTCCAATTAGAACACAAAAATTTGAATAACAACATTCATATTACGAGACATCCACGATGGAGCTTCAAAGAAAAAGGATATTCGACGCCCATGTCAAGGCAGCAGAAATTGTCATGATCTTCGGCTTCACAGAGAGGCACGTCTTCAAGGTGAAGAAGCTGAAAAAGGATGGCCTGAGCCTGGCACGGAATCCTGGCAGTGGTGGCCTCAATAAAATGAGGTCTTCAGCTTTTTTGGAATCGGTTAAGGAGAAAGTAGACAGGAGCCCCATGAAGAGCATGAGAAAGATGGACAAGTACCTCCAAGTCTCTGGAAAGACGCTCAAGAGAACCTGAAGGACCTGGGAACCGTCTTTTACGTTAAAAGGAGATGTCAACTGTTGACGGAGGTGTAGAAGGTGAGGAGGATCGAGAAAGGGACGAAGCTACTCAGCTGGCTAAAGAAGGATCGATCAACGATCTAAGTCTTTTCTGAAGAGAAAACGTGGAAAGTTGATAAGGCAAGGAACGCTATGAATGAAAGGTACCTCGTTTACCACATTAATGAGGTCCTACCATTCACTCGACACAACAACTTGCTTCGGTGAAGATACTCGGATTGTTGTGCTCCGACAGGAAGAGGATGAATCCCCACTGGTTCAAAAAGCGACTCAGAGTGGACACACAGGAGATCCCCAACCTCATACACAACGGGTTTGAAGCCGTGGCTGGATGATAACTATCCGGAGGGGGACTACGTATTCCAGTGAGATAGTGCCCCTCCCACAATTCAAAAAAAAAACAAAACCCCACAAAATTCGTGTAAGAAGAACCTTGCCAATTTCTAGCTGTAGGAGATGTGGCCCCGAGTTAACCGTACCTGAACTCCCTTGACTATGGGATGTAGGACACTAATGAGAGGGAGGCTTGTGCGACTTCTCACCCCAATGTGGAGTCCCTGAAGGCTTCAGTGGACAAGGAGTGAGAGGACATGAGCGATGACTTTGTGAGGGAGACGAGCTTAGCTTTCCACCCCAGAATGGAGGCCATGCTGGTGGTCAAGGAAGACTATTTCGAGAAATAATATAGCGAATGACAACGCAATAACCCAATCAACATTTCAATTCTCTGCCTCTTTTATTTTCGAAAATCTGGACGAAATTGTACAGAAGAATCAATTGCTGCTTGATTTGCTGCCGCACACTGTATGCTAGAAGAGGGCGCCTAAGTTTATAGGCGAAAAGAGGAAAATAGAAACAAAGAATGGATAAAAAGAGCCAGAAAAAGGGGTGTATAAAGATTAAAGAGACAGAGGAAGTAGAGAGAAGGAGAGAGACAAAGAAGAGGAGAGATATATAGAAAGAGAGAAGGAGAGATATATAAAAAGAGAGAAGGAAATGAGTTTTTATTTTGGTCCAAACAACCTCCTAATTCCCTCAGAGGGTCAACCAAAATATTATAGAAATATGATTGGTTAAATTATACGTCTATTTGCTAAATTTCAGACTGATATTTTCGACCATTTTGGATTCCATGTGGAATAACACTCAAAACAGACTGTTAATATATATAAGTAAGGGTGATAATTTTGGTAAGAATAGAAAAGCGTGCGAGGAGAAAAGAAGAATTACTTATGGCATCATTGATTAAATAATATACATCTTCTTCTATCAATCATGAACGTTATCATTCCCGCCTTTATTATTCAATATTAATATAATATGAGATGGTGATAGTCGATAGAGAACTGAATAAAATCCCCAAAAGGACGTCGCCTTCTGTCTGGATTTATGAAAATGGAGGCCCAGGAATTTGGAAAATACTTACCGGATGAGAAACAGATGGTTTGTCGGATTTGTCGATATAAATGTGCCTTTAGTCCCCTGTCTAGAATTACACGCCACTCATTATCCTCATCTCATAACAAGAGTATGGATATTCATCTATAAAATCAATTTGACGATGAATACATCAAGTCAGACTTTAACTTTGATCTCACAACGATGCTTATTGTATGTAATATAACCTTATCCATTGCTAATCATCTACGTTCAAAAAATTTATGGAGAAATACAAGGGTAAACATATCCCTTCCCGAGGAACCATCATTAAATTAATGGAGGATGTTGGTACTGATGTCATATATAGAAATACATATAAAAATGTTTTGAGTCATCCACACCAAATGATGATCAAGTTATCAGTAAAAAGTATTTACGAATATCGAAATGGAACTCTGAATTTTGTACTATCTCAAAGTAAGTATTCAATTTTTTTTTTTAAATATAACCATAAAATATGATTCTATTTTAGCTAAACAAATCAAGAATTATGATACACAACTCAGTAAAGGGCAAAAACAACTGCTTAAATGGCCACAACAACGGGGGTAGTAGCTTTGGATGGTTTGCAACTAGTTTGTCTGAGACTACTTACTTCGCTTTAAGACTTGGGTATGATAATTAGGTTTTACAATATTACATAGTCAATAAATATTACTTTTTTATCACTAAAGGCTTAGCTATGGTTGATGGGCTCCAAGAAATGGCGTTCAGAAAACTCATAAAAGGCAAAAACAACTGTTTAAATGGTCACAACAACGAGGGTAGTTACATTGGGTGTTGCATTATAATTAACAATTGTGTATATCCATCATGATAATAGTATGTTGTTATATAAGCATACCTAAATAACGGGGAAAAATCTTTTATGATGCTCTTAATAGGGAGTAATATCGCCGGACATTACTACATAATTAGCTTTTGCTCTAAATCTTTACGATGAATTTATTTATAACATTTTTTTATTAGTATATTTATTGTCTAATTTTATGATTTTGACATTTACTTTATTATTAATAATTAGTTAGATCTCATCGGTAGAGATATATCTATCCTGTGCACAATTGTATATAGCAACTTCCACATGAAGAAGAGGGGTGATTATCTTTTTGATTAAACTCCACGTCTCGCTTGTGTATTGCAACCTAAAGTTATGACATATTTAACTGAATTCCGATGCTAAAACAAGAAAAAATTATCTGTATCAATCTATTATTTCAATATTCTGTATTTATAATTTATTATTATTAATAGTTATATGATTTTAATTGTTTAATTTTGTATATTTAACTTAAATGTTTAATGGTTTATTTTTTAGTATGTAGATTATATTTAATTAAAGCCTTCTTTTTTAAACTTTGAGCTTCAAATATATTTCAAATACTCTACTTTGTCGTTTCATTAGCTATTATTCTGAGAATAAGGTTCATAATGAATTACAATTTCATGGAGTGTGACGTTTTCAAATCTACTGTAACGGATAAAAAACGTCGAAGTCAATTATACGTAGTATATCTTCATTAAACATTTGCTAATAAATGCATTCGTTATACCCTCAAAAATCATAATAAAGCAGGCAGATGATAATCACATCAGTATTTTAAACAATGATACCATATGTCTTTTTTCCCCCTCCTCCTTGCACGCGTTTTTCTCTACAATATTATCAACTATATATATAAGTAATGCTAAAAATTATTTTAAGCTCTAGAAGCTTTGAGGGGCCTCAAGTTCTCTCTAAAAAAAAGAGGTTAGCGGCACCACTGGGTGTTAAGATCGTACATCAAAGATACCTTGATTTTTATTAAACGAATTCAATTGGTAAACAGATGTAGGTCAGAGTGATTACTATTTTATTGTTTTAAGATTTGGCAAATTATATCAATTTTTGAAATATATGATGAAAAAAAAACTGGGTTCAATCAATTGGGCGGGTTTTTTGGCGAACATCTTTTGAGCAAGCCTTTTTTCAGCGGATCACTTCAGCTTGCTTCTATTTGGTGCAGTATCATTTTGGCGTATCTTATATATATATATGTTATTTTAGAATTACCTTCAATAAAAAGTAAAGGATTGTATCATCACTAAATTAGTGGAATAAAAACAATAAATATCAACATCTCGATGCTAAGCAGTAAGAATTTCTTCTTAATTTCTAATTTTTCGTGTAAGCAGTATGTCTGCTTTAAGCCTTGAAATAGATTCTCATATTATGCCGGAGGAGCCTCACTCCTCAAGCAATGCAATACAATGCGGATTATCTCTTAGTGGCTCGAATGAAGAGGTTAGAAACTACATATCACAAGTCCAAACCAATGTGTTGGAAAATCGGATGAAGCTCTTGCTCTTCCAATGCGCTTAAGAGGAGAAATGGAATGCGAGGTGAGATGATGGAAAGTTATTGGATCGAGCGGAAGATCCTGTTCTAGAGGCTAGAAAAGTATTTCGATCACTATTTGGAAGAACTATGGATGGAAGCTGAGGATTTTTACTACTACTTAACATGAAAATAGTGGGGAGGGGGAATGTTGTATTTTATTCTGTATCACTCTCAGTCGAATGGCCTAGCGAATATTGCCTCAGTACCAAGAATTCTAACTCATCAATTGAATAATATTATATATTTATTGTTTCTATATAGAGCTTCTATGCTTGAATTTGGTAAATCTCCTACTGAGGTATTGAAGAGATGAGAGAAGCGGATACGGCTAGATGGCTGGTTCCGTGGACTATGAAGATCCCTGTCGTCTTCTACTCTTATCTAAATTTAGTTGATGTATGGTGTATTAGAATAAACTGGTATATTATTTAGTATACTTCTTGTATTCCACCTCTAAGGGATGTTACGGATTAAAGATGAGACTCCGTACTTCATTATTTAACTCTAGGCGTAAACTATCTCCTCCTTCAGTAAACTCTTTTACCTTTCTGCGATCAACTATATCATTCAGTTTTTACATTTCCATAATACACTTAGCCCTTAGGTATATCATACTTAAACACAACAATAATTATTTTCTAATTCTGACTCTTCCAGGATTTGGTGCTTGATCCAATGTGTTCGAAAAAAGTCGATTATTCTATCTTTTTATGAAACTCCTTAGTTCTTATATAATTATACGATGATTCCTTACAAGATCTGCAGGAATTGATGTATTTTTTAGCATAGAAGCGATGATTCACAAGATCAGAAGTCACTATCAAAGATCTTGTTGTGAAGGGGCATCTGCACAATGAACGATCCCTCCATGAAAGGAGGCGAAATTCTTTGAACAGAACATGAAGTTGAAGAAATGATCAGAAGGCTTTTGACTAGGATATCCAAAAAGAATAATATTAATTCTTAGGAATGGAAAGGATGAGTGAACGGAGGTCCAGAATAACCAAATGCCTCGAAGAAAAGATGCATTTAACTTCGCTTTTTTTTCTTTAGATGTCAGGAATACAACGGCAATTTTGATAAATTCAAACGGATGTTATTGACATTTTCTAGTTACAACTTGGACAAAATATGGAATATTTTGACTAGATTTTGGAAATTAAGTAGCTTGAAAGAGATATATCTATAGTTATGTTATTAATGTTGTATTTATGGATTCCGTTATGCATGAAATTCAACATAATAAGGAAAATTTTGATGTCGCTGAAAAGAACTATGGGGAAAAGAAGCACGCTGAAAAGAAGTTGTGCTGTAAAAAGTGCAGCCAAAAGAGCCCTGCTGAAAAGAATCACACTGTAATGTATTACCGCCGAAAAAAACTTCCCCTTTGTGAAGATTTTAAAATTTATTTTTCATAACTTATGTAATAGGTAACATGATGGCGTTTAGATGAACTAAATTAAATTACCTAGACATTTAAACTAGACTTCCATTACAGAATAACGCTTTTTATTTAGTCAATGTATCATTTTAATAAGTTAGTGAATTATGTATTTGAATGTATCGTTATTTTCTGTGCAAACGATAAAAATGGTCTAAAAATTATTTAAGAAGTACATTGTGGATCAATTCCAATTGATCTATTTGCAGGAAACATTTGTTTTTCCTTTTAAGAAGGCAAAAAGGGGCCATATTATTCGAATAGTTGTTTGACTTTCAAATATAACTATTAAACTTATGAATAAATTACAAAAACAAGTTTAAAAATAAATTTGAATAATCTTACTTATGTTCGTTTAAATCACTTATTTCTATTATAAATTTTTAACAAATCTTTAAATTATAAAAATTAATACTATGGATATACTAAGGAAATTAAAAATTACAGATTTATACAAAACTTTACTTCACGGGAAGTTAAAAAATTTTTAACTTTAAAAATACTGCCAATATTTTAATGCTACAATAAATGTACCTCGTTTTGCGTGGTTTTGCATAAAGACAAAAAATTGTAATTACCCTAATGTAAGTGATTTTGTTCAAACTTGGTCTAAGTGATTCTTCAAAAACCGAACAGGACAGATAATTTGCGTCCAGATCGCGGTATGAAGCTGTAGATCGTATTCGCTGACTGAAATTAAATAATTTATTTTGAAAAAAAGTTCATAAAAGTTAAATTTTACTAACTTGACCTCATGGATATTTTTCAAAATATTTACTTGTCGTTAGCTTTTCAAAATTAGGAAGTGCAGTCAACTCTAGAATTGTATAGGTATCATATATAATATATGTGAAGTAACTCCTATGAATGACGTTCAAAATTAGAAAAGGAATTAAAATATTATAGGCTCAGATCCTACCGTGTAAGATTTTACTCCATAAGGTACAGAAGGTTTGACCATCTGAAATTACTTAAGCCACCCAGAACATTGATTTTTGTCAGTTTTATCCACAAACCCTCCAGATCTTGCTGAAAATAGCCTTGGGACGATTAATTTGATCCCAAAAGGTACAAAACTTGCACTAATGTATATATATCAGGACATCATAAAAGACTTAGACCGACAAAAAAATTCGGTACCCCCAATAACGATTAAATTTACGGTTTATTTCACCCCATAAGTTATATGTACCTCAAGTTTCCGAGGATTTTTTTGTTAGGCTTGGTTTTTTATGATGTCCTGACATAGCACTATACACTAGAGTGTTCTCTATTTTGTTAAGTTAACAAAATCTAAAATTATCTTGGATCACAAAATGTGTTTAGATGTTTGTAATTACCTCCTCAATTTTTTTTTCAGTGCCATCAAAAACTGTTCCTCTCTATTTGGTCAAAGTTCCAGTGTAACGAAAGTACTTCAAAGTGAGGTCAAATTAATAAAAGAAAAAATCTTATTTCAATTATGGCATATGAAAAGAAAATATTATTTTATAATTTTTTTGATTTTGTTAATAATTTTTTTTACTTTATTATATACCCAGTGTTATTAGTTAAAACTCAAGAAATAATTATTGACAGTATACAACATAAATAAATTTTATTTATTCAGCAATTTATATTATTATAATTTTTCAAGAATTAATCTGCTTTGGTACTTTTTTCTGATTACAATAAATTTTATTCTATTCTGTTAAAAAACTTCGATAATTTTGATTCTGAAATCATCAATAAAATTGGTAATTGGTAGTGATTCTTCTAATAAATAGAAACATAATTCACTAAAAAATCCATGAAGATCTCTCAAAATCCAGTCAAGTACTCGTGAGATACGGGTTGTTCATCATTGTTGCAACTGCGAATATTAAATGATCTTAAAGTACTTTATTAAACAATTTTCTCCAAATCATTCAAATAATTCTATTATAATAATTATTATTTTAATTGAATTTTGTTACTTTTTGAGTAGAACTATACTTCTTTAAGATATATGCTTTTCCTTTTTTAGTTTTATGAATTATGCTTTTATATTAATTTTTAAAGTTTTTCATAAAAATATTAAACATAGGGCCAGAAATCTTGGAAATATAACAGTCTAAATTATTGTTGCAAATATTACATATACATTTAATATTATCAAAAAACTCAGAGTTTTCATGATAAATAATTTCTATCATAGATCCAAATATATCTTTTTGATTAGTACAATTTAAAAATATTGCTCTGGCGTCTGTATTTTGTGTAATGGTTTCATATAGTTTTCAAGAAACAATACTAATTAAATAAATAGAATCTAAAGGATATACAAGGACTCCTCGATTTATCATACTGACGAAAGAATCTTTGACTGTTTTAGACTCATCATCCATAAATTCTTTTTCAAAATTAATATTGGGGAATTCTTTAAGTCAACAAAATTTGGATTGAAAATTATTGCATGACACCGATTTCTTGAGGTTTTCGAGCTATATACTCACTTATAAAAAAATAACACATTCGAATCAAATTCATTAAACTATTAGCATTGACAGAAGCTTTACCGAATTTTTCTTATTACGGGTGGGATCTTCTTAAACCAACACTTCATTAATATCACTTATTTTCATTTTAGATAATTTGATAAGTGACTTCACTCGAATATTTTTTGCCCTTCTAAGGGCAGCTGCAAAAATGGATTTGCACCAGACAACTGTCTTATATCATCTAAATCTTGTTTCAATGAAGTCACTTTGAATAACACCTAAAATGACAAAGTAAAGACCATAGGGTTGAAGAAGTTTCTGAGTAGTCTCTATGTAAGCGAAAGTTGAGTGTTGCACAGCATTGAAGGTTTTTTTTTTTTACGCAACTCCCACCTCTTTATACAATCTTCAAAATCTTTCAAGAATTTCGTCCATACATTGTATTTGAAGGTTTTTTGCTACAGTCAATGACGGGTGATCTAACATTCAATATATTCCAATAATTACAAATCAGCTTTAGAAAAGGGATTATTTCAAGAAAATAGGGCTTTTTGAGTACATCTTCAGGGCATTAATAGTATTGCGATGAAACAGAGAATCAGCTAACTTGACATTAGCCTTTTCGATTGCACTTGGACGGAGCACTTTATCGATCAATTTGTGAGCAAATTTAATTGACTTTCTGACTGCAATGCTGTATAAAGATTCAAGATGTTAAAACTTTGGAGATCCAATTTCAATTTCACTGAATTTAGAACATTCCAAAATTATTCTATTGAGGAAATTATTGTAGAAACTTCCAAAATTATGGGTTGAATAAAAAAGGCAATTTTTTTTTACAAGATTATCATTCTGAAGAGAGAATGCAATAGCTCAATGGCAAGCCGGAAAGTAATTCTTCGAATACAAATTTGTGGTTTGGACTGTAGTTGTCGAAAAGTGTATTAATTACTCGGAATCCAACTTCATGTACAGCTTTTAGCAAAAGAACAAAATATTTTCATAATATTTTGGAGTTGAGTTTGGTCACAAGATTATTCTCAAAACGTTCTCATACTTCCCACACGAAGTTCTAATCATAAATGTTAAGATAGGTTTTGAGGGCAAAAAATCTTCATTCAATCCTTATAATTTACCATTACTATAGTCCTTTGCTTTGCTGTGTCAATTTCGTCAATTAATATATACACTTTTTTTTAATGTTCCTTTAATTGGTTAGATGGAGTTGCACTGATTGAGTATGTATAAGTAAACATTTTAGTATTACATTTACTCCATCTAACTTAGAAATCTTTAGGTGGAATAAATATACATTTCTTTCTCTAGGAATCACCTGGGCACACACAATGAATTTAATTTTTTTTTTTTTTTTTTTTTTTTTTTTTACAAAAATTGAATTTTCTGAGATTATCTGTGAATTTTAAATTTTTTTCAATAAAGTTTAATATTTGATGTTTTTTTTCAAAAAAGTTTAATATTTGATGTTTTTTTTTCAAAAAATTTAATTTTGGATTTTTTTTTTTGAAAATAAGCTTTTACGTAAACTGCTGTGAATTTTTTAAACTTTTTTCAAAAACAATTTAATGTTTAAAATTTTTTTCAAAAAAAATTTAATATTTAAAATTTAGTTTTTTAAATATTTTTCCAAAAAAATTAATTTTTTGAACACCAAGTGGCTTTTTGAATTTAACAAAAATATATTCAAAATTTTTTATGATTTGAATATTTGATTTTTTTTTTCCAAAAAATTTAGTATATTAAATTTAATTTTGAACTTCTTTTTAAAAAAAAAAATCAAAAAATTAAGCCCGTCCAAACTATAATCTGCTAATAGCCCTTATGGTTATGTTGCCACTTGTTATTTCTCCGATAGTGTAGTAGGAGTCCATTGTTTATTATTATGAGAACAAAGATGATTATGTATTTCAAACACATCAGGTATACACTCATATTTATTGTAATTGCATAATTAGTGTTATAAAGAATAGAACTTTATAGCTGTTTACAAGGTCCCATCAAAGTCGAGCATTGCAAATGATATGTAAGGTCATGATATAATAGCTAAGCTATTTACGAATTTGATTTATTTAATCGATAAACAACATAAATTCTAAGGATATGAACAATTAATAAATAAGGTTGCATAGCTTACATATAAAAAAGCCTGAAATACGTGGAAGGTAGTTAGCCATTTTTCCAACTATAGAATTATTATTCAATCATTTATTGTATTACGCAACATTGCCTCCAAAAAGAAACAAAAAAGAAAATATCGTCTCTTAATTAGACAAATAAGTCAATCACACCAACTGCTATCTATCTCTTATGTATTCTCCCAAACTATCATTGCCATATTATTTCTTCACAATTTTTAAATGAGTTACACACATATAAATATGTATATTTCATAAAATTAAAATCCTACAGAGTACGTTATTCGATATTGTATTATAATATTGCAGACTTGTATTTTATTAATAGTGTAGCTATGCATTTGTATATGATAGCCAAAAATTCGCCATGGCAATAATAAGATGGCCAATATACATATACACGACAAGGGATTAACAAGAAATTTAGTATTCCTGTCCTTTTCGAAACGGAGTATCAGTATATCATATTAGACCTGATATGTTTGTAAGAAAAAAAAGAACGGTAGGAGGGAGATATATGGTCAATTCAGGACTTTATTAATATCAGCTGCTAATTATATGATTTTTCAGGGGAAAATGAATTATTGCATTAACGAGGAGAATCTTCAACTTTTAAAATAGAGTTAGTGCAAGAAAAATAATATAATTATATTTAAATTCATATATATTAACTTTAATATACATTTTTTATTCAATTTACACCAAAGATAGTTGAGAATGCTTCTTTAAGAGGGATATGCTAACACCTCCACACCTTATTACATAATGAACAACAAAGAAGAACACGCATGAAGCGTTTTTCTTTTTCTCTATTGCAAACATAGTTTTTTCTTGACACTGCTCCCTTTTTAAAATATAGTACAGAAGCAGAGTGTGCATACATTGCAGGTCTGAATAAAGGGAAATAGAAACATAGATAGAAGGTAGAAGCACAGACGTTTCTACTCTATGGACAACTGACTATAAAAGCGCCCTCCAGAAAGTGGCTGACAAACTTAAAAAGGAATATGAAGTTTTTATAACTAATATGATAAGGACGGGTAATCGTTTTTATTAGACAACAAAAGAGAATTCAAGTATTAACATGTACATAATTAAGTGGATCATGATTGAAGCTTAGAAATCTTTCTTGAAAATGACTTGACATTCTTAGTTGTATTCTGATTTGAAGTCCTTTTTCTGCTCCTTTGACGGCCCCCATCATTTAGTTGACTGACCAAATTCTTGTCCATCACATTGAAGAGAATTAGCGAAATCTTCCCTGGCAAACTACTCCATTTGTGAAATTGTCCGCAAGCAATGACATTCATAGCTTGAATAGCTAAATCAGAACTATCCAGTATTACCAAAACGTAATTAC
This sequence comes from Lepeophtheirus salmonis, assembly GCF_016086655.4. NCBI lineage: Eukaryota > Metazoa > Arthropoda > Copepoda > Siphonostomatoida > Caligidae > Lepeophtheirus > Lepeophtheirus salmonis. The sequence goes on from NC_052134.2 coordinate 10,285,692, forward strand.
AAAAGAAGCTCTTGGATTGGAGGTGTTAAGAAGTGAATCTTTTCTTTCCTGTACGTTGGTGATAAAGCTAAATAAAGAATGAGCGTAAAGACAAGTAAGAAACAGAATATTGGTTGGAGTTGAGATCCCTCCTCAACTCATAATTTTTATCAACATAGGCAAGTTAACTTGTTCCTCTTCGGATTCAACCATAAATCTTATGCCAGTGTTAAATGGAGAGTCATTGCTAACCAAAAGAGATCTGCATGACGAACACTTCGTTTTCTTATTGAGAGAGAATGCCATGGATCCCGCAACAAAATACAATGCATTACTTTCTCCAATGCTGCTCATTTTCTCTTGGTCTGAAGGCTCCCAATGAATGAGAAGTATTTCAACATCAGCCATCACGTCCTTCATCTCAAAGATAGTCATACAATTGAATTTTACGAGACACTTTACCCTGATTTTCTTTTCTGCCTCCAATATCTGTCTAACACTAATATAATAGTTAGCTCCGCTTAGTTGTCTTTACCAGCTGAATCTTCCCTCTATACTGTCAAACTGGAAGATTGGAAGCAATATGTAGTTGAAGTCCTTATTCTCACTATCCAGTAAGTACTGAGCAAGATCTGCTGCAGCCAAACAAGTATGATTAGTTGCCAAAAAAGTTTTTTTCGTGAGTCCTCTTTCACCAATATCTTCCCAAACAGTGAGTAAGTCGGCAAACTCTTTGAGGAAGGACAAACCAGCACAATTTTATTTTGTGATGGGTTTTCTAATATTGTCATTTTTCCTCAGCCCAACTGTCGGTGTCTTTAAATTTAAAATGTTCCCCATGGTCTGTAAAAATTCAGGAAACTCGACTGTGTCCACGAACTTTCATTGGAGTAAAACTTAAGGACTCCAATGGTTCATTGATGAAAAATAGACTCAGCTATCAGCACACTTTCTTCTTTTTCATTGCTGTCGGATGAAGATACTTGAGAGTAAGTTTATGAGCTTGATCTACTTTATATGTGGATTCCTTTGGATAGATTTCTTTAATGTGAGCAAAATTTGGACGTAAAGACGTTTCGGCGTCCAGAGAGTTCGGTGGGATATTGATATTCTTGCCGCTGAAAACAGTTCTAGATATTTTTGAAATTGTGCACATAATCGAAAAGGAGATGCACCTTGAGATAATTATTGAGAGGATGAATTATGGATGTTTGCAGATGACCAGCACAAAGAAGCTGCGAGTAAAAGTTCCTGTTGGCTGGGTGGTTATCGACAGATAAGGCTACAACAATAAATCCAATTTGGTATAGTGATTGCAAGATGACTATATATTGACTAAAAATAAATTCGGCATTCAAATTTGCCACAGGATAAGAGATAGAACATCCATGTATTTTTCCACAGCAAACTTTAGCATAAAGGTGAGGACAGTTTTAGTAGTTTGATTGTTCTAATTTCCTAAAACTTGCCTCTCACAAACGCCACTCTTTGAGCAGAGTAGACCTCATCAATTATGAGAGTCACATTTTGTTCTCTTCTGTTCAGGTCCTTTATTCTGGTACTTTAATATTGTAAGGTTGAAACTGGCAAAGCTGCCTCCACAGCACTTGAAAGGGCACTAAGATGCTGGGGACATGGAATTTTGAGAGTATTTGATCTATCAAAATTTGATGGTAGAGGGTAGTAATCATATTTTGCCACAAAAGACAAACAGAAAGAAGGCCTGCACTGTACCTTCTCGCTTTTGGGTTCTGGAAGAGTAGTGTCAACTGCTCTATTAAAAATTCCAACTTTGATGTTTGGGGTATCTCCAAGTCTTGTGATTCTTTCAATCTATACAATAAGCTCATAATGACTTCACATGTGTCATATTGAGTCAATTGCTCTTTTGATCCAAGATATGCAGCAATATTGATACCTTCTGTCACGGAATTGATCTTATTCGATTTTAACCCAAGACGGTGAGAGACTGAAGTGGTGCTGATCCTCTGATGTCGTAGAAAAACTTTGAAGGTGAGGTTCTCCTCAAATACCAAACTTACTTTGATGTCTAGGCCCTTATCCTCAGTAGCTTCAAGTTTTACGAGTGACAATTTGGCTGCTTTTATGAGAAGAAATTCTGATGGCAATGTCTCCCGTAATAACTTATCAAACATATCAGTTTACGTGTGCACTTCTTCCTCATAGTGACTACTAGTGGAAGCTCAAGGTACCTTGGTGGTGAAGATGAGAAGGAAAGGTTGCCCGGAGGCTTAAGGATGGCATTGCTTTGCTTCTTCTGAACAGTGAATAATTTAAATAATACGCGGCCAAATATCTAGCCACTTTATGGAGCCGGTGTGCGTCTCTTCTTCTGAAGAGTGCAGTCCCGAAGCTTAGAGACGCCCATGGTAGAAGAAAAGAGACAGAGAGAGGGCTGTAGAAAGAGAAAGAGGGAGAAGAGAAGGGGGAAGAGACAGAGAGAGGGATGTAAAGAAAGACAAAGGGAGAATAGGTGAGAAACAGAGAGAAGGTGATAGATTTATACAGAGAAAGGGGAAAATAGTCTTTATTTCGGTTAAAAACAGTCTCTTAATTAATCTTACTTGAACAAAGAATAAAAATGTAGTATATAAAATTTGCTTTTTCCATTGATTCCTTATTTATTCACACTATATTTAAGTTTATTAATGATTTTATATAGTTATATAACTATATTTAGTGTCCTTCTGACGACATCAGTTATGCTATTAATTTTTCACGTAGAACTGAAAATCTTGCTGTTATAAAAACCATGCTCTTAATGAACTCAGGACCCTATAAAAATATCGTAGGAGCATGTTTGGTTATTTTATACGTCTACTTCCTAGATTTCAGATTGATTTGTTGGACTGTTTTGGATTCCATGGGACATTCCATCAAAAACAGACTTAAAAGTATAGGTATATAATGTGTACTCTCAGATAAATAAACGATTCTAAAATTTATGTATCAAACATAACTCGCTTGCAATCAAAATTAACAATTCTTTCTATCCAATATATATTTGTACTAAATATTTTGAAAGCTCAAGGCTGTAGTACTCAAATTAGACAACACTTAGTTTATACAGGAGTGGAAGTAGAAACCATATATGTATACTTGGACAAGGGGGAATTGAATACAGCTATGGTTTATATTGCATATAATACTTTTAAAAGGATTAATTCATATTTTGACATCATCATTTAAATAGAATATGTATAACCTTTGAGATCCATTGTCATGAAATGAGATTGATTCATGTTTAGATATATTATTTTATATAAACAAATACAAAAAAAAAAATCATTTATCATTTAAACTGCATGAAAAAACCTTTAGTTATATGTATTTAAGATATAATCTTTTATATATATATATATATATATAAAAGATAAAACAGCATAAAATTGAGTGTTTGTTCCGTGTTCAACTTGTCAGATTCTATATTTAACATTACTACATTTTAAATCACTGAATGTGTCCTCAGTCATATTATATACATTCTCTTTATTTTAATCAAGTTTAACCCTACGATTACCTCTGTGTTCTAGAGATAATAAAACGAAGGTTGAAAGGAGGGGTTTGAATCCCTTCTGAAAGAAATTACTAACATTTATCAAGCAAACTAAATTACAACTCTTAAATAGGTTAAACATTACAAAAAACGTTTAGATATTCTTTGGAGAGGGTCCGAGTAAAACCCGGAATATCACTGAAAAAAGTTATACACAATATAAACACAAAAACGGGCCAGTTAGTATGAGTATTAATATCTTTATTTGTTAGCAAATACCGAGTTATTTGTCAAATATAATATAAACATTACATAAATTATTAATAGTGTAAATCCTGTAGTTGTTTAGCTTACTCGTTTTTTAGGAATTGGTAATCGGAAAAATATCCGTAGCTGCTGTCAATATCATTTAATTCCTGAGTAGTGAACTTCCTTTCTACTACATTCATTTATAATGAAAACCTGATTGAACATTCGTGTTTGCTCATAAAAGACGAAGAGTAACCCTTATGATTTCTTGAGCAGTTAAAGGTGTAGATCGACATTGGCATAATTATTGACAATGCCCTTATTACAAAACATTCTTCAAATTGTCAGGGCTACTATGTTGATCTTCGGTTTCTTTCTTTTTACATGCCCAAAATACACACACTTTTCATCATATATATATATATAATCTATCACTATAGAGCATTTTCTTGGGTTTTTTCCCAGTATGACAGGCAAACTTTATTTCATTTAACTCACAAATTGGTATAAAAATAGATAATAATTATTATTACTACATAATTTTTGTTTTATTGTATCAATCTTAAAAAATACCATTTTATTTTAAATTAAAGTAGATTTCATAGTATAATTTTGTTATTATACCCTGCATATAAAAATAATGAAAAGGGTGTACCCACTTATACAAAAAAGGGTTTTGAATAAAAGGTACATCATTAACATCAAATAAATAATTATAATAATTTTGTAAATGAATATAACTATAAGTACAATGGACACTGTAGAGCGCAAAAGCTCTACCTAAAATCAAATTGAGTTATGTACAATTAGGGAGGGGATTTTGTATAATCAACCCAAAAAATGAATTTATCTCTGAGTGCAAAGTCCAAGACTGATATCAATTTTCTTTCAGTCATCTGAAATAGTCGCAATTGTAGTAATTCGGGACTATTATCGTTCAGAGTAATTTTTTACCCTTAAAACAATCCCCAAATAAAAAATAAGAACTCTTGTAAAAGTATTTTTTATGATTATATAGTGTTATTATTGATTTTGTATCTTGTTCTGAACTCGATATATTTCCAATTTAAGGCTGAAAAATAATGAAAAGCGGCACTATCCTTTAGACCCTTATAACTTATTCATAATACATAGTGATGATGAATATTATAGCTTATAAGTATTACAGAAAAATATTGCATGTTTAATTTAAAAAGATATTCATTTAAAAAATATGTATCTCCAAGTATTTTTGTCCGATTTTGTAGTGATCCCATTTTTATGGGGGTGTACTACCAAATAGTCAACATATCATCATATTTTTTCGATATCAATACCAATTTTATGATGTCATGCCTCGTAAAAGGAAGATCAAGGAAATCGAAGGAAGATAATTCTAACTTGATCATCCATCTCAAGAGATGTTCGGATTCCGAAATCTACGAGGGACGACGACAGGAAAACTCATCTAAGGAAAACTACCAGACCTGATAAGGGAGTAGAGTGGACGCCTTCATTGGGAATGAGAAACCAGGATCCAAATTAGTGCACTTCACTTCAATGAAACTATCTGAACTGCCGCAACAGTGACGTCACTAAGTCAGCTAAGAGATAATAAACACTTACAAAAAAGGTATAAATTCCATGAGCAATAACATCATGAAAGCTTTTGATAACAGCGTTTACAAGTAAAACTTTGTCAATCCATATGCCATTCTCTATGATTCATTCTAACAAACAATTGATAAGGTAATAAATAATGTGTATAGTTGTATTCTGATAGAACCAATAGATGAAACAACCTCATTAAAAAGGGTACTCTAAGTAGGGACCTTTTTTTTTTGCTTCATTTTTATTTGATACTTAGAATCGTAGAATTAACAATATGATTATCATCGAGGACTATCTAACATTAGTTTATAGACATTCCCTCCTCTTCTTTTCATTCCAACACCATCACATGTAGCCATAATGGTACATCGAAATTGAATAGCCTAGGGTTATTTATTTGTATGGACGAAGTTAATCTACAATATATGGCAAGATGACTATACATAGAGGTGAGAGAACAAGGATCTTCTAAGAAAGTCTGGTTAGCTGACTCAGCTGACTTATTGACGTCACTGTTGCGGCAGTTCAGGTAGTTTCAATGAAGTGAAGTGTATCAATTTGGATCTGTTGAGCAAAAATGGCCTCATCTAGAGATTCAAAGCGTCTTTGTGCCATGGTCTGCTGTTCCAATCCACGGGATGCTCAGTGTTTTGCATTTTCTCAGAAAAATTTAATATTCCAGCGTCTATTTATATCTAATTAGTATTAAGAATGCCAAGATTTGTGATAGGCATTTTACATCCTATTATTTTGAGTGGAATCTTCAGGCTGAGCTCCTTGACTTAAAGGACAGGAAGAAGTAAAAAAGTGATGTGGTCCCCTCACTCCATATTCCCTTTGCTTCTCCTAGTTCAGATAAACCCAAATCTTCTAAAGATATTTGTAAGGAAACTTGCGAAAGGAAAGAGCTTGTAAAACAACTATTGGAAACAAGTGAGGTCCGGGGAAACCAGTATGTAATCGGAAACAGAGACTGATAATGAGGGGCTCATGAGAATTTGTAACCGGATCACTGAGTCCCAAGAAGAGCCTTTGATCCAGACGCAAAACACTCAGATTCACGTTTACAAATTCGAAAAAGGAGTCGAATGTGAGGAAGCAAATGGGCCTCTGTTTTGGGAGCACAAATGCCAAAAATTGCAAAAATAACTTTCTTTGACAAAAAGGGAATTGTATTGTTACAAAACAAAGTGTAAGTTACTAAACTGAAAGAAGTTTAAACAACATTTAATAAGGAAAACAGCCACTCCAAAATCCAAGTAAGAAGAATTATAGATTCCTAGAAGAATTTCACTCGAGGAAACTCAAAAGAAGATGTAACCACTGCCCTCATCTTGCGAAGCATTAGTTCTCGAACCTTTGAATATTTACTTTCCAGGAAACTTCTTCCATTACCCAGTCATCAGACTCAAAAAATCTTTCTACAAGATTTTAAGTGTGAACTTGGCTTCTTCGAAGATAGCATCAAAATTATCTCTGAAAAAAATTTGTATTTGAGAAGAATATCAAAAGTGTATGGCGGGTTTTGTTTCGATGAAATGGGAGTTAGAAGAGGTTTGAAATTTCCTCTAAACTTAATCAAATATTTGGACCTTGGAAAAAAATGCAGGTTGCAATGGCAAGAGGACGTTTTCATGCGTTGAAGCAACCAATATATGTAAAATTCGATACACATTTGAAAAAGAAATTGTTGTTCTCCCTCATTGAAAGGCTTGACCAAGCTGGAATTTTAATCAAAGCCATTGCTTTTGATATAGGTAACAAATCATTAATCTCTCAGTTACATCTGTCTCCGGACAACTTTTCATTTGAAAATCCTGTGGATAAAAAACGCCAAATTTATGCCTTCTCTGACTCCTCATTCCCTCAAATTTTTTCGAAATCATTTATTAGATCATGGATACATTTCAATGATTTGGATGGTAATTCTGCAAGTTTGACTAAGGAGGAAAACTTGCAGGACCTTTTTGAACAAGATTGTGGTGAGTTGAAGATAATCTTCAAATGGACTAAAGAATCCCATCTTGAATGTAATGGAAATGTAAGACAATGAGTTAGAACTGCGGCACAGCTTTTATCTAACACAATATACAAAACATTTTTATTCATCTAAGGTCACAAAAAATATTATCAGTCTAGAATCATTCAAATTGTTAATGATTGGTTTGACTGTATGAGTGGTAGTAGATCCTACAGCAAAAAAAAAAAACACCTATTTTTGTGTTTAATATACATTTGGAACAACAAATGCATGGTTTGAACAAAATGGAGCAGATAGTTTGTCCATGAAAGTGATGTGAAATTTTTTTTAGCTTCCATTTCAAAAGGAAATTTTAATCTCCATTTGTCAACAAAATAATTATTTCAAAGTATCAAGGATGATCGAATGCAATTCATTTGAACCACTCATCTAAATCAAGATTGTCTAGAGAATGTTTTCTTATGGATTCGTGTCATTACAGGAAACAATACTCATCCATCCCCAGTGGAAGCTCTCAGAAGAGTAAAAGTAAATTTAATTGGAAAAAATCATGAACTTGTCTTAAGAAATACAGCTGTTGAAGAGGAGTTAAATGATGAGGATACTTACGAAATAAATAACGAGTCACTTCTTTTCGTCCAATATACAAGAAAATGTTTGACAAGGATGCAATTGAATCAAAGGAAACTTTAGAAGATTCTGGACTTCATAATCATAGCAGATACAGAAGAATCATCTTAAGTTTCCAATGATTATTCACATGAGGGTCTGGCTTATATTGCAGGATTTTTGGCAAAAAAAATAAAATTAAAGATCCTTATCCAAATCTAGGAGAAAAAACAAATAACTTCAAATTTTACGAAGAAACGTCTAGCTATTGGATTAAATTGGTGTCTAAGGGAGGCCTTACGATCTCCTTGTGTGAGTATTTAAAATTTTGTCATTATCTGGAGAAATATTTCAAATCTTTTCATTGAAACCATGTAGATGCAATTGCCAAAAACACAAATGTATTTGAAAGGCTGCATAATCATCTAATTGAATGATATCCTAACTGCCCTAAAGAAGTCATCATATCCTTTGTGAAAACAAGGACAATAATTAGAGTAAATAACCTAAATGAAAAGCTCAAACTGAAGAAGGCGAGTGCTAATCTGAGAAAACTTAAATAGGTTGGTCAATTTATACATTAATATTTATTATTCATGTATGTATGTAAAAAAGATATGTATGCTATAATTTTTACTTATTGCTATTCTTTTATTCACCACTCTCATATTATGTAATAAAATAGCAAATTAGAAAATATACATAAAACATATTAATATAAGCTTACATATAGATTGTTCATTATTATTAATGTATATATGCAAATTAATGTTTGTCTTTTTAAATAATTAGTTCTGAAATTGATTTTATTATTCTATGAAGTATCAAGATTCAAGACAATCGAAATCAGTATTAGAAAGGTTTTATTTTTATAGATATTAATATCAATATAGGTTAAATATTTTTGATTTTTATACTTTTTGGTATGGGCCTAAGTTTACCATTGTGTACTTCAAATGAATTTTAATTATATTTTTTTAATATATTCGCTTAATTTGTGTTTGATATCTGTATCAACAGTGACGTCATTAATTATTTTTCTTCTCTTAATAATGAAAAAAACACAAGCGTAGAATTTCCTTGCTGCCTCACCTTTATATATAGGGACTATTTCAAACCCAATCAAAACCTGACAGGATTTTAAACACTAAGAGTTAGTTGAATCTTTGAAAAATTCAATTCTAAATTTTGTCTTTAAAAAATGTATAGTTTTAATAAACTAACGGGGTAGCTAAAAAATGAACCTGATTTTTATCATCTGTATACAGGGTCGTGCGAAATGGATGTACCACACATCAGCGTGAGAAAACTTTTGCACCTCCTGAGTCTCAATTACGTTAAGATTACTTAAAGACATTTATTAAGCACACAATGACATATATTATTTAGGAATTGGATCTCCATTGCTCTTAATGACGGCCTTCAAGTGGTCACAGAAGGTGGATCGAACTCTGACAATGCAGTCCCTTCTCGTGGGCTTTCACTCCTTCTCTACGGAGGACTTCAGGTCGGTGGCATTGATGTCACGTGATTTGCAGGCCTTGGACTCGACTTGCCACCCAATAGAGGTATCCAAAGGATTCAAATCGGGGCTCTGAGGAGGCCAGAAGTTCTTGGGCCAAAACTCCATGTTCTCTTCCATCCAGACTTGCACAACATGGGCTGTGTGTGTGGGGGGGGGATGCTTCACTAATGGGCTCGATTTTAAGGCTTTTCCCCTCTTTCATGAGCTTACTGACCCTGACGGCGTGCTTCTCAATCCCAACAATCTTGACAATTTAAGGTATGCTATGGCCGGCGCAAATCCAAGCAGTGATCTGATTTATTTCTGTTTGTAGAAATGATAGAGGGGATTGCAATAGCTCATTCAAACCTTAAAAAAGTCAGCTGTCGCGTTAAACATCCGAAATTTACGAATTGGAATCACTATACCTTGAAAAATTAATATATATTAGTGGTACATCCATTTTGTACGACTCGGTATATATATATAAGAGAGTTTGTGTTTCCGTCCTTTAAGCGTGCCCACACCGATGAACATAGGAGGCTGAAAATTTTCATGGTGCTTCTTTGAACCTGGTAAGACTATGAGGGGCGAGCCATTTTTTTTTATAAGGGTGTTGAGTTATAAACAAGGGTGACAATTTTGGTATGAATAGAAAAGCGTGCGAGGAGAAGAGAAGAAATACTTATGGCATCATTGATTAAATAATATACATCTTCTTCTATCAATCAAGAACGTTATCATTCCTGCCTTTATTATTCAATATTAATATAATATTAGATGTTGATAGTCGATAGAGAACTGAATAAAATGCCTAAAATAACGTCGCCTTCTGTCTGGATTTCTGAAAATGGAGGCCCCGGAATTTGGAAAATACTTACCGGACGAGAAACAGATGGGTTGTCAGATTTTTTGATATAAATGTGCCTTTAGTCCCCTGTCTAGAATTACACGCCACTCATTATCCTCATGTCATATCAAGAGCATGGATATTCATCTAAAAAATCAAGTTAATGATGAATACATCAAGTCAAACTTTAACTCTGATCTCACAAAGATGCTTATTGTATTATCCATTGCTAATCATCTAAATTTTTTGACACTTTTCAATTTTCCGGAACATTTTATTAAATTATTTTTGGAATATTTGCAAAAATGAAACAGTTATGGCGCGTTATTTCTTCGAAAACAATATATTCAATAACTTTTTTTTTTTGCAAGTTCGGAAAAAATAATCGTAGGTTTGTATTTCTCATTAAAATGCCAATAAATGCTATTTACTTTTTTGTTGCAAAATTAGTGAAAAAAAAAGTTTTGCGATTTTCCTTGTGAATTTCGATTTGGCAATTTCTTGACAAAAATAAAAAATGACTACTCATCTAGACAATTTTTTTTATACACATTACCTTAATTAACCGTAGATATGGTGTGATTAGTATATTTAGTATAAAAGATAGTCAATTTCCCGCTCAATCGTTCTTATCATAATTAGAATTATCAGGATCTTTCTCGACAACAACGAATCATTCATATTATAATTATTAATAGAATTCTGTATATAGAATTTTTTTCTGTCTACTTTTTTATTTATTTAATGTAATTTTAAGCTAGTCAATTCGCAAAGAAAAATCCTAGTCACGGCTCTGACCCCTGCTTGGATATACATGTAATTAATATCCAATTTTATATATATTAAAAAAAATCCTGGCTCGCCGGATCTGAACTCCTTGGACTACTATGTGTGGGGTATCTTGGAGAGAGAGTACAAAAAACGTTCACATAATACTGTTGACTCCTTGCAGGCTTACAATATTGAGTTCCTCATCAAGATCTGTGCCAGGTTCAAGAACAGGTTGGAGGCTTTGGATTCTAGTCATTTATAAGGAATTTTAAAACTTCAAGGGAGATATACAACCTCTAATTATTCATCAATATGGCTCAAACTTTATACTTCTTCATTTTTAACCGAGAAGAAACTTTTTTGGACTATGTTCTTCCCATAGATAAAAGTATAGAGTACTTGAAAACGCTATTTTCGAATAAGATCACATCAACTGTTGTATTACCCCGTCAGTATAATATGCTTATATATTCTTTAAAAAGCAAGGGGAAAAAGAAAGAGGAAAAGAAAATACAGCATAAATACCCCGATAACAGCTGACACCATCTGGAGTCAATAATACTCTCCTCAATAAAAACTTCGTCTCAAACATGTAAACTCGTTTAATAGAAAAAAAGTAAAACCATATAATCTAATAATACATTTACTAATAGTCTTATAGTCGTATTTTTATGGTCCCCATGCACAAACCCGTCATAGTTTCATATAAATCTAGTCCCTGAGCTTAACAGAATAATACTGTTTAATAAAGGAATTTCTCAAGCTCTTAACCATAAAATTTGTCCTTGTATTAATTGGTCCTTTTTGACATCCACTACTTCACTATTTCCTTTAATATTTTAATGTTATAGGACCCGTCTATTATCCATTAATATAAATAATTATTAAAGACAATATTATTGTAGGTGTGCAAATATTTATTATTGGATTTGCTGAAGCTAAGTGTAATAACGTACTCCTTGGCTAAAGTTATCAGAAAATTTAAATTGTTGTAACATGCAACACTTGATATGATGGAAGAGTTCAGCCATTATGGAAACTGTGGCTTCTTCTTGATTGAATGTGTAAAAGAATCTCTCTTTAAAAACAAAACAAAAAATATTTTTTTATGGGCTATAACTTATGCGTATAGAAAGAATAAAAATATTTATTCGTAACTTTTCTTTAAATTATAGATCATATTTGTTCAACCCAACAATTGTTTAAATTTGAAGGTAAATTGAAGAATAAACATTGGTTCTTCCTTTAATAAATCCTTACACTTTGGATACAATAGACATGTATTTTAGGGGTAAGCAAAGGCAGATAAAAATAACCATTTAGAGATTAGAAAAGGAAAAACGGTTGCTTCTATCGTTCTTTTTTCTTTATTGTTCATTCATCGTGATGGTCTCAACATCTCTCTCTCTCTATGTGAATGATGAATTCTCACTTACTTTTGGTGTAATTTTGAAGTAAATAACTACAATGGGCACTCTGTAGTGTGCAAAACCTTTAACTGAATTCAAATTATCTCAATTTGTTCCAAATTAATGGTCGATTATGTATTTTTAATTTTTTGTGTTACCTTAACCATAATCTTAACCAAACAATATATCCTTGGATAAAAAAATTAAGGGAAACATCAATTTCAACAAAAATAAACAATAACGACTTATAAATCTCATTTGTTTATATATTAAGGTGAAATATCCTTCAGGCAATATGGATTTAGGGTGAAATCTCCTAAAGCAAATTAGTTTAAGGCAAAAGTACCCATTTAAATATTTAAATTAACATTTATGATATCGGAAGCATAGTTGCTCTCAACGATACTTCCTTTAATCAACTAACAAGAATTAAAAGAGTATTTTGGTCATGTTAAAAAAACCGAAAATCAACATGGTACCCCTGACAATTTGAAGAATGTTTAAGAGGAGAGCAGCTTAGCTTAGCAATAATGTTTCATTAGACCAGCTACAATCAGTGGTAATGAGGAGGAGGGTAGAAGAAAATAAACAAGGACATTGACAAGAATTATTCCGATGTATATCCTTTATTATACTCTATGTCGAATAAGGACTTACAATTATAACTCTGTAACAAATTTTTAGGGTTACTCTCCATCTTTTATGAGCACAAGAAAATTTTCATTCCGGTTTTGTATATATCAATGATAGCTTGTAAGTAATAGAAAATGAAGTTTACTCCATAGGAATGAAATAATAGTGACCGTAGATGAAAATAATACTATTAACCTGGTCACCCTAGCAATTTGAAGAATGCTTTGGATGAGAGCAGCTAAGCTGTCATGACGGTTCATTAAATTAACTGTAATCCACTGTCAGATGAGGTAAATAAACACTAACCCTACACCGTATAATACCATGATATAGGTAGAAATTACTTGAAAGTCAACCCTCAATTTTACTCCGAGTCCAACAAGAAATTAGACTTATAACTCTTCGTGATTACGCTTTATAAGTATGATATGTTCCGTTCTGAAGAATGCAAGAATATTAAGAACAGCTTTAGAAATAAACAACAACATATGTTCCGGTAGCAAAGTTCAAAAAGCTTGGCCTTTTCCATTATAGTATTATTTTCATTTATGATGATGACAACTGCATAGAAAAAGAAAATTCACTTTTCAGTTTGCCCATTTAAAAAAATGGTCAAGCTAGAAAGTACATCCGATTTTTATGACTATAATCCGCCTTAAGTCCTTCCTAAACTTCATTTGAAATATTTTGGTTAATTATGGTATGAGGTTGCAAGAATATATTGATTTTATCGTGAGCAGACTTTTAGCAGAAAACATTTTTGCCAAAGTAAAATTTGCCAAATGACATTTCGCCGAAGGAAAATTTCCGAATGTACATTTTGCAGAATAACTATTTGCTGAACAGCCATTTGGCCAAAGGACCATTTGGGATATTTGGGCGAAAAATGATATTAAACTTATTGATGTATGCGATTGTATTTAAAAAGGTTGCAGACAAAATTGTTGCATGGTACAATTTGTCAGTTTTTTTCATTGTAAGACAAACTTCTTTTGTGTAATATCATCGTGAAGCAACATCAATGTATGCAATATGATTGTGAGTAACTTCATAGCATGACAATATTATCGTATACAATTTCGTTGCAATTTATATTACACTCGGACGATAAAATTATTTAATATGGAAGGAACTTACTATGAATTAACCCATTTAATATCCCCAGCCCACAGGTTGTTCAGGTGAAGCACTGGGTCCCAAAGCAGTTTAAACTCCACAGCTGTCGTGCTTCTAAACCTAACCTAAACCTAAGGGTTTCATAATATTCTGTAGCACACTTACAACGACAGGCTATTCAGGTATGCAGCTGTGCTCCAAGGTAGTCAATTCCCATCGTTCCTCAAAGCAGTTTAAACTACACTGCCATCCCGTTTAAAAGCATCAAGGAGCCCTTAGAATATTCTAAAATAAACACAGGCCAACGGATTGTGTAGTAGAGATCATGGGCCCGAGGTAGGTTAAATTCTTCAGCAACCAGCTCTCTGAGCATCCTGACACCCTTCTAATATCCAAAGATCCATACCAGTCCTCAGGTTGTACAAGTGCTGGACCCCAAGGTAGTTTAAAATCTACCGCCGTTTAGTTTCTCAGCAATAAGACCCCCTTCTAATATGCTATGAAATATCCCCAGCCCACGAGTTGTGTACCATCTACTTCTACACAAGTACTTTTTACTTTTTGTGGAACGTTTATATGATGTATGGTGTTAAATAAAAATTTATATACTTACAAATATAATTGGAATACTCTATACTTGGAGTAGTCTTAAGCAACCTATGGGCTTGGGCTTTATTTTGAAGTATTTGGATGGCCTAAACGCTTTATGAAGTGGTTGCAGGGGTGTTAACCTGTTTAGTAGCCTTGCCATCACACAAAACAAGTTTGGGGTTGAGGTATTAAGATTTTATTCTTAAAGACTGGAAATGTTCCTTGTAATAATTTTTCCCACTTGCAATTTTCTTCAAGGCCATTTGCCCAAACGGGAATTTTCTACTAGCAATTTTCTCAAGGGCAATTTTCCTAGAACCATGTATTTCATAATATAAAAATCCTTCATAGTATTTTATTCGATACTATATAATAATATTGCTTTTGTAATATTTTATTAGAAGCGAAGCTTTACATTGTATTTCTATAGGATAGTAAAAATTTATTTATAGAAAAAATAGGATGGCCAATATATATATATGCTACCGGCAATGTATGAAAATCCGGCATTATATATAATACCTAGGTAATGTGTATAATCCCAGATGGTCTCAGGAAAACTATATAATATTCGACATTTTATATATGGCCTAGGTATTATACATAATCCTGGGGTCAAATGTCAGCAAAGTATATAATACATATAAGTTACAGACTGTAAATAACAATACAAAGTCAAGCATAGTACATAAGTACTTGTGTTTTGTTCACGTTAACTTATTTCCTGTAATCAAAAACATACTTCGATTACATCCTCATCGAGCTGGCATGAACTAGAGCATTTGAATTGGACAAAGGAGGACTAATTTTCAAATATAATAATAATTTCCCCAAACCTTAAGATCGAAATATATTCGAAGATATAAGTAGGAGGTTTTATCGAACAAATTAAAGTTTTTATATGGCCAACCTAGGTAATTCGGGCTTGAATCTGCTTTATATCCTTATAAGTTATAACTTATAAAGATAACTTTTCATGATGTTATAATAATAAAGTAATATTTGATGAGTTTTAAAATGATGAGTATCATTGTGATTGAGGTATTGCAAAGTTTAAGAGATGTTTAGATGAACTAGATTTGATATAGTTATTGAATGAGGAAGCAATAAGAGGCAAATCTAACAGTGAAGAGTTGTATAATTTTGCGCAGGTAAGACAAGGAACTTAAGAATCTAACTTATCATGGAGATCGTCTTTACTCAAGGGAACTCTGAGCTGCTTCCATTCTTTATCGATCATTTTCCATCACTACAAATTATGCATCAAGTATAAATAAAGGTTTCTTTGCTTGGTGTATCATAAAAATAAAACAAAGGAACCAGGTAATTGAAATAGTATATGGGGGTACAATTGCGTTTCACTCAACTCCCCCAGCCTTGTTTATCTCGAACTTATGGAATATATTTATTTTCGTCATTTATTGAAAAAGTATTTTCACAGATCCCCCCCGTGGTTTCTAGTGTCTGTATGTCGGAAGAAAGTGTAGTGCCAGAGTATGAGCCACTCCAAGCTGACATGCAACAATATAAACTGTCTCAAGTAAGAGCCAACGTTGTTAAAAATAGTGTTTCTCTTTCTGAAACTAGATATCAAGAGTAAATTGATGAAGTGAAAAAAGTGAAGTCCATTAGGAAGACACCAAGAGAATATTGGCTTCTTAAACATTATGACGCAATGATAGGCGGGAATAAGACCAAATTAATAAATCTTTTGGAAGAAAATTCGTGTAATATTTTAATTTATATCTCAGACTCTGAGATATTTGTAATTCTAGATGTGACCCATTGGGCTATCGGTCATGGTGGAGGAGACAGAATGATGAATGAACTTGCTCAAAAATACAGAAACATCACACTTTATGATGTTGAACTATTTCTTTAACTAGTTATACCCTACCAAAAAAAACAAAAATATGCCGAAAGAGGTATTGTGGTTAAGCTAATGGTGTCTCCTGAGTTCAACTCTCACTGTCAAGATTTTTTAATGAAAGATGTATGTATATGTAATATTAGAGTATCAATAGTTTTTTTGCGATTAATATAATAACTAGTGCCATTCCAGCTTTTCCATTTGCAGTCTTAGTTTTGCCATCATTTTGTCCTAAAAATAATATCTATTTTGAAGGTTTTAAGGTAATTATGAACTTATATTAAATCGTCAAATTTTTTTATGACAAAAAAAATTTATAATTGAAAAAAAAAATACAAAATTAGGGAATATTTTTAGATTGAAGAACTACGGGCTAACACTACGAGTTCATTCAGTCTAGGCCTAAGCATAAAATCCCACCTTCCGAACCATATTTTGACAAGCCCGAAAAAAATACATTTATATATATATATATATATAATCCTCCGGACGCCCCTGCTATGTGATATTTGACCTTATCAATTAGTTATAATATTATGATGTTTTAAATATAATTAGGTCTCTGTGGTAATCTTACTGTATCCTTCGTTTCAAGTGATTTTTTATTCATCTGGTTGTTATTGTGTGCGTATAAAAGTATTTATGTATGTAACAAATCGTTAGTTGGATCTTACTTGTTATAGAATTAAGTCGAATTCAGCCATATTCCTGGATTACAAAAATTTATTCGACTTACTTTTAAAAATTATCGAAGTTTAAGAAAAGTTAGTTGGTTCAGACCGATTTGACAGGAATCCTAACTCACCAATACAGGCAAGCATTGGAATTACTTGAAGTTTACTTCTAAAACTTTTCATGAATCTTTACCAGAAGCGTAAAAAGAGAACAAATTGAGTTACAACTCGATGTACCAACAGGAAAATTATCCTAAGCATACTACCAAGGTAGTAAATAAGTGGTTCAAGAACAATGATGTTAATATACTAGAATGACCAAGTCCTAGTTCTGACCGTAATCCAATCCAGAACTTGTGGCGAGACTTAAAAACCAGAGTAATGACTAAGAAACATACCAACCTGACCCAATTGGAGGCCTTTGTTAAGGAAGAGTGTCCTAATATTCCCCAGGAGAATTGTATAAGAATTGTCTATAAGCAGTAATAAAAAATGCCATACTATTGACTATTAAAGAGTATGAGGATAGGATATGGACAATTTTGAACATAGCATTTTATGGTTATCCTTCGAATTATTCCCATGGAGTTAAGAGATTCTTGAATTAAGTTTTGTTCTTATTCTTCCAACCTTGAAAAAATTACATTAGTTTCATCACAAAAATTAACAAGGTTATGAATAATTTTGAGGACAAGTGTATATAGTCCTAGCTAGGGAGGTTCGAAGTTTAAGGGAGCAGGCAGTCATATCAACAGGAAAAAGTTATCAACTTGAATACTCAAAGGTATAAAATTGAATATTGCTCGATAAAAATCTTTTGACTAGCATTATTTTTAGGGATGGGATTTGTGTAGATCAGTAATTCAATTTTATTATCATTACATTCTACAAATTTGTCCTGTATGTAAAAATAAAAGAAACCGAAAATTAACGTGGTAATCCTGACGATTTAAAAAAAATGTTTGGAAGGAGAGCAGCTTAGCTACTCTGACACAAGGTGTCAATATATGTAAGGTGTGTCGATAAGAAACTTGCAACGTAGTTCGGTTAACTTTTTAGGAGACAACTTTTTTGATGACGTCACATGGGAGCCAAGTTCAGGATTACTGACTATTTTTAAATAAAGAGACCAACGGGGAAGAGGAGTCATGTATATCAATCAAGAACGTTTTTTCTTATCTCTAATTCTGATTCGTCTAAAATTTGGTATATGTGCTTTGAATTTCTTTTGCACAATTCATTGTTATCACGTCTTTTGAATAAGATTCATCTGATGTAATTTAATAAAAGTCAACGTTTCGGATAAGGTTATGTACTTTTCTTTAGATTTAACTAGAAAACTCAACTATTAATTAAAACAATAGTTCATAGTATATGAATCATAACTATGCTCTAAAAAATTATAAAAATAATTTCAAAACAAAAATAAATAACCCTAATAATCTACGAAGGGTATTTATATTCTATATTTTTTGATTGAGGTTACGTGAATCCTGAACATAATTCATATACATAGTTTTTGTTTACTTTTTATTTCAACCATCTTGTCTCCTCTCTCCTTTTTAGTCTATTCAGTTTTAAAAATTACATATGTCTTCTTCTAGAAGTACTAGGCGTATTTGTGCTCCAGCAACCTGTACAAATTCATCAGATGCCCAATATTTTTTTATTTGAAATTTTATGTTCTGACCTATTTTTCATTAAAAACAACTTTTTACTTATTTTTACCATAACCGTTGGAGTATAAAAATTTACACTATTAGTATTGTCTGATGAGAAAATAAATACTATATTATGTATTAATACAATTTGTTTTATCGAATTTATTCCTAAATCGGCTCCTTTGTGACGTCACCAAAATAGCCCGTAAACAAAAGCAAAGAAGTCTCTTATCGACACACCTTAAATATAGTCACATTGCTTATGACTTTTCATTAGATTAGCTACCAGCAGCCGTGAGAGGATGAAATAAGCACAAATTGTACTCCTTATATAGAAAAATGTATTTATAATATGAATTACTCCGAGTTCAATCTCCAATTCTACTCCGAGTCTAACAAGGAATAACACTTATAATTCCTGATCAAACCGTCATTGTTACTCTCTGTCTTTCATGAGCTCACACACTAATTATTACATATTACTGAGATGTTTTGTCTTCAATAATTAAATCATAATGATAACAGCTTTTGAAAATAAAAAAAAAACCCTTTAAATTGACACCTAAAAAAAGCCACTCTCTCCTTCTAGGGCATATTTTATACACCTCTGAATATGTCCCATCCCTAGTCATTATTTAATTGAGAGTTTGTGAGTGAGTGCACATATTTGAGGTACATTTTTTAATTAATAATTAATATTTTAACCGACATGTAGCCACTTTATTTAGAGTCTTTTAGTCCCAAGCTACAGAAACAACTGGTAAATGACAAATTTAGATTGTGACCCATCAATAAGAACTAAGAAAGCAAGATCAAGACCATAGCCAGTTCTGGGAATCATTCGAGATACTTGACCATGGTTTGTATGTTTTAATGTAAAAAATTGAAATAAATCCTGCATATTGTGAATAAAAGAGTCCTGTATTTTATCTTCGGCCTCGCTTATAGTTGAGAAACCCTTTTGTGAATTTGTGACCTATATCTCTATATAGAATAGCTTTAATACAATGCCTTGTTATAAGTATACTATATAAAATGAGGAATATATAAGGTATCTAAGCTATTGAAAAATAAGTATGTAGACTAACAAGTAAGTCCTTGAATGATTTATATAGCATTCTGAAACATAAGTTCATGTTTTTAAGCTGTTTCATAAAATAAACATTATTTTATTTGAATTTTATCAATTAAAACTGCAACATGTGTTATAAAGGTTTGTCAAAGTTCAAAATTTTGACAATATTAATGTCATGAAAAATCTTCGATCTTTCATTAAAATTTCAAGTTATTCTTCAATATTTATTACAACCAATTACATAACATTAACTCAACTATCTTTAAAAGTTATATATAAATTCATCCAGTGTTTCAGTAATAAATTCATTTTATCAATATTATTATTTGTTCAATCATGTTTCATTATTCATAATTACTTAATTACGCTTAAATATATTTGACTAGAACTACTAATTGATGCATACAAATCCAGAATAATATCAAATAATTATCATGATATATCCATAATTTAACTCTGCCCAATTAAATTGATGATAATATCTATTAACAATTATATTTAAAAATTAACGTTACAATTATATACTCTATACACACAAAACCTATAAGATAAGAAATCTTTTACTCAAGAGAGAAAAAATTCTACTTCTATATATCAGTCGTCATAAATCAATACTCATTACATTCTCTTTTGTTGGAAATTAATATATAGATCTGCTTGAATTAGCTATAAATGGATTAGTCAATATATTATTTTTAAGAGCTGCTCCACTCTTAAAATATATTTAACTTTATATTTTAATTTTTGAGAAAATGCCGGATGGTTATTTTGCCTGGGATGTAAAAACGGATAATATATTATGGGGATGGAATTAGAAATACCTCAATATTTTTATATTTTCAATAATAGGCAAAAAAATTATGTTAACAAAACATGTAGATAGGGTTTTTAAAAACTCAATATGGCCCCTTCATGATCAATCACAGCCTTTACACGTGGACTGAAGGCCATGCAAGAGTTGATGATACCCTGATACCCTCCTATGTCAAGTTGTCCAATGCAACCACTATGGAGGACTTCAGTGAGTACACATATGGGTGTGAGGTCCTGTTTGTTTCCCTCGCTAAAGTGCCTGATATGGAATAGTCCAGTGGGTTCATATTTAGTGCGGAAGAGAGCTATATCTCTTTGGACTAGAATCGAGCCATTTAATATGCACAAAACTTTTGCACTCTGAGAATGTGTGAGAGGTTATGTCATTCTGAGTCCACACATTGTTACCCTCCGGGTTGTTGATCTTCAGCCATGGTAAGATGGTGTATCTAAGCACCTTATAGTAGGCCTTCTGGCCGATTTTCTGTCCAGCCTTGAAAAAGAACAGAGGCATCTTCTTTCCATCAAAGGCCACAACGCCGACGAGCCATTTTTTGACCCGGAATTTGGTGTGGTAAACCCTTTGGGCCTCTTATTTTATTTCTGCAAGACAATAGTTGTTCCAGCGGTTGTGGAATTGATCAACTGTGAAAATCTTCTTGTCTGAGAAAATTTTCACAATTGACCCATTTGCCTTCATCCATGTGAGGATTTTATTGCAACCTTTTAAACTCCTGGCTTTCATGCTCTCTGCCAGAAGGTTGTGTGGGGCCCTTGTTAAAGAAAGTAATCCCAAGTTGTGCTTTATGGTCCTAGAAGCCACAAATAAGATTAATCCACTTAATGGAATCCTCCTTTATATTCTTCTCCAAACTTAACAAGAATTTGTATCCCTCTTTGAATTATTCTCTCAACTTTCCAACATCCTGGAGAGGTCTTCTTCATTTTTTTCATCTTAGCCAAATTAAAAATCAGGGTCCTAGAACAATTAAAATTGTGTGATCTGAGATGCGCTGCCTTTTTCCCTATTGCTCACTCATGATAATGAAACGACTAAATGATTTATATAGTTTGTTTATGTAAAAAGAACGGCAGAAACAGAATATAAAAAAATAATTGCTAAACCTTATCATAGTACTTAAGAAATCAATATTAATTAACAGTAAATTAAACTTGCTGAAAAAAACTCCCAGAAAATAAATACTCTTTGAGCGATTCATAAATTAATATGCCGAGCCAATAAAATCGGTAAATCTAAAAAATAAATCAAGAAGATAATATTGATTTCACGGGATTTGCCCGTGAACTTGAGATTAAACTCAATTTTTTTTTCTGAAATTTGCCAAAATTAACATGACAATCCCTAGTCTTAAGAAAGACAGGATAAATTTTAGTGTAATAACTGGATTGCTTAAAACAGATTAGTTCTTTATTAGTTATTTCTTATGAGAAAATGAATTCTGAATTCGAGTCCACCGCTCCTTAAAGCCCCTTTCGCGACAAATTACTGTTGGATTCCGGGATTCTAATAATGAATGAAGTTATCATCATATTTGTAGAAAGGTTTCGATATGATATAATATTTAATTTGTTCCGTGTATTTATTTATAGATAAATAAACAATTTTAAGAATGTATTGAATGTTCATAATTAATTAATAATTATAGAGAAAAACAAATAAGACAGAAACTAAAGATTACATCAATTAAAGGAATTTATTATTGTAAACTATAATTGATATAAATTAAATCATTCTCTCTTCTTTATCAAGTGGTTTTATCTCAAAAGGCAAAAAATAAGTTCTATAAATATCTGGAGTGGTATCAGATATACTGCGCAACCTCATTGGTTGGTTTAATAACATTTAATGGAAAAAATAAAATGGCAGATTCTTGATCAATATGTTCATATTATTTTCTTCGACCATACATTAATTATTGTATCTTCTTTATTTATAAATCGCGTGGCATAATTTGTATCTCTGCCTTGCACTTGAGACTATACTTGTACTTGAAGTATAAGGACATTCCCCACTTTTGATTTTCACTGAAAGACATAATCAATTATGTAAGTATTTAATTTTGAGATTTATGACTATATTTCGCCGCATTAAAGGAGTTTATTGGTCAACTAATACTAATGATGTTGGGTAAAAAGTTCGACAAAGAATCTGTTTCTAGATATTTATAGAATTCCTTGTAATGTTATATAAAAAACTTGTCCATAAGATCATAAAATAGAAGTTGATACAGGTTTTAGTGAACTATTTGGCACTTTTATAAAAGGGAAAAATATATATAAAGTTGAATTCATCAGGTATTACTATCATAATTATTTATATTTGGAATGGATAATGAAATCTTCTTTTTTTTAAATATAATTATTATAGAAGTCACATGAACTACAATCCACGGGTCATTACACAGATTCTTATGCAATAATATTACCTTAGAGACATATTCACGCATATTGAGTTATTTCGTGTGTTGTAACTCCCTTTGAAAGGTCAAATACGTTAGTTTCTATATTGAAGCTTTCTCATCTCTATATTACTTTATTCTTCACTTTAGATAGTTAAAAGTTTCGTACAATATAAGCTGCAAATGTATACTTCATATAACTTAATATAGAAGTGAATAATAGTCATTTGTAATAGTAAACTGGAATTGACTCGGTTTCAGAATAGAGTCACCATTTGAGGTTTTAATAATATACTTTATAGTCTATTTTCCATTAAATAGATTTATAGATAAAAGTTATAATATTATAGACAATTAAATTGCTTCTGTGATACATTTTAGTTAATAAACGTAAAATATAAAATACTACGATTATTGAAAATGATTTTTAGAATAAGACAACCCCCAATTATCCTAGATGATCCCAGTTGGACTTAGGAGAATTTAAACATAGTTTTTCAACTAACATAATATATTTATCTCCTTCTTGGGAGCCTTTTCAATAGGACATGAGCAAACTAAGAAATTATCAAGGTACTTCAATTAATCTTGGAAATTATATATTGATTATTATCCACAAGTTAGTGTGACAGTCTGCTTCTTGTTTAAAAAATGGATAATGCTCTCTAGGATCTTGAGAGCGCACTCTATGTGAGAAACATACGTAGATGTTATTTTTTATTAAATAATATTAACATTCAGGGAGTTGCATTATTTTGGCATAAGACGGCGCCACTCTCTGTCGCTTTATTTACAAACGAATATAAATACACATCCCTCAAGGCCCATTTTAACTTTAATTTATTGCATTTTTGTTATTGTTTCAGTTAAAAAATATATGTTGTGTACAATTTTTTTTGTACTATATTTGAAACGTCACATCTTTAAATGTATGACGAAATAAAACAAATGGGCTAAATATCCTTTGCATCCGTTGACATCTGTTTCAAGGCTTTAATAGAATTATTGTTGGCTTGAAACGTACCTATTTGACTCAATAGGTCTTATCTTTGCTCCTCTCCCCCTCCGTATTCAACTCTATCTTCCCTTAATTTATCTTGTATTTAAGTCAATATTCATAGTCGGGAGTCTTTCATTCTTGTATTTTTACAAAGATATGTATTTTTGCAGTCATGAAGCTCCCTCAGCTGTTCAGTGACTGCATAGTGCATTATTTATTTATAATGTATATTACATGCGCATGCTCAATAAAGAAGAAACGAATAAGAACAATGGATAGAATGTGTACAAGTTGCAATTTCTTCGTCCTAAAATGCCTTATTTCATTAGAACATCAGTCATTTTAATTACCAACTATACATTAATGCTATCATTTTATTTCGGTAAAACAAATTTATTTATTCTGAATGTATTTACGAATAATATAACTGTGGGCATTTGAACTATATGATGTACCACACTGCCACATATTACTTATAAATAGCTAATAAGTAATTTTCATCAGAAAAGTCAAATAATACTCCTTTAATATTTTTCATTTTTTACGGGACTTCAGCATTTTTGATGCCAGATATTTTATGGACCTAAATAACATAGAATTAAAACAGTAAAAACTCTTTTATCATTCATATTAAGGAAAAGGTTAAATATTGGATATCAAAATGAAATCAACGAATAAAAGGACTTAAAACTTACTGTTAATAAAAAAATCATCCCTCTATTGTAATGGTTGGGAAACAGGGGTAAATTACTCAAAATAGGTTAATTTAGAAAATTGGGTGGGGTAATTTTTCTTGTACGTTATTTCCATGCCATAAAGAAAGAATTTTACTTCCTAGTGTTAAATGAAATAAAAGAATGAACATTATGTCCCTAGTTTGGGGTAAATTAATATTACTACTATTTCTTTTGGAGTAATGCTAAAAAAAAGTCACCCGACCCATGCTCCATTGCCTAGTTTTATTACATATCTAACCCTTTTATATGTTATTTGATCGTCATACATTCTTATTTTCATATTATAGATAAAAATCAACTATTATAATTGAAAGAGTAAGATATTTTTATTTAATGATCCTAGTTCTGTCGTCCTTTATCGATAAAAAAAAGAAGAACAATTGTAAAAATCTAGCCATTATTAGGGATTTTTAGTACATATTACTTTGATTTAATTCAAATATGAGTGTGTATCATTGGCATCAAGTAGTATTGAATGCAAATGTTAAGTCTTTTTTTATTTATAAAATCATTTGATGAAGTTTCATAAATATTAATTGGAAATTTGTCCATTTTATGTAGCAAAATATCAACTTTGAGCCCAAATATGGCCTCTCCTTCAATTTATTACCTCAATGAGAACGCTCTATAATTGATTGATAATCCCACCATTGTATTGTTTTTGTCATGTTTTGGTTGCGGTTGGTATACGCCAGGTATATGGAATTAATTAAATATTTAGAAATTAAATATTGTATGCAAGCTAAGTAATAAAAGAGATGAAACATTTTAAATGAATAATTTACAAAACTTTGTAAAATAACTCGTAAATACATAATAAATAAGTATTTTGAATATTATATCAAAATGCATCAATTAATAGTTGCTACTCAAAATAATTTATGCTGTAATTCAATCACTTATAAATTGTTATTCGTACCCAACTTATAAGTACTCAACCTAATAAACAAATAAGTCCATTTTTATCCACGAAATTGTTCTATGAAAATGAGTGAGTCGAAATGTTGTACTTAAACAAAATATTTATATATTACTATTATATTACGTATTTTACCCCATGTAGTAAAGATTTTTTCAATACACCCCATCAAGGAGAAGTAAACTAAGCATAGAGTAGTTTAACTAAAGTATGTGCTTCTTCTATATGGGAAGTCCTCCATTAAGACGACCTTGAGTCACCTTGAACATATAAATGCTTAAATATGCATTGTATTTGGAAATATATAACTTCTCAAACATTAATAGGTGATACCAAGTTTGGAATTAGATATGACGAGGGGAGTGGGAAAATTCATTGGAATATAACCATTTTATCCGTTAATTAATATTTCAAATCAAATATCTCCAATTCACATGATTCCTTTTCATACATCCTCAATGCAAAATTTACAATTTCATAAGAGCTTTTAAATAACTACATTACAATAACATAATAACAAAGCAAGGAAAAAGTGTTTGTGCTTTAAAATTGAAGCACACAGTTCTTGAATGATATAGAGAAATTGCTAGCTCCAAAAAGTATAGAAAGTGAGAATAGCTAGAGGAGTAGTAACAATCGCAATTACATCATCCAAAAGAAAGGACAAGAAAGGAGAGACTAGCAAGAAGCTGGAAGGGTAAAGGGAGGAAGAGGAGTAGGAGGAGTTTCCGCATAAGGCGAGCCATCTTGGATTCGACTTCTTTCTATAAAAGACTTGCATCATTCGACAAAGGAACGCTTTTCGGTTTACTCCTCTATACACATAAGGTAATTAATAATTATTATTAATACACTCCTTGATTCCATAAATTCTCTGGGATTGTGATCGTCTACGCTATGATTTACATCATTTTCATTACATCCGTAGTAGAATCGATCCGTAGATATTTACATCGCAGTTGCTAGTCGTCATGACTACCTAAGTGACTTTGAAGATGAATAGAACTGGTTTTTTTCATATTTAATGGTTTTGATTTTCATTTGATGTCATGATGGTCTCGTGCTTGTTTAAGAACAGGTTATTTTCTTTACGTTGTCATGGGACTCCAGTTTATGGAGGAGTCCTCAACCGGTTTGAATGAGAAATAGTGAGCGCACGGTTGTTCCTCTTTTTATAATAATACATTTAATCGACCGAGCGGATGACTTTGAGTGTTCGCGCTCTCTATTAAATTGCACTTTAAGGCGTGTGCAATTATATTTCTCGTGATTCTTTCCCCACTGGTTTTTAGTTCCCTAAAATATTTCCTCAGAAAAGTACTTCGACATCTCTCGGTAATTTATTGAATAAGCAATTAGGCCTTTCAAGTTTTAGATATCAAATTTTGAAGTTGTAAAGTTTACAGCAATACTAAATAGCCTCTAATAATTTTTTCTTACTTTTTTGATCAGTTTGCTCTCCTATATTATCAAATCTCACAATGGTCAAAGTTGGAATTAACGGATTTGGACGTATCGGCCGTCTTGTTCTCAGAGCCGCTCTTGATCATGGTGTTGACGTGAGTATTTAAAGTCTGGATTGTGTAATAGCGGAAATATATTTTTGAGCCATATTTTTGTAGGTTGTTGCTGTGAACGATCCTTTCATCCCCGTGGACTACATGGCATACATGTTCAAGTATGACTCCACCCACGGAATGTGCAAAAAGGACATTTCTTACAGCGATGGCAAATTGATCATTGATGGAAAGAAAATCACCGTGTTCGGAGAGAGAGATCCCGCCAACATCAAGTGGGGAGAAGCCGGAGCAGACTACGTGGTCGAATCCACTGGTGTCTTCACCACCATTGAAAAAGCCAATGCTCATATCCAGGGTGGTGCCAAGCGTGTCATTATTTCTGCTCCATCTGCAGACGCTCCCATGTTTGTTATGGGTGTCAACCATGAGTCTTATGACCCATCCATGAAAGTTATTTCCAACGCCAGTTGCACAACCAACTGTCTCGCTCCTTTGGCCAAGGTTATTCACGACAATTTTGGAATCGAACAAGGTCTCATGACCACCGTTCACGCCGTCACCGCTACCCAAAAAACCGTTGATGGACCCTCAGCAAAGGTATAGTTGAATTGAATTAAGTTTAAGTAATCATTTGATGGATTATCTTTTGTTAGAACTGGCGTGATGGCCGTGGTGCTGGACAAAATATTATTCCTGCATCTACTGGTGCCGCCAAGGCTGTAGGTAAGGTTATCCCCGATTTGAATGGCAAGCTTACCGGGATGGCTTTCCGTGTACCTACTCCCGACGTGTCAGTTGTCGATTTGACAGTTATTCTCAAAAAGGGAGCTACTTACGAGGAAATCTGTGCCAAGATCAAGGAGTACTCTGAAGGACCAATGAAGGGTATTTTAGGATACACTGAAGATGCAGTTGTCTCCTGCGATTTCACATCTGACCCACGTTCATCTATTTTTGATGCCAAGGCTGGTATTCAGCTTAGCAACAACTTTGTCAAATTGGTCAGCTGGTAAGAACTTCTTGGTCGCTTTTGGTTTTGGTTATTTTTCTTATCTTCATTAATTTCTTTTTCTAGGTATGACAACGAATATGGATACTCAAACCGTGTTGTTGACTTGGTCAAATACATTGCCACCCAAGAGTAAATCCTTTCTCTACTCTCTATCAAAATAATTGATGTTACGCAGTAACTTGAAATTACCTCTTAAGTTATTAATTATTTTTGAGGCACATTATCTATAGGGGAATTCCTATTTGGCAACCTAATTATTTATGTATTTCCTTTGAATTTCTTAATAGTACTTCGTGTATTTATATATATATATTTTTTTTCGTCATAATAACTAATCGAACCTGTGAATTAAATATTATTTATTTCTAGCAACAAAAAAAAATCATTTCCCAAGGTTTTTGATATATTCGTGAAAATTTGAACGAAGTCAGATGGTTTTTATTTTTGGAAGATTCTAGATTAGGTAATTTCCTTACAAAATAGGGTCGTCTCTACGGTCTATCATTGAATATTTCTCTCATTCATTGTATCTAAATGGATTTTTGTCGTAATTATTTTTTTTCTGTTTATTTCATGAGAAGTATGGTAGTATTAACAACAAATGACATTAGGACCATGCCCATAGCTATAGATTTTTTATAACTAGGACATTTGAATAAATTCAAATTAATAGATGATGATCATGTAGAAATATTGTTAGTATTGTTATCCAAAGATCTATTTAATATTTTTGAATTTTAATATACTGAGCATTATTGATATTTCCTACCTTATAAAGATACCTGAAGACTATTGAAGGAGTAATCAGAAAATCCCTTCGAGATCGTAATTATAGCGTCATGTATATTTTCCTTCAAAAATCGATCCTTACATTCATTATATAAGGTAACCTACTAAAAGTCATTGAATTGCCAATTTTTTTGTCATAAAATCATTGCATAAATCGTAATGAAGATTATATGCAAGACAAGTCAAAACAATCCGTTTAAGTATATATTTTAATTGAAAAATGTTCTTTAGTGTTAAAATTTGGATGATTTGGTGGAGAAATATACAATATGCCACTCGATTTATAAATAAGGAAGAAACAATGATTTATTGAAGAATAAAATAAATTCAACATATTGACCTAGACTGCAACTACATTCGTTCCTTAAAATATAATATCCACCGATGAGGCTGCGAAGTTAAAGTAGCGGCCACTCCAGACATTTTTGGTACTCAATAAAAAACACTAATATAGCCAAATTAAACGATTGAGTTTTTTCATTGTCGTTATGAATTGCATCATAAATGAAGAAAACGTCATCTTGGCGGCTAAAGAAAATTGACAAATTTTTAGTAAATCCTGATGAAGCTACATTAAATGGGTTTATGAATAAAAAAAAATTTAAGACTTGCATTGAATACTACTTGATGCCAATGATAAACACTAATATTATCATTAAATCAAAATAGATAATACTTAAATCCTGAAAATCTATAAAAATAACATTTTTTAAATGGATTTGTGACAAAAAAATATTCATTCCCAAGTTATTTGTATATACAACAAGAAAATAACTTTGTATAACGATGTAATAACATACTTTTAATACATTTTAGCATAAAATATAATAAAACAAGACAATTGAGCGGTAACATTTTTTAGACATTAATTTTAAGTCCTTTTCTTTGTTGGTTCCATTTTGACATAATCAAATACTTCACTATTTTCGTTAATATTAATGAAAAAAGGGCTTCCATTGTATTAAAAAACTTAGTTGTTTAGCCTCCTAAAATGGACGACATCAAAAAATTAGGATGTCACGTGAAAACGATCCATAGAATCTAAAAAAAATAAAAAATAGCCCACAAACACAAAGGTTGCGTGGTTATTTATTTAGACAAATAATGAAGTGGGTGAGAAATCACTATTTCTATAACGAAAATAACAGTGAAATATTCATTTTTCTAGATCAAATAACCTGTAGGTTCACAGATAAATTTATATAATTCTTCAGGGACTATATCTGTAGATAAACAAAACAAGTTAGCTCTTCAACTCACTAGCACTCCTTGAATGACTAAAATGTGTCCTTACTTCTTTAATACTTCTTGTCCTACATATTATAAGATCCATAGGTAAGAATATGTCTTTTATCTTTATGATTAGATCGCATACATAGAAATAAAATATTTTATTCTACGATATCATAGGTTTAGTAATAATTAATATATTAAAAGTTGCGTTATTTTATCTACATACATAATAATTTTTAAAGAAAGAAAAAAGACCAGAAATCCTCACAAAAAAAAACAACTTTTAAAATTAAATGTTCATTTCAATAATATGTATATTTTATTCATTTTCCAATTCATTAAAAAAATAATGTAATAGTCTTTTTTATGAATTTTGTTCAAGGAGGAATATCGTATCGGCTTTTAATTTGTTTTTTAACAAATTAAATATTAAATTTGAGTAATTTAGTTTTGAGTTTTAAAAGAGTTTATTCTTTTAAATGCACTAAAGTTTATATTGATTTAGTTTCTATTTTATATAACAAACATTCCTGATAAAATTAATCTTTTACAGTTTACTACATTCTATTCATTGAATAAAAATTAAATTCAAATCATCCCTTTAATTTCAAACCAAACACAAAATATCATAAATGGTCATTTAAAAAAAAATAGCATCATTTTATGCTTAAAAACAAAAATAGAACTAGTCCGAAATCATCAATATTTTCAAAAGGAAGTATTACTTATAATTCCCACATAAATTTGTAGAGGGTCAATTTTATCTAGTGCTACAAATTTTATTATTTTCAATGCATTGTTGCAAAATCCCGGAAGAGGACAACAAGACATCTTATCTTTGAACAGAGTAAGCTGAGAGGGTTGGAGAGAGAAAAGAAGATGACATTTTTTACACTGTTGATATCATTGTGAATTAGCAGAACAGCCGCAACATCACCACCGAACATCCAGACAATGTCTCAGTTTTTAGTGATGCATCTTTTTAAACAAAAAAATCCAGATGGAACTATTTTTTTGGGTGTTTTTAGAGTCTGCTCTCTTATTTTTGTGGTGAGGAAGGAGCAGCTCAATGCAGATGCTTACATCGAACATATGGGTAAGAAAGTGCTACATTGGGCCAGAGAAAAGTTCGATTATTTTCACACAAGACGGTGCTTCATGTCATCCTACCGCTAAAATCCAAGCCTTCCTGAGAGAAAATTTTGGCACTCAAGATATTTATAAAACTCATTGGGGTTTCCAATGAGTTCTATTACTATCTGTAGGATGTATGACTCTTGTTCACATGTTAAATTAAGCCTCACGTAAGGTCTAAACTATTTTGTAATTAAGTTTCATTTCAAAAATAAATTCAACATATTTACTAAGACTCTGGTACTTTATTTTTTCCTTAAAATTATATTACCGAAGATGACCCGATCTGGTGGCACTCCAGATTTTTATAAAACTCATTGGTTTTCCCATGAGTTCTAAGACTATCTGTAGGACCCCAAAAACCAATCACTGTACCTGTTGTACAATTATAAAGTTATAATATTTGTGGTATTTGTAATTTTATATTCAGATCAGGTAATATTTTAAACAACTCTTACATTTTGAAATCCTTTAAATGATGAATGATACAGTTCAAAATCAAAGTAGGTATATGCTAAAGGGTTTTCTATAGAAAGCTTTTAATTAAACTAATCCCTTAAACTGATGAATTTACCCTTCAAAAATAAAGTGTCTACTTCAAGTCGGGTTTGTACAATATTATTATTAAGTTTCATTAAGAAATGTTTATAATTATTCACAAAATAATCGTTAGTTTCTGTCAAATTAGACATAACTATTAAAAATAATGTACGTGGTCATTTTTTTTGACCCAATAATATAAAAATAGACTCCTTGCCATAATTAAAGATCATGAAGGGAGGGTTGCATGTTTGGAAGATTTTTATTACCATATAATCTCAATAGAGCTAATAATTTAGATCACAAATGATTCACATTAGCATAAAAGTGATTTGATTTCCAAAATATTCTTATGGATCAATTTCGCTAGAAGACCTCAATCCAATTTACTTTTTGCCTTCTAAGAATTGTTTTTTTCGAAATAAAACTCCATCTGTCCGGTACTCCTTGTCTGAGGTTTATAAAGTATATCCTAGAAAGCGGGACTGGCTTTTTCTATTTGGCAACTTGAACAGGGTTTTTAATTTTCCCACAGCTGTTATTATTATTATTTAATTCTTGAAGAAAGCACATCCAAGTATAAATTAATCACGAGTGTGTATGCTCATGAAAGACGGAGAGTAACAATGCAGCTTTGTTCAGAAATTATATGTGTAATTCCTTGTTGGATTTGAATTGTAAATCGACATAGGAGTAACTCCAGCCTATATTTTCCTTGCTATACACAGAGTGAGATTTGTGTTTATTTCGTTCCACTCACAGCTGCTTGGTGGCGACCAAATAAAACGAAATGACAGCTAAACTGTTTTCCTCCCAAAAAAAATTCAAATTGTCAGGATTATCTCGTTAATTTTTGGTTTCTTTTATTTTATAATCGGCAGGACATATTTTATACATCACTATCAATTACAACTATATAAAAATTGAAGATCACGCTGGATTTTTAATTGCGATCTGAAGATGATTTTTATTTTCCAAAGTTGTTATTGTATTGTTCTTTTATTCTTGAAGAGAGAACAATTAGTATAAAGTAATTACTAGTACTTAAATTACGAATGTTAACCACGAGGGCTGATTTTGGAGTTATAACTTGTTGGACTCGGAGTAAAAATTACCATCACTATTTTTTTTTACAATTATTCCGATAAACACTAGTATTTTATATTATTAGTCATTGATCAACACTGGTCAACACGAGGTTTCTAGCAAAAGGGTTTAAAACATATTCTAACAAAAATTTGGCTGCTAACTACGAATATGAACGATGTTTTTATCTATCACCTCATGACTTCGAGATATATTATTTTTCTTACAAAAAGTACGCATCCACCTATATGCAAAGGTTTCAAGGTAATAACAAGTGATTTTTAACTTTGTATATTCTCAATAAAGGATACAAATAATCAAATATAGTGACATAATTCAAATATGATTGAATTTTTTGTAATGCATAGATCAATGGTAAATACCAATTATGGAACTTTTTTCAAAACTGATCTATGTTGTATACTGCTGGGTTGTCACTCATCAAGGTCCAACCCAGAAATATGTCTTCATATGTGAGACCCACCGGTCTTGATATCGTTCTTCGATTGTTTTAATGCCTGATGAAAACGCTCCCCTAGTTTCTCGCTCAGACCCACTAGGTTCTCCGGAAAATTGTCCAAAAGGCTGTGTAAATAGTGAATACTCTTTCTACATCTTCCACATTTTACTCTTAAACAATCTCTTCATTTTTGTTTGCCTTCGTATTCCCTCAAAAATTATTCACCACATTACAAAACTCTTTCTTCGGTCTCCTCTATTGATGTGGTAAAATTTGGATCTCTCATTA
Source organism: Lepeophtheirus salmonis (assembly GCF_016086655.4). Classification (NCBI taxonomy): domain Eukaryota; kingdom Metazoa; phylum Arthropoda; class Copepoda; order Siphonostomatoida; family Caligidae; genus Lepeophtheirus; species Lepeophtheirus salmonis. Next base: position 10,319,722 of record NC_052134.2, read on the forward strand.
ATGTTTTTATTTGAGTTCCATCAAATATTCCACTCTTTTTGTTCTCTTTACTAACACAAAAATAAAGCTGAAGCGTTCTCTACCGTATCAAGAGCTTCGACAAAGTGCTTAATCAATCAAAGTTTAATATTATAGACCTGTTGGACTTGCAGTAGAATAGAATTAAGGATCGAGATTGTTGTAATTCCTACTTGTCTCATTGCTAGACAGTGCCGTATGTCAGGAAGATTTTTCGGTCGGCTTTACAAGGGTGAACGGTTGATTTTCAGTGGTGAACGTGGGATATTTAAACAGGGCAAATGCTACAGCATAGATTAAATCTTGCAAGAATATCGTCCAATGGACTGTCTGACCATTATTTTCTTCAGGCAAACATTGGAAAAAATAAAAGGAAAAGGAAAAGCTCTAGACGGAAAGTCAATGCCGACCTATTCATAAAGGAAGGAGTATAATGGAGTATAAAATGCACGGTGCAAGAATGAGAGAAAATTTTTGAACTATACAATTAAGTCAAACAATTTAAACCTCCTTAAATATTTTTAAAATAATAACAGATGAAGATAATGAACGAGATTATAATATACCATGAAACGGTTACATCGACAGAAAATAAATTATGTTAACAAGTCTTGATGTTCTTAACTCGCATGTATACCTGGTGATGTGTTTGAAAAAAATGAAGAAAAAAATGCATGTGTTCTTTATCATGATTAGAAAAAGAAGTTTTTCCTCTCTTTCCTTGACGCAAAGGTGTCAATCAAACTGTCCATGTCTTCATGGAGCACCTTGTCCACCATCACCCTGTCTATGTTCAAAAGGGTGAGGGAGGAGAACCTCTCCTGGTCCATGGTGGTCCTCATGTGGTTCTTGAGCCTTCTGAGACAGGAGAATGACCGCTCCACCTCACAGCTGCTGATGGGCATTGATGCCAGGATAACGATCACCTTGTATAGCTCCGGCATCAGGCGGAACACTCCCGAGCTTATTAACTCCGCAGCAATTTGTGACGAAACCATGTCTTCTGTGTCAATATCTGCTTAGAGAAACATAAATTTTAAACATATAATGCAAAATGAAACATTATAATATTAACCTTGAATTGCTGGAAGATTGCATGGTCTGACTGGAGCTGCTCGAGTTCAAGTCTGTAGTGCTTGGCGACACGCTCAATGACACAGGTCTCCACTTCACTGTCATTGAGGATTGCAATGAGATCCATTGTGATGTTTGTATCGTCGGTGGCAAATCTGTTCTCAAGCTCTAATATAATCTCATTGATTGCAACATCGAAATGTGTTTCACGGAAGTAGGATTCAGTTGTTCCTTTCCACTTTATTCTCCTTGGAATCTTCGCCTCCTTGAATACCAAATCAATTGAGTCCTCCTGGTCAAATACTGATTTCATCTCAGACGACTTCAACTCAGCAAGTTTCCAGATTGATTCAAAGATTTTCTCATTCTTAAGATCTTCAAGAGTCCTAATTACTAGGTTGACGTGTTTCTGGGCCTTTGTTAGGTCAACCTTTATGCCTTGAAGTTCATCTGACAAGCTAGATGTGTGTCTGAGGAGTGTCTTCAACAGTTCAATGCCGAAAGCAAATTTGTGACTAAAGATGCTGTTGAGCAGAGAAGTTGCTGTTGAACTCGACAATGTATCTTTATCTTTTCTCATTATTATGAGGGTCTTCATGATTCTGACCATCCCTAGAGATACAGCGTGTATAGCATCGTAGCAGAGACTCCAGCGGGTAGCAGACTGGTTCTTCAGGGTCATCACCTTGGCATGCTCCTCATCTTTACTTGCTATTTTCACCGACTTGTAGATTGCTGACCTCTTTGGTGACCCTTCAATGAAGTTGTATAAAATTTGTACTGTCCCCATTGTATTTCTCAACAGGGTTATATCTGAGAGAAGATCCTTGACTACAAGATTGAGGACATGGGCGTAGTAGTGGATGTAGACACCCAGTGGGGCTGCTTCCTTCCACCTGGCAGCAAGACCCTTCTTGATGCCGGATATGTTGGAGGCACCGTCCGCGGCCAGGGAGACAGTGCGGGCGGGGTTAAGGCCGAAATCCTTGACAGCCTCATGAAGCTTCTCAAACAAATATTGCCCGTCAGTCTTGGTAACTTTTACAAACTTGAGGAAGCTCTCTTTCTTGATGCCTTCACTCGTCAGATATTCGAGTGACGGACTGAACTGCTCCGTGTTTGACATATCTGATGTCTCATCAACAATCACAGAGAACCAGTAGTCATCATCGCCAGCACAAGTCTTGACATCTTCAATTATATTTTCCGTCACTTTGGATGCTATAATCTCTATCAGCTCATTTTGGATGTCAGGTGAAGTCCATTTGGCAAAACCTGCCCCAGCTGAACCAAATTTTTTGACTTCGGCCTCCAGTTTATCTTTGAGAATATGATTGTCGTGTGAACGCAGGGACAAAAGCTCCAAGAAGTTTCTTCGATTGTTTTCATTAGATTCCGTTAACTTTTCTCTTGTTTCGGAATCGCCCCTAAAAGCCAATCCTTGCTTTGCGAGGAACCCAACAGTTTGGAAAAGATACCTCAAATAAGCTCGCCACTTCACGACTTCCTCAGCATGTTGAGACTGAACATGGCCGAGAACCGAGGTATTCTTTCTCTTTGATGTGAGGAAATTGATCCACTTTTCCATCGACAGTTTGTGTTTTTTGTTGTTAAAATGAACTTTCAACGAGGAACTGTTTTTCCATGTTTTGAACTCAAATTTCCCAAGGTTGCAAATGGAAACGTACTTCACATTTGCAACCAGTAACGTTAAACGTAATATCTAACTCAAATATCCACTCAATGTGAAGTACTTTAAATCCATACGAAAAATGTTGTGTGCGTCTTTGTTTTTTATTTTTGGCTGTAAAGTACTCTTGAAATAATTGCAGTAATTTTTATCAGAAATGTATCACGGAAAGCGGAAAACGCGTTTTATATTCAAAGGTTCAATCTTTTATATTTATAAAATGACAGGCAATATTTGAAAGAGATATTACGGTAAATTACAGGATTTGAATTCAAATTTCTGCGATGAATTGAGATATCCGAGAGTGTTAACTGTAGTTTAAAACCTCCGTTTTATCTATCTGACTTAATTTGGACCCAATATTGTCTTAGAGATATAATTGATTAATTTACTAATTCTATAAATGTGCCCGTTAATTTTGGCTACTTTAAGTACAATTTGTGGTACCTCCAAAGGATTAATCAGAATCATTTTTTCATTTAAATGAACTTAATTTGTTGGAAAATGTATTCCATGTTCAATTTTGAGAAAAATTATCTAGCTTCCTTTTGGGTGGACGGGCTACAAATATGTAATTTTATTATAATGACTCAGTACTATTATGAGTTGGTCATAAGTTACATATATATAATAGATTTTAATAATTAATTATGACTTAATTCATCTATATTTCATACCTATATGATTGATGACTTGATATGACCAATTCAACACATCCATTTTATCAAAAATTGTATAAGTAGATGTTCCTCCATTTACTCGTATGTTTTTGTGTGTTATTTTTAATATATTTCAATTTTCTAACTATAGCTTAGGTATAAGATTCATCGTCTTATAATACCTAAGCTTTTACTCTATCATATTTACATATACAATTGATAGAAAAATGACTTGATATGACCAATTCAACACATCCATTTTATCAAAAATTAATAGATGTACAAAAAATACCAAACAATACTGATAAAACTGATCCTCACACTCGTGCCAACTGTTCTAAGTCTTTATTTCCTTAAACTTAATTTTTTTAACAAAAGTGGGAACCCTATTAATAACTTATTTTTCCCATTGATATGATTTTGCCTCTTTTCTTATAGTTTTTACATCTATTTAGTACAAGTTCCAAGAGTTGATTTTGTAAATGAATACCTACAGGATGCGCAAATTATCTATGCCACTACTTTGGACACACTTTTCGGTAAACACAGGTACATTGGCAGTTGATTTTTTTTTGTTAGACAGCTTTTCCAAACCTGGAATAGTTGAAAACAAAATGGAATCAATTGACGAATTTGTTGTCCCAAATATTTGGGAAGGAAAGGAGACCTTCTAAGAATCCGCCCCGGGATAGACAACATAACAATTGCTCGAGCTCTGAGACTGAGTGAGACTTTCTTTCACAAACTTATGAGGGAAGTTGAGGCCTCTAACTGTGATTTTGAGACAATAGCAATGCGGGATGACGTCAAAGGTACCGAAGTGACTGTGTTGGGATGCCAGAATTCGTGACCAGAAACCTGCAAATAATCAAATAAGAACCCAGAGAAGTCCATCAGGGAAATTTCACCTACTTCATTGAGCAATGCTCTGGTTTTCTCAGAAGAGAAACACTTTGGTCATGACCAGAAGATCAACAACCAGAACAACATGTGGTTAGCCTTCTCCCTCAAGGATGTGCCCGTGTCATGCAGAAAAAGTTCCTAGGCCACGTCATGCTGTGTAGAGATGGTAAGCTTCAGGGCCACGTCATGCCTCCTCCTGTGTTCCCCCAAGACACCCAGAGTCAACAATGAACCTACTTGGACGTATTAGACCAAGGTGAAGCCCAGAGCAACATGGTTGCCAATAGGGGGCTTTACATTTGGCAGGAGGACTCGGTTCCTTGCCACACCTCACAACGAAAAAAGTATGAAATGGCTCCAAGAACTTTTAGATGAATTCCTTTCCTGGAATTTTGGCCTCCAAACTCGACTGATCTGAATCTTATGGATTTTTTTTGGGGTGGGACGCGATCAAAGGATAAACCAGATGAACCCACTGCAACATAATCTGGTTTTATTTTTTCAATCTGATATTTGGTTGGAGAGAAAATTATTTTTGAAAAAAAAAACAAAACACTTTTTCATGGCAGCTTGTGCACCCAATATTGTAAATAAATATAATTACATTTTTTAAGGATCCATTTAGGATCGGAAAGGATAGGAATAAAGATTTCATAGGTGTAAAATATACTGAGCAATTAAATTTAATTTATTCATGTAACTATTGTATCCAGTGTTTTATTGAATTTCTTTATTCTTAACTTTAAGAAGTTTACACAGAAAGACGAATGAGTAAATTAAATATTTTACGATAACATTCACGGCTCATTATTTTATTTATATCAGGAGTACAAGAATAGGTCTTGTGAACTTGAAGGGTTAATATGGAAAATATTGAACAATTAACAGGAAAAGTGATAAAACGGGGTTCATTCAGCCGTTCATTTCTTCGTCTTTTTTTTATTCTTCTCCAATCTTTGGTCAAATGTAGTTGGCTAACAGAATACTTTTTTTGTCTGTTAGGGTTGGTGAAGATACATATATCCTCGTCCCACTTGATACGTCATGACAATTCCTAATTTATTGTTTTTGAATAATCAACAAATCATTCATTGTATATTGACTCCTTTTTCATAATTATTGCATTATCGTTAGCTTTACTCTATATTAGTATATTGCATCCTATCTTCCAAAAAGAAACAAAAAAGACACACACAACCATTTTGTTAATTCTAAATTCTTCTCAACTATGGAGTCATTATTAAATAGTTCAAGGGGTCTGCAGGATATTTAGAAGAGACAAAAACTTTTTTGTGAGTCAAATTTTTACAAATTACCTTTTTTTAATGAAGATTACTTGAAAACAGTATTTTCTTAATCTTCTTCCCATTAAATAATTTTCCTACGCACCTATAACTTTTTGTAGGTAACCAAAGCTTGTAATGCTGCCGCCCTAAGCAGTAATTATGGCTTTCAGATGGTAGAAGGCCTGCCACCCACTTCGGATGTAGTCCTCTGTCATGGCGCCCCAGTGCTCACTGAAAGTTGCTTTGAGACCTTGGCGTTTAGATGACGGACACTGCAGGCCTTTTGCTCGACATTCACCCAAAAGGTGCAGTTAGCATCAGGGATGTAGGAGGGCCAAAAGTGTTAAAAAAGATTTTTAAAGAACTCTAAAGACTAATTCAATAGCGTCTTGCACCAGAAGATATTGTTTTCTTTCATTTCAGGTGTCAAAAGTGGCCTTTTCACCCTCTCAAGTGTCTTTCCATTCACTTTTTGATAGCTCGCTGTACAGTCTGGTATGAAAGCCCCATATTTTTTTGCATGGAACCTCATGGATTTCAGAGAATTGGCCTGAGGTGTTTTCTTAAACTCCACTTAAACTAGTTTGGCTTTATTTACAGCCCAACTACTCTGAGTGTGTGAATGGAAATTCGTCGATCACATTCAAGCTATATAAGTTAAAGAGCTTATGTTTGTTTTGTCTTGTAACTAATTGTGTATGCTTTCATGCATCGAAATATGAATTAATTTCAAGTATTCAACTTTCATTAATTATTGAATTAGTAAGTGCTTAGATTTCAATGGATCACCCGGTATTAAATGTTTTCTCCCTACGTTTTGTCTATTCATAGCTATTATTGTAGGTTTTTTTATACTTCATATTTTTAGGAAAGTGGAATATAGACCTCTAATAAAACCTATTAATTTATATATATATTCTACAGTATCTTCACATTAGCTTTCTCAAGATGTAATATGTATTTTTTAAATTAAGAGAAATATAACCCTGACACCTTTCATATTCCTTAAATTTGAAGTGTAATCAAAGTAATGGATTTCTTTTCTCATTTCTGTAGAAAAAAAATTCCGTTTTTTAACGAAAACATTGATTAATCATGGTTTTTCCTCTCCTTAAGTAATTAATGTCCATATGTTTTCCGAATTGTAAAGACATCTAAATAAGAATATTTAATTAAAAAGTCCTCAAATATATTAGGAAAAATTAAAATAAATATTTAAAGTTCCTCTTGGTTTCACAGTTAAATACATTTTATTAAATTATTTTGGTATGAGATCATTCAACTCCAAAAAGTCCAAAAATTTCAAAAAATATAACTGCAGATTAAATTAACATAATAATAATAAAGTATAAAAATGCTGTACATTTGAGATCGATTAATTACTTAATTCAAGAGATGTACATTTAAAGTTAAATAGTCTTAAATTCGCCATAAAAAATTGTGTTGAAACATATTGAAAACTACCTTTTGACGGATCGTATCTCTGTATTAATGATTTCTACAGGCATTAAAGTTACATATTTTAAATCAATATGCCTTAACAGTGGTGTTTGCAAGGGTGGGTCGTAGCCCCCTCCCCCCATTTAGGAATTTTTGCTTTTTACTGGAATTTTTTATCGGTAAGGTTGAAAAAATTTCACCCGAAAGTAGGGGTCAAAATTAATTTTTGGAATTTTTTTCTAAAAAAACAATTTTATTTTTGAAATTTTTGTATATTTGTATAGTAATAAAAAAAATTTAATTTTTTTACATTTTAATAAAACAAATTTAGTTTTTTAAATTTTTGTGAAAGAAATTTAGTTTTTTAAATTTTTGTGAAAGAAATTTAATTTTCTGTGAATGGCTATGGATTTCTGATTTTTTAAATTTTTGTGAAAGAAATTTATTTTTTTAAATTTTTGTGAAAGAAATTTAGTTTTTTAAATTTTTGTGAAAGAAATTTAATTTTCTGTGAATGGCTATGGATTTCTGATTTTTTAAACTCTGTACTAAAACTTAATTTTTGAAATTTTTTCCTCAAAAATTTTAGGTTTAAAATTTATTCAAAAAAACAAGGCAAAAATAAAAATATATCATAACACATGTAATAAAATATATATATGAAGGACTGTTGATTCTAGTTTCTTGGTTTGAGCTTTTTTATCTTTTATTTATACTGTGTAAATATAATATAAGCAGTGTTTCAGGTTAACTCATCCGTGCAAGTTCTTCATTGCTGACCCCACAACAAATTAGCAATGCCAACCATACGAGTAAAAGAAACACCTCCCGAGACGTCCATTTGCAAGAACAAGGATGTCTTACAGCCTTAACAGGCCCTGTCCCCGACAAGTTGGAGAGGATAACTGATGTGTGACTTCCTCAATTCCACGTGGAGGATGTAGAAACGTGGTTTACTGGAACCGAGAACATTTTTAGATTGGACGGAGTAACACAAGACATAGAAAAAGTGACCATCGTGGTTGCAACCCTCCCAAGCATATCCCTCAGTGTAATTTGGAAGGTTCATTTGAGGAGCTGAAGAAAAGCGTACTAAAAGTACATGGTTCCTCCCCCCCAGAAGCGGCTCCAGGGAGTTCCGGATATGCTAAAGGACAACTCACGTTCACCTTCCACCATCATGAAGGAAGAACAGTTACTCCTGAATCTGATGTTTGTTGCAGACTTGAGGGATCCTCTGATGAAGGAGATCATGATATGATCGATCCCAGACTGACACAGCCCAATGTCACGTTCACAAAACCATGTGAGCTCTGATCATTTTGCCAAACTGTGTAACGGGTTGAAAGCATCCTCAACGTTGGACTCGGTAGCAGCACTTCATCATACTCGAGTGCCTTCTCCTCCATCGGTCCAGGAAGATGTCTGGGATATATCTATAGTGCAAAAGAAATACAAAGTAAATCAAAAGAAGAAGCAAATTTGTTTTACACATGAACAGTTCCTCCCTTAACTGTTCTCCGCTCTGGATTCCCACACTCCAGTACGTCACTTGGTGGATCATCCCATCGTCACTATAGGTGTGCTGTGTTTTACTGGAGCTGGGAGGCTGAGTGGGCCAAAGTTAGACTTGTGCAAAAATTAAGTCGTCAAGCTGCTAGAGTGCCAGGGTTTGAAACCCTCTTCTTCCTCCTTCTCCTCAGCGGTTCATATCGTAGAGAAAACGAATTGAGGCTTCCGTCTCTGTGGAGACTTTCCACGTCTCAACCGTATGTACTAGTGAGACCGCTATCCCTTTCCCCAACATGAGAGACTTTTCCCGAGGCCTGGGCGCTCAAAATGGTTTTTAAAGCTGGATTTTAATAAAGTGTATCATCAGATCCCAGTGGAGGATCAAGATATCCACAAAACTGCAATCATTACCCCAATTAGACTCGTCGAATATACAAGGATGCCCTTCGACCTTAAAAATGCAGTGCAACCCTTCCAACGTTTTATGTACTCCTTGTTCTAGAACTTGTTTGGAGTTTTTGTGTAATTAAATCAAGAAGACATTCCTTTATCACTTACAATGGATGCTTCCTTGACAAGGATATGCACTTTACATGAACAATGGAGATAGAGTGCATGGGCACCACTAGCATTCTGGCCAAAGCTTTGATTACAGCTCAGCAAAAATACTCGGCTTTTTACAGGGAAATCCTTGTAGTGAGGGGAGCAGTCTCTCATTTCCGATGGTCGCTTGATGGTATGGAAGTCATCATCTACTTGGATCATAAACGTTGGGTTCGGTGTTGATATGAAGGAACCCGTCATGGACCTCGATGCAGTCACGAGTATTTGCAGTTATATCAGATTTCTATTGTAAGATCGCACATAAGTCTTGGAAATCAAACTCTGTTGCCAATGTCTTATTAAGACTTGTGGGCACTGTAAAGGCCAAAACCCACCTTTTGCTAGAATTGGTCATAAAGGATCAATCCTCTTCAGATCCGAGAAGTCTGGATTTTAAGACAAGGCACTTCACCTCACAAAGATCCGGGCAAGCTACCCTATTTGGTTTTGGCTTTGGCTTGCATTTTAGAGGCATAGTGTTTACTGTGAAGCTCCTCAAACAAATTTTTAACATGTGTCACTCCCTTTCACACCCAGGATTCAAAATAACACTTAGAAACGTGTCTTAAGTCTTTTGCAGGGCCTGATCTTAGAATGGATGTAAAAACAGAACTGTAAAGCGTGTCAAAAATGCAAAGTGTCAATACAACCGAGGCGTTTGGGATTGACACCTTTTCGAAGCAACCCGTTCAGATTTGGTATCATACCTTTTAGGAGCTCTACCCTTGTCTAGGGGATACACCCACCTTCTAACAGTGATAGATAGAGTTTAAAAGGTGGATAGATGCCCTCCCTATAAGCGATATGGGAGCAGACACAGTTGTTAAAACCTTCTTCCTAGGATGGGTTTAAAGGTTCATTAATCCACTTTCTTTTCACACGGGCAGGGAGCACAATTTACTGGAAAGCTTTGGAAGCATTTGGGACATCTTCTTTGATCGACATGTTTATTCACCACTGCTTATCATCCGCTGGCTAATTGTATTTTGGAGAGACTTCACCGAAACATTAAAACTTCTCTGTTGTCAAGGATGGTAAGGGAAGGAGATTCGTGACTTCCCTTTTGTTCTTCTAGGGCTAAGATCAGGAATGGAGCTAACCCTTGTTCCTTTTGGGTACAGTCCTTGATTAGATCTCTAGTGGAGTTCAGAAATCCTTCTGACATTAAAAGGCTCTCCTGGAAGTCTAAGGAAATTAAACACTCTATCCCCAGGAGCCAACCGGATACAATCTGCGTTGTACCCAGTTAAAGTTAGCTAAATATGTTTTTTTTTTGAAAAATAAACAAATAAGACAGGCTTTTAATCTGGCATATATGGGAGCGTTCGAGGTCGTCGAAAGTGGTACAAGAGCGTTCAGAATTGATTTTGGACACTGCATAGATTTCTTCGTGTCGGTTGATCGGCTGAAACCAGCTTATGGGATAAATAGTATTAATAGTTTATAAATTCTGCGTCAGAAGAATTTTAGATTATTTTATTGCATGTTTTTAGCCCCAGACTAAGAGGTACTGAAGGACTCTTGATTATAGTTTGTGGGTTTTACTTATTTTTATTTATACCATGTACCTTTTTAACAATGATATAGTGTGAGTTCATCCGTGAAAGTTCTTCATATATATTCTGAAATGCCCCTGCTGAATAAGTCTGAGCTTATGAAGTTTTAAACACTCATAATGAAACAAAAGTCTGCGTTGTACCCAGTTTTAAATATGTTGACAACCATAAATTTTTTTTTTGAAAAATAAACAAATAAGACATGGGTGAAATGAAATTCTAGTCAATATTGGTATCTACATTCCAATTTTGAAGCTAATGAGTTTAAATAAGTAGTCACAAGAAGGGTATTTCTAATGCTATGCATTCTGAAAAACGTAATATTGAAAATTGATACAATCCCTTCGAATTTGAAGACCGTAGAGGAGTTCAGGTATCACGCTGACAGTGGTAATTGCAAAAAATATGGTACAATCCTCGTTGAACGGTTTGTGAATATTTTGAGGCAAGGATAACTTATGGATATTTTTTTTATTGTTCCGACATTGTGGATTTTATCCTCCTCGAGAAACTCAGATATCCGTTTATCTATCATTTTGCTTTCTTTCTCAGCTCTGAAAATACAATACGAAATATTATACTCATATTTACATGATATCATGTGCGGTAGGTAATAAATTATATGCATGTTTTGAACATCTATCTTTTTTGAAAAGTGGAAAATGAGGTTCATGTCTGAGGAGCTGGTAATTTGATAAGTATGCCGGTGCCTCAGGGAATATTGTTGGCACTGCATCCAGTTTGAGCCTTTGAATTAAAAAAGATGTGCATTTTTTTAGCTCCATTTAGAGATGGAGTCCGTTCGCTCCTTACGGAAGGAGGGAGAATTTGAGTTGGGAAGGCGAAGAAACAGGAGTCTTATCTATTTTTAAAGCAAGATAACCAGTTCGATAACCTGAACAACAAGACGTTCGCATTATAGGAAAAATTCATCAAACTTTGGGACTAAATATATCGCAAACGAGGAGGTGAACACCACTTCAAGACAGAACAATTGAACGAAATCCCTCCTTTGCCTTTATTCGTGAAAATAAGAACGTATTTCTATATACTATAGTATTGCCTGGCATAGTGTAACTTTTAGCTTATAAACAAACATGTGGGAAAAAACTGTAAAACTAGTGGTAGTAAAAGGCATTTTTTTGAGGTATTAGGCGTCGTCGAACAGACAAATATGGCTTCAGAGATATAGAAGAAATCATCAGTGTTATTCAGAGTTTTTCATGAGCACACTCACACGTAGTTACTTAATACATAGATGATATATGCGATCTCCTTAATAATGAAAAAATGATAATAATAGCTTGAAAAAATAAAACATTATGACGATGAGCCAGGGAGTACTTTAGTCTCTAGTGGCTGAGTGGGTGAGCCTTAGCTACATGCGAAACGTCTACGAGATTCCATTAATATGGCTATATTGGGATTTTCCAGATAAAAAATATGTATATGATATAAATCAAGGAGCAAGACTATTAATATAAATTCATTGTTAATTTCAGTGTTACGATGTATACATTATTTTTTACTTGCTAGATGGTTCTTAAGTTGAATCCATGTTACTTTCTAAAGAATTTGTCATGGCAATATTTTTTTTTTGCAAATGAACAGATTGTTCACACTATTCAATCAAATTGTATCGACACACTGAATACTCAAATTTTATATCATGGTCACATAATGAAATGCTCTAATTCCCTTAATGGAACATCCTTTTAGATCAAAGAAAGCAAGAGTTGAGGTTATTATAAATACGCAGAAGTGAAACTTGGATTTTAGATATTAATTTTGGCCAAAACTGCATCGTATAAGACCTCCCTTCCGAAAAGAAAAACAGTTTGATTAAAAAAAAATGTAATACTCTAATCTACTTTCTTTAAAAATGTTATTTTATTCTGATATATGTAGTTAACTCCAATGGTAGGGAATATCAGATAACAAAAATAAAATGTTACTTTACCAAAAAAAGAAAGATACATAAAAAAACTTTAAGATCGATAAAGTATGCAGAGTGAAGATTTAAATAAAATCAAAAAACTTATTGAATTTTTATAAAATGAGCTTGGTATTATATTAAACCATGTATGATCTATATAAAACATGCATCAATTTTTAACCACAAACAAAGAGCTGAATACAATTGAGGGATAGAGTCACACCTTTACTAAATATATGTAACAGAAGGCGTTAATTCTCATGGGAGGGAGTAGTTATTCTATATAATCAATGTCTATTCGTTTATGATTTTTTCATTCATATATTTATTTATAGGGTGTTTCAAACAAGAAGGAGAGTCTTACAAGAAATACGAGTAGGAGAGATAGAGATCAATCGCAATAAGACATTTTAATTGAAGATCAAAAAGGCTAGAACCACAAACTTTATATCACAATTTATATTAAAAAAAGAAATCTTCAATAGCTGCAAGATGGCGCAGTTGTACTAAGTTGCTGTATTGAAAAAAATATATATAAAATTGAAATAAACAATTTTCAAATGTAAGACTGCGCCATTATCCTTGGATATGTAAACCTACAAATAAGTATACAACACTCATGTACAGGGCGTCCACAGAATTACAAGGTAGGGCAGCAAAACATGTACTCGAAAGATGGATTTAGAAATACATCAATAATTTAATATTTTCAATAATAATGTTAACAAAACATGTAGACAAGGTTTTTGAAAAACTTTTTCATTCACCTTCATATTAATCACAGTCTTTACAAGTCGCCTGAAGACTATGCAGGGTTGATGACAAATTCCTCTGACAAGTTGTCCAATGCAGCCACTATAGAGGACTTCAGGGTGTGAATTCCTATTGGGTTTTCCTCCAATTTCCCCCATATAAAAAGTCCAGTGGGTCCAAATCTGGTGAGGAAGGGGGAGATATCCCATTGGAGCCATGTTATCTGCACATAACTTTTTGCACTTGACATAAGTGTGAACGGGTGCACACGTAGTTATCCTCCGTTTAGTTGGTCTTCAGCCATGACAAGATGGTGTACCTAAGGACCTTATAGTAGGCCTCCTGGGCGGTTTTCTGTCCAGCCTTGAAAAAGAACTGAGGCATATTGTTCCCATGAGAGAACACTACGCCGAGGATCATTGTTTTGGCCGGATATTGGGTGAAGTAACCCCTTTGAGCCTCTTCTTTTGTTTTTGCAAGCCACCGCTCGTTCTGGTAGTTGTGGAAATGATCAACTGTGAAATTCATCAATAATTTTTTTCCATTTTCCCCTCGATCTATGGGATACAAACTGATTTCGAGGGTTAAAAATAATTATTAAAGTATCAGTTTTATTAATGTTGTTTTATTAACGAAGAGTTTCTCTGTCAAAGTGAACCAAAATATGAAAAACCATGGTCTTGGATTTGGCTTCATGCATGGAGGGCAAAAATAAAAGATAAAAAACAAACAACTCCGTCTACTTACAAAGATCAACATGGACAACAACAAAATCAGACCACAAACAAGAAGCATCAGCATCCCACTGAACTTTAACGTAAATGCTATAGATGTGGCAAGTCAAATACATCACATCAAACTTTTGAATATGCTGCTAAAAATGAGACGTGTAAGAAATGTGAAAAGAAGGACCAATTATAGAAAATATGCTTACATGATGTTAAATCTCCTGTGCAGAGCAAACCCAAGCCAATCAAAACGTCAACGATTTGAGTTTTTTTTATTTTTCACGACTTGTTATTGGAGTTCAATATCGAAATAGACTCAATAAAGACTCTCCATCACAGCAGCGAACAATTTAAGCTTGGGATGCATGTCTTTCTTCGTATCAAAATTGGAGAAGTCTCCGAAACAGACATCAAGGTATACGTTACTTTAGATCTGAATGATGAATTAATTGGTAATAGGTAACTTTGACTAAAATATATTCGTATAAAACATTTTTGTATAAGGACATTTCGCATAATTTTTTTTCCGTATAAAACCGTTTCCTATAAATTTATGAGGTAAAAGGGCGTAGACTTTATGAATTGTTATTTTATACCCCGAATGTTGGGGGTATTTTCGGGTACCGGCAATACTTAAGTAACTACTAAGATCCCCTTACAACCTTCAATTGTACTCCAAATGTTGGGGTGTTTTGTTGGGTACCACTGGGTACCAAAACGGGATGCAGCAACCCGCCGCCGATACTTGAAGTAACTAATAATACTCCCTTCACCCCCCTCCTCCATTGTACCTCCGAATGTTGGGGTTATTTTGGCGTACCATTGAGTCTCCAAACGGGATGCACCCCGCCGCCGATACTTGAAGAAACTACTAAGAGCCCCCCAAATAGATCGTACACCGAATGTTGGGGCTGTTTTCGGTTACCACGGGGTCCCAAAACGGGATGCAAAACACCATTTATACTTGAAGAAACTACTAAGAGTCCCTTACAACCCCCTTAATCGTACCCCGAATGTTGGAGGTGTTTTCGAGTACCACGGGGTCCCAAAACAGAATTCAAACCACCGCTGATACTTAAAGAAACTATTAAGTCCCCCAATCGTACCCCGAACATAAAGGAGGAACATAGCAGATTATAATTTTAGCCCATTAAGAACTCGAAAACTCCACCAAAGGTTCGGGGTACAATTAGGGGGTTGTGAGGTGCTTTTAATTGTTTCTTCAAGTATGAGCGGTAAGTTGCATCCTGTTTTCGGATCTGGCGGTACCCGAAAACACCACCAAACATTCAAGGTATGGGGTTCTTAATTGTTTTTTAAAGTTTTGGCGATATGTTGTGTCCCGTTTAGGTACCTGGCAGTATCCGAAAATACCTCCAACATTCGGGGTACAATTGGGGGATTGTGAGAGGCTCTTAGTAGTTACTTAAGTATCCAAAGTACCAGAAACCATCCCAAAAACATTGGGGGTACAAAATAACAATTCATAAAGTCTATGCCACGTTTCCTCATCAATTTATACGAAACGGTTTTATACAAAATATCCTTATACGGAAATGTTTTATACGAATTGTCTTTATACGAATATGTTTTATACGAGGTTATCGTACACAGAATTAACTGTATCATGGCATGGTCTACAAAAAATAAGGATTATAGCTGAATTTTTTCTTCAAGTCGTTCAATTTTCTTCAAATGAATCTAAAATCCACATTCCAGGTTGCTAATGCCGTCAGAGGTATCCCGTAAGAAGTGGGTTGTTCTCCATCTGGCTTTTGTTGCCTGTCCTATTATATAAAGATCAAGAAGGACTATTCCTATAACTGATTCCATTACCGCTGTCAGCGAGGACCAAAGTGTGTGGGTCATTACAAGAACTGCTTTTCTTTGAATGTTATTTAAATTTTTTACTTCACTTTTTTTTGCTATAATATCATGGCCCCATTTAAGCCTCCCGGAGGAAATTGTTTGTCTTATCATCGCTTCATAGAGCCATAACATTTTGTCTGAGGTTAAACCCCACTTTTGACCAATTATTGCTTTGGTCATGTTCTACGGACGAACGTAGTTAGCAGATTTTTCTTAGATGTGTTCCGTCCATGTAAGTCCTTGATCAAATATAACAACAAAGTATTTCATTTGTGATGAAAAATTTATGAGTTCCCTACCCATTTCTAGTCGCGGGAAGTATTTTGATCTCAGTTTATATGCCTTTGAGAAAACAACGGATTTAGTTTTGTCTGGGTTAATGGTCAAACCATTCATTGTTCCTCATTTTAGAACAGTATTGATCGCTTCTTACATTTTGCTAACGAAAGTACGCGGATGCTTTTCTCTCATTAGTATTAGGATGTCATCGCCAAAAACCTTATGACGACTTTCTTTTGGATTTGCAAGGAATAATCCTCATTGACTATCTATAAAAGTGTAAAACTATTACAAGTGCATATTATTCATCGCTATTGGACCGTTTCAAAATTGAGCTGCAAAAAAAAAACGCCAGCCATTGGCCAACAAAAAAGTCATTTTCCATCACGACAATACACCAGCTCACACATCAGCAGTTGTGGTCGCAAAATTAATAGAATTAGGGTTCCAACTCGAGATGCCCACTAGCAATCTCACCTTCTGTCATCCATCACATTGTCATGGATTTTATAAATGATTTCTGGAGTAGTAACCTCAATAGGGGTCCAGAATGCTCAACGTCACTTGTGCTCATATGACGACTCCGAAAAATTTGAAAACCATTTATAAACTGTTCTAATCTTAGGTGCAGAGTCTCCATAATGTTTATCAATCTTTTTTTGAGTCTCCTAAGGCGATTTGCCTTACATAAAGTAATTGTTCATTAACAAACGAAATTATTTTTTGCCCATTTTTTGAAAATCAACCCCTTCCTCGATTTAAACGAATGCCCAACATAAAGAAATAGACAGATCTGACTGAAAGTTGGTGTGTGTTCTTCCAAAAGATGTTAAAACCTAAACATAATCTCAAGTTGTCCCAATATTGCCATCTCTTGGACTTTGCATAGTCAAAATACCCTCATAATATTTATCTTGCTCTGTAATAATACATTGAAGATTAATTTCAATGTAGTAGTTCAATTCAATGTATCGATTTTTTAGATGTTGCAACTAGAGCTGTTATGCTAAAAAGAATAAACCTAAAAATGAGGTATGGAACGAAGTAGCTCAATGGACAAAGTGCTCCGGAGAAATTATTCTTTTGAACTGAATAAGTTGGCATGCCAGTTGTTCATAGAGAAGAAAATATACTTTACGCCTATGGAATTCAAAGAAGATTCCAGGGTTAGATGGAGTAAATATAATACTATAATGTTGACCTATACTTAATCAGTGCAACTCCCTCTGACCAATTAAAGGAAGAAAAAAAAATGCAGTGGTAATACAGATAGTTTAATGAATTTTGTAGAAGATTTTTTAGCTGTCTTTATGTTTAATTATTTTAGCTGCAAGCATTTATGTGAAGAAAGGAATAAAATTAATCGCAACTCATAATTTAAGAATGGATTTGTGTTAAAAAAGAACTAAGTTTACTGATGAAAAAAGGAAAAACGGCTGCAGTATGTGCTCTTTCTTCTTTTTTGTTCATTATTTAATAGATATCCTTCTAAAGTAAAAATTCTTGCTTAATTTTGGCTTAAATTAATTATAAAGTGCATAATAAAATTAATAAATATATATGAATTGAAATATAATTATAATATTTTCGCTGCATTAATGCTATTTTAGATGTAAAAGGTTCTGTTTTTGGTGTTATCACACATGGAATCCAAAACAGTCGAAAAAAATCAGTCTAAAATTTAACAAGTGGACGTATATAATAATCATGCATGTTTCTATGACGTCTTTTTGGCCTTTAGTTGCCACTATGAGCAAGAGATGACTGAGATCCTGGCGTTCCTCTACAGAATGTCATCTGGGAGCAGACTGGGGCCTTGATTTACAATGTTTTCTTATGGTTGAAGGTCGAAGAGGACCTTAGACACTCTCCAGGAGCAAGCAGGAAACCCTTTGTGTCCGTCAACCGCCTAATGGCGGGTTCAATAAAAATCCGAATTCCTACATTGCTAATATGGCCAGGAAATGAAAAAGTCCCCATAACAGTGTCAAGGACTTTAAAAGGGCAAGAGAAACAGGGCAACTGTAGAATCATTGTGTTTTTTTTTCTGTTGAGAAGATCTTTATTGTTGAACCTGTCTTAAACAGGTAGAATGATTGAGTAGTGGCATTTAGGAACGTAGCAGAAGAGCACCGATATTTATTCATCACCAAACACCCTGCTTCAGTGATGATGTTAGGCCTGGTTGCTTTCAATGGGAAGGCTGTGAATCACTTGTGGTTCCCTTTAGGATATAGGCTGAAGGCCGATGAGTACGTCAAAATTATGGACACCACAGTTTTCCATGGATCAAATCCATCGTTGGTAATTCTCCCTGGGTGTTCCAATAAGATGGAATACCTGCCCACACTGCAAAGAATATCGCTGAGTGGTTACAAACCATCATGTACTTCTGCGAAAAGGGCTTCTGGCCACGGCATAGACCAGACCCCTAACTCCTAGACTATTCCATCGAGGTGCACGTTGAGTGCAAGGCATGCAGGAGACACTTCATAAGCACACACGCCCTGAAGATCGCTGTTAGCAAGGCCTGGGTCTCTGTAAGTGCCGGTACATCCAGAGGGTCTGTAGCAGCTTCCTCCACCGCCTGGAGCTCACCATCAATTCTGAAGACTAGTACATTAACTAAAAAAGATTTTCTTGGATTTCAATTAATAATTAATAGCTTATAAACTCGTTTCCTGATTCATTCAGGGTCCTGCTATGAATTTCAATACGTTGTGTGTTAAAATGTGTAAAAAATAACGGTTGGTCCGGTATGTCTAACAACCAATTTTTTTAAATTATAAATAGTTTAACTTTATTACTAATCCTTGTTTTTAATCCTTTTTTCCGAAATATATATCAATTTTTAAAGAAATAATAATCAGTGTAAGCTCCTGAGCCAAGAGTGTGCCCTGTCACACTTTTCCTCAACATGCAACTAACTAACTACAAATAATATAATTTAACAGAAAGAGTATGTTCACTAGACCTATTAAAAAATATCCTTTTTGGAAGTAGAAATGTTTCCGCATTTTTTCCTATGCTTTAAGATGTGAGAAGCTGGAAAATCATTTTTTTGGATCTAAATATGTTCTACATATACCTTGCCTCATCAGCCTTGAAGTTTTTCCAAAATGCCTTTTTTGATTATTTTGCATAGTTTATGGACAAAAAGTATAGATACACCACACAATTAAATGTATAAAACACATTAAACTAAAATATAACCATTTTTGAATAATAATTTATTTTATTATCTAAGTATGAAGATTATACAGGCTAAATGAAGGTAAAAAAAAAATGTAAACAGAAACATCTATGTACGCGGACCGCAGTACTAAAATTATATACTCCCATCTATAAATGTTATTTTCTCTTATAGCCTTTTCTTAGGGAAAAGTTATTAATATCTTCGAAAGATTATACTCTTACGTCAATAGTTTATTTATAAACGATTTTTCTAATACCAACTTGAAAATCCAAATGATATACATTTTTTTTTCTTAGACTTCTATAAATAAAAACGTAATAATCACAAAAAAGTGATTTTTTTTTATTATCCATCTATGTATTAAAGACATTATTTTTCAAACAATCAAGTCATTGCCTATTATATTCTACGGCTTAAAGGAAATACTTTTGCTCCTTGGGATTTTTAGATATTATTTTCGCATAGTCAATCATTATTTTTATTCCTCCCTCTGTAATATTATGTAAATAATTTTTTTGCTTTCATGTAGTCTTCATTTCTTGACGATGTTACAGCAGGCTCTTGAAGCCAATTTTACCCTATATTCAATATGGCTAAAAAAGATAGTATTCTAGACTATTACATAATTTTTTTTTTGTTATAATCTAAAATATATGTTTTCCTCTCCGAAACCTGTCAGGTTTATTAGTCGAATATCAGTTAGTATCTATTCGAGAAATGAAATTATAGTGAGTTCTGCCATTTAGTTATAATCAACACTTGGAGCTCTTGTGTCTGATTTCAAAATTTTATCCATTTTCTTTTAATAATTTGCCCCTTTTCCTTTCAGGGATAATCTTTAATAGTGAGGCTTTTTGTGTTTTTTTTTATTTTTCTACAAGTAGGCCTTTATTTATTGACCCATGCACACACACACACACTAAAAAAATTAAAATATGCACACATTTGTAAAAGGAATAAAATAAAATTTGTGTTTAGAATAAAAAATAAATAAACAATATAGTTTAAAATTAATTTTCTCTTTAGAGCTGTAAAATTTTATAGGTACAAAAATTATACAAAAAAAAAAAAGAACAAACCACATCAATAGAACTCTGAGACATAGTACCTAGCATAAACAATTACAAACATCACTTCTCCCATAGGTACCAAGTGGAAGAAACCAGGAGCAATTCATCAAGCACTATGAATGACGATAAATCCCAAAAGATGTTTTTATTCATGAAACAAAGGAAATATGATAAAGGTACAATTAAAAAGCTAGATGGGATGAACAAATTCCCAGCTTTTTTTAGCCAATGTGGATGACTTCATCATTTGGAGCAGATGCTCCTGTAAATGACTTGAAATGTTCCCAGAATTGTTATTGTTACGAAGCATTGACAACGATTTGCTACAGATGATCTTATAAATGACTTCAAGTTTTCCGCGACATGTTATTGTTACGAAGCATTGACAATGATTTGGCAGAGGTTGTCATGAAGAAGCTTCATAATCACATGTGGCGTTTGACACAGGAGTTGGTTTCGTTCTCTCTATTCAGCAATGTTTTAGATGATCAAAAGAGGAATATAGCATTGAAATAATATTAGACTAACAAACCTGACAGGTTTGGAAAAGGAAGACCTATATTCTAGATTATAACTAATAAAACTAAATTAGATAATCGTGTTGAATCGTATCTTTTTTAGTATGGCATCGGAATCAGTATCACATTTTTTTTTTAATCGTACCATCACTACAATTTATCATTGCTAAATCATATTATTTATATTAATTGTGTAAAATTGTAATCCTAAAGAATTCAATTAAGTATTGAGTCTAAAAAAAAAATTAAGAATCAATTATTAATAGTTCATAAATTGAACTATAGTAAAAATAATCTCCCTAATCCATCATTAATATTTGAAAAAAAACTAAATTAAATTATACTTTTATATTTAAAAATTAGAATATACCTCATAACATGATAAGTTTAATAATGCTGTATTAACCTTTTACATCTCTAAATTTATATAATTAGGGTAATAAATTAATATATTGAAAGAAACATTTAAAAAAATTAAATATTTGATGCGCCCTCTATGTTTTTAACAAACTTAACTATTACAGTTCGAATGTTTTGGTGAACTATTTCTTCTTTTTTGACTTTGACGGTGTCAACTACTTCTTCAAATCATCACTCTATATATTTTGCCCCTGTGAGTATAATTTATAATTTTGTTGATTTATCAAAAGTAATAATTTTGAAATAGCCATAAGGTATCAACTGAGACGAGGGAGTCGACAGCTGACAATGAAGTACAATATGTCTTTTTGTATTAGCAATTTCAATTCACATTTAAAGATTCAGCTTTTAAGACAATATATATTCTGGTAGCCAAGAGGCATGGTGTATTGTATCAGGTATCATATATTTAACTATTTGCTTAGGAGCAGCACCAAAAAATAGTATGAATAGCTCTAAGAATTCCCTATTATCGTCCCATGGAAATTTGTTTTTACAAATGTTCGTTAGCAAAGTCAATGGTGCCTTGCTGTATGTTGTCATCAAGCCTTGACACCTTTTTATCTACAATTCCGTATTCATACCCAAACATTCCTGGAAAACAGCCCTAATAACTAATTCCATGATACCAAATGGGAGTGTCCAAGGTGGTGAGCCAGAGGGGTTGTAGCCTCCCCCTCCCCCAATTAAGGAATTCTTTTTTACTATAAAACTTATTATTTGATTTTTTTTACCCAATTTTTTGATTTATTTTAAAAATTTATTATAATTTTTCAATGTAATTTTTTTCTAACAATTCAATTTTTTGTAAATACCTATGGATTTTTGAAATTTTCTACCAAATAATGTAATATTTGAAATTTAATTATGAAAATTTTTCCGAAAAATTTTATTCTTTTGATTTTTATATAATCTGAGATTATATAAGAAAAATAAAACACCGGGTTTGAATTTTTTTTCTGAAAAAAATCAAAAGAAAAAAATTGAAAAATTATAATAAATTTTTGGAAAAAAAAATCAAATAATAAATTTTCTAAAGAAAAGAAAAATTCCTTAACTGGGAGGGGCTACAACCCCTCTGGCCCACCACCTTGGACACCCCTAACGTGGAAAAATTACCTCCCGAACTCTGTAAAAAGTTAATACAAACACTGGACATGTTAGCTTATTCTTTATTTTTTAATCAGACGACAAATGAGTATACAGCAAGCCAAAAGGAAAGGATTTCTGATCTTGTGAACGCTGAAGTTTTATCAGGCAAGAAAATCTTCAATATGGAGCAGGTCCTAAACCACCCAAATGAGAGTTTCATTGCAAGATAATTCGAAAAGGGTAGAGTAATCTTTAGAAATCAAGCATCCAGCTGATCTGATAGAGCAGACTGACTCATATATATTTAAGCAAAAAGAAAAAGTTGATGCTGGTGCTTACAGAGTGCTCCATTAAAATATGAACACTTTCAACTTTAAAATTCAGTAAGATGCAATTTATTAATCAAGAATATGTTTTCAACAAAATTAATACTATAAATAGATGTGTGTATGAGCTCTCTTAATAATTAATATAGCTACCCTTAGAAGTAATGATGAATTCTAGGCGACGGCAGAAGGTCTGCCACCCGCTTCGTATAAACTCCTATTTTATATCGTCCCATTGCTATCTGAAAGTGGCTTTGATGGCCTTGGTATTTTGATGACAGAAACTGCAGATCTTCCTCTCGACGTCTACAAAATGGGTAGTCCAGGGGCTGGTATCAGGGCTGCAGGGGGTCAAAAGTGTCAAAAAGAGTTTAAAATAACTCAAAGGACTCATTCAAAAGAGTTTTGCAACATTTCTGGCCTCTAGCAAGGCTTTTTCCACCCAATTTTTTGATAGTTTACTAGAAGGTCTGGTGTGAAACCCTGAGATCTCTTGTACATGCCCTACTGGACTTGAAGGGATTCTCCTGGGCTGTTTTCTTTAGATCATCTGGATCCAGTTTGGCCGTTAGACAAAGCCCTTCTTCCTCTCCAACGTTTCAGATTTGCTGATGGCATAGAAGGTGGTCCATGAGACTCCCAACTGCTTAGAGAGTGCAAATGGAAATTTGGATCACGTTCAAGTGTCATTTTCTCAACTTCTACGTAAGCTAGAGAGCTTATGTTTATTGTGTTTTGTAACTAATTGCTTATGATTTAATTATATCGAAATATTAATTAATTTCAATCACTGACCCTTAATTAATTATTGAGTTAGTATTTGTAAGATTTTAATGGACCACCTGGTACTTCTAGGTAAATAAAATATGTTAATTCGTTCGTTTGTTTGGTATTAACATCTTTTTATTCCAAGATATTTCAAAGCTTGCACCTTCTAGACAACTCAAATTTTAGATTGATGTTTGTTATTGTCCAACCATAGTTACATGTGTATTATAAGTAATTAATTTGCATTAATAATAGTAATAGATTACAGTTAATATGCATATTCATGATTATCGAATAAAAAATATATTTTCTACCTGAATGAATGGCTCTAATCTTAATCATTGTAATATCAAGATAAAAACTATAAAAGAGCCAGTTTTGTATATTTATTAGGGCTGTTACGGTATGAGGGTTGTATCACTGTTCGGTTCAGTACCACCTTTACGGTTCGGTACGTTTTTACCCTCAGTGCAGTACGTATAGATATAATAACATATTTTGATATTATAAAATTTTGTTTTTTTTATCATTCTTCATTTGGTTTATATATTAAAGATAACATACATGTATAAATAAACCGAAGGAATTGGTTTTCGATATTTTTTACATATAGAACCTATATTTTGCGTCATAAATATCTATTGCGCCTTAAATAGTTAGGCAACAACTATTCAAGAATTATTTAGTTCTTTTTCTTAGTTACTTTAAAGTAATCTGTATTTTTTAAAGTTTTTCGACCAACAGATGGTTATGGATAGCAAATTTGATATGCAGTTGAATAAATCTCACTCTAGTACTTACAGGTCTGCCGTTTGGGACCACTTTGAGTTGTCCTATAAATATGGCGAAAAGGGGGGATAAGTTGTAGACAAAACTATAACCATCTGTATGTATAGTTCCACACTAATGTATATGCCCAGTCGATGATAACCTAGTTGTATGGAGAAGGGATAATTTCGATAAATTCCACATTATTTCCAAGTTAGCTTCATGATAACACGCAACCTCAGTTATTTTATCGTTCAATAAGTCTCGAGGCTTTATCACAGATGGCGCCACTATTGCAAAATCTATATATTTTTTACATTGTTCTAGTCTTCAAACGAAATATACCAATTTGTATGTCAATCTTTCTATTTGTTTACAAGTTACAGTGCTTGAAGTGACACTACTTCTGGTGTTAGTAAACAAATTATTCAAACCAATTTCGTGTGTTGAAATATTAGTGCTTCTTGATGGGAAAAAATACTGTAAAGGCAAAATTTGGGCTTGATTTATTTATTATCTACCAAAACAGGCGAACATAATTATTATCAATAAATAATCCCATATAAATAATAAATATATATATAGACATAGAAATTGAATTATAATAAAAGGGATTTTTACAAATGCATTCGTATATACGTATATAAAAATTAAGAAAATTTAAGTTATTAAAATGGAAGTTTCAAACATATTGTGATATGTAATGCCAAAAAGACCAACTGACTTGAAAGTGTGTTTTTGACATTTTCCTTCATACAGTTTGGACACTCTAACAGCTCTCCACAAACTGGGCCGATCACTACAATAGGAACGAATTTGAAGCTCATCCAGATCCTGAACAAATGCATAGTGACGAATTTTTTGGTCTTATTCAATAGCATATTCATTTTCATGACCCTCAATCACTCCCTTTATCCTCCTACAGATTAACCATTTTACTTCAAAAAGAAAAATATTAACCTGGCATAAAGGGTTCCAGAGTTGGTAACATTGATTTTACAGTCAAATTATGATTTTAGCATTTTTAAATCTTTTGAATATACATAGTTTTGAATAAAATAAGTTTTGTATTATCTTTTCGTTTGTGAAACCCTTTTTTAAGGAATAGACGCTTAATGAAAACATTTGAAAACGTTGGTATTACTGACATTTTATCATTTTGCAACACGTATATGTTAATATTTACATTTATATGAATTTATGAAGTAAAAACGTTAGTAATCATTTGACTTCCTATAAATCAATTTGAATCTTCCATAAAGGGTCCCAGAGTTGGTTCCAATTACACAATCTGAACCAACTACAACAATTCGGAGTTCTTGAATGACTGGAAATCAGATAGAATCAATTATAGTACTTTAGTATAATTAATTCTGTACTTATTTTCCTTTCAAATAATTCTGAAACTTTCAAATGAGCAATCCACTACTTGATGAGTCATCGTGTTTCTGTATTTCGATAACTTATTAAAAATGAAAGCAAGAGGAAGTTCCTTTTATTTGGTTACCTAAACTCTTGTATGAGCAGGGGAAAAATTCGGCCGTGATGCACTTACCGGGAGGTGGATGAGGTCAAAGTTTGTTCTATTTGTAGTGCAATACCCTGTATGTTCTCGCTCGAAATTATATAAAAAGTGGAATCATAAGCCCTTGTTAGCTTGAGTAGATCCTTTGGCTACAGGAAATATTTCCTCCTTGTAAAATTACCCTTTTAATGATATCTCAAATGACACTACTTCATTTTTTCCTCTTATAACGTGTGCAATTATTTCTTACCTTAGTAGAATTCACCTTATCAATTTAATCAAAGTAGTGAGTTTATGGAAGTCTCCTTGTTATTTATAGCATATTATTTATTGTCTATTTATAGAACCAAGTAATATGATCTATTGCTGTGTTAAAAAAACCAACAAACAATAATGTAACGCGATTACACAGACGAGCAGCTTTTCATAAACAAGGAAAATAAACACAATTCTTACTATGTCTTTAAAAATGATATAGGCTAAAATGACTCCAGCGTTGACCCTCAATTTGACTCCAAGACTACATAGGCCTTACACTTATAACTCTGCTACAAATCCTCAGTACATTACTCTTCGTCTTTCATGCACTTGCGATTACTTACCAGAGTGGGGATCTAAAACTTGCATTAGCATTTAATTACAATTTTATACCCATCATTTTTAAATACGAGGTTTCGTTACACAACTAAAGAAGAACTCCAACAAAAGTAAATAAGTTTTGTTTCTATTCCATGTCTTTAAATGTAAAAATGTCAAAGCAACAATAAAAATGGAATGCGTGAGCGATCTCGTCGGCGCCGGGTATCAGTCGCAAGAAGGGTGCAATACTGTTGGCATTTCCATCTGCACTACTTACAACATCAAGAAGTCCATTAAGAATAGTGTTGAAAGCTCCCATTTAGCCAAAAAGAACTAAAATTTCTGGAGCAACAATATAGCTTACTTCTTGGTTGCCTATTATGACCCTTTTACACCTCTTTTCTCAAGACCCTGGACTTTGCAGCTTAGAGTGTCTTGGAGAATATACCTCTCATCCAAATTCGGATTCCCTCCGAGCTGCCATCGTGACAGCGTGGTATACCATAGACTCGGGCTTCATCGTCAAGAGCTGAAAAGCTGTTCGCTGCTGTGTCAATGCTGTTATTGCTTGTAAAGGAAGACATATTGAATATAAAAACAACAACTTAATATAGTATTCAAACATATAATCAATTGGTTTGTAGTTGTTGTTTTCTTGATTGCATAAAAACCACATTTTTCGTAACTTTGTAATGTTACTGCAAAAATTTGGTCCCCATTCCACAAACTTATATGTTATTTGTTAAACAATAACATCTTTCTAAGGAGAAAAATCCAGTTCTGGGTAAAATTACAAAGAGAACGCTGTCTTACATTGATATATATTTTTTTAAACCATAGTTATTTTTATGCAGGCTTGGACATTGAACGAAAAATGAACGGTGTTCACGTCTTCGTTTAGTTTTTGAACGTATGAATGACGTACAAAAAAAAAATGAACGATTAACAGAAAAAAATATGAAGGGCGTTTCTTTTCTTATTGTCTATAAGGGGTCACTTTTTGACTATTTTGTCTGAAGATTACTACATCTTTTTTTTCTTGATTACGGCTATAACTATTATCTTTTTGGAGGCTAAAATATAGTTTTACATGTATCTTGAAAAATTATAGATCGGTTTTTCATTTGTACAACTTTCAATTACTTTGGACATTGATTATTTTCTATGTAATGTCTTACCACAAAAAATTTATAGTTTATTCGTCATAGCGGGATCATTGTTATTATACAAGATAATTTAAAAAAATAGAGGAATTAATAAAAATTGGCTGAAGAAGTACAATGTAAAGGGATATGAATCCATTACGACTGAAAGACACTTATATTTATTCACTGAAATGTCTACAAAAGTAGGAGATTATCAGATCTCTACTTATGGCGCTTACGTACATAAAAATTAATATTTACATAGTGCCTTTAAATATATAGTTGTATTTCAAAAAATCTTGTTATTTTAATTAAACTTGGGGCCGCCAAATGCTCATACGTTTTCCCTTCCACGTTGTGAGAACAAAATAACGTATCACAATAGCTACTGTCTACACTTTATGTTTATTTTTATTTCTAACCACAAAGTTTGTAGTTTTATACGAATATAAAATGGTGCGCTGAAATTATTATGTACCAATAATAATTTAATAAACTTATAGATAGGGAGATATATATTTTTATGCCTTAGAAGAATAGAGAGCTTGATGAATGGGCCTAACAAGCCGTGGAGGATATATTATTGAAATATCATTAGTAATAAACTATAATTTGCAGTAGTGAGTCCTTGAACACATAAATGCAGTCCATTTTACAGCTTCTTCTTCCAATTAGTTAGACTTTTTCAGGAAAATTATTCCTACAAACAAGAAACACTTGTTAAAACAATACATGATAAGTTTACTCAACTTTACATCATGCAAGATGTTGCATAATTCTGAGGCAGACTAAATAGACATGTATTAGTATCAAGAAATGTTAAAAAGATGAAGTGGGGGCATAATTGAGTGAGTTGTTGTATCAGGGTGAAATTTAATTCCTTTCAATATATACTCATTCTTTTTTAATGAATATGCGGAAAGAGTCAAATAAATTTTAAAAATTCAGCACTATTTAACAGCATGTATCCCTGGTATCTAATCCGGTGACCAGTACTTTAGCCTTAACCTATTTTTTTTTTTCAGGACATTTTCCCTTAAACCATTTTGCGTTAGGACATTTTGCCTCAAAGATATTTCGCCTTAAATATAAATAAATAATATAGGTATTGTTTATTTTTGGTTGAAAATGGTGTTCCCTTTGTTTTTTTTAATCAAAATATGTAGTTAAATTTTAGGTGTGTTCGTCAATCCATAATCCATTTCTCACTTGTGGGCCTGAGGCAAAACTAGTTAGAAAAAAAGGGATTGGATGATGTTTGACGCTTCTACATACTCTTTTTCTTGTATTTAAATTTCATTTTTGTGGTATTTAGTAAAATGCAAAATATAAAGTTGAAGTATGTTCAAAACGAAAACTGTAAACAATTTTTACAAAATAAACTATAAATATTACAACTGCACGATTATATTAATATAGTGTATAGCGTTGATATGCACTTATTATTTTCAAACTAAGAAATGCAGTTCTTAACTGGTCGGGGGAGTGCATTCAGGCCGGGTTTTAGCAGAAAATATAGAGGAGTGATTCGGGACTAACTTTGTCCACACACTCGACAAAGCACCTCCCACCCCAAAATATAGCATTCAAAATAATAATAATAAAACAGAACCCACCTGTATGAAGATGAGTTCACAGAAGGAATGTCCCAAATCAGCAAATCCAATAAAAACCAATCAGATGCCTCTCAAAAAAAAAATCACCCAGAAATAAAAAAATCAAGCCAACCTGGCCTGAGTGCTATGGGCTCAACTTGACCCAACTTTTATGTTGGAAAAATTGAGCTCGACCCAAAAGTCGTGCTAGGTTCGAGCTCACCATTTATTTCTTTGCACCCATTATGGTATGAACAACACCCTTAAAATTAACGTATATAGTCTATTCCATTGGTTCGGTCTTGCTAGTAAAATAGATTACTCTGAAAAAATATCTCTGTACAGCTGTTTTTTAAAGGAGGGAGGCTGTTGAAAATAAATTCGACGTTACTGTGAATAAAGTAATGCCTCTAAACACTTTTCAAGGCTCCCCTAGAAAACTGCCTTGAGATTGTTTTAAGGCTGCCAAAAAACAATTTGAATAAATTGGACACCATTATATAAAAATTGAGAGCATCATTTTTACCAGTATATTGGAGCCCTATACATTTGAGGACCTATGGGATTGCCTGCTTTGTATAGTAAGCTAGGGCCTTGAAGGTCATTTTTATGTATTGGAAAACCATAACAAAATACATTTTAATCGGTATATAGTAGGTTGGACTTCTTATACTACTTAATTATTAAACAAATAAGTAATTCAAAAATAAACGAGCTAACGGCGAACAGAAAGTTTTTATAAAATGAACGTTTGAAGGAATGGATAGGAAAGGGGTGAATGGGTATAAGCCTGTTTTAATGACACCTCAACACTTGTAGTGGGCATAAAAAGGCTCGTAAGATCATTATTATGAAAAATATTGATTTGGTAGACTTCAACACTTTCTTTATTTTTTGCTTTGTTACCAACCACTGTATATATATTACACATTTGATTTAATTTTCTTTTTACAGACACACAAGAAAGTTTTCTAAGTAATAGCAAGATTGATTAAGTTTTTTGTACAACATTCGAAGAAAAAATACTCAAAAGGACGAATAACTTAGTTTTTAATATAGTTTAACTTTTTTTTTTTTGCATCGAAATGATTCTCTCAACATAGATGTGCTTTGTGCTTACTTGACTTGATATTTTCCTAAATATAAGTTATGTTATATATATGAGGAATACATTAAGACCTTAGTAATAGGTCCTTTATTTCCCGGAAAATTGTCTTTGAGCGGAATCTCGGAACACAAATGCTTAAATTACGTGATTTTGTGAAATATCAGGATCTCGGTAGTAAATAATAAACAGGAATAATTATATAATTCAAGGAAGAAAGAAAAAATTTAAAGCCAGTACTTCCCTTATATTTTAAACTCATATTCTTCAATTCTTACTTTTAATATAGGTTTTATGTTTATAGCCTGTGGGTCCTACTTTTTTGTATTCTACAATCCAATTTGACCTGTAAATAAAATAATTAGATAGTAAGTGATGAATGACACTTTGTACTTTTGCCTTAACTATTTTGCCTCAGGACATTTTGCCTTAAACCACTTCACCTTTGGACATTTCGCCTTAAAACCATTTTGCCTTAAGATATTTCGCCTTAATATATAATTAAATAAGATTTATATGTCGTTATTATTTATTTTTGGTTTAAATTAATGTTTTTTTTAAATTTATTAATTAAAATATGTAAAGTTTATTACTAAAAAAAGCATTAAATCAATCCCATAATTATTCCAACGGAAAAAAACCATTTTATGTTTTTTATTAGTAATAAACATTACATATTTTGATTAAAAAGTACAAAAGAAACATCAATTTAAACTAAAATAAACAATAATAACGTATTACCCTCATTTATTTATTTATTAAGTCGAAGTACAGCAGAAGTACAACGCGGAGGGGCGTCATAATCCTCTGTACGGTCCCCACAAGTCTAAAAAACCCACAACTTGACTCCATGATTAAAACTAGTGGTGGTCATTTCGAGTAAAAAGTTATCATAAGGGTTATCCGCAAATTGTCATTTAAAAAAAACTCTACTCATAAAAAAATAAAATTGTGGTTCTTTAAAGTTTTGTGTAAATACTTCTTCCCGCCTCTATACTCATTTAAAAACACATATCATATTCAATAGGAGTTAAACGTTTAATTTAATTAACTATTGTACAGAAATAAATGTAGGTGTAAATCCCCGGGAAAATGGGATCTGGAGAGAGAAACCCACCCTAGTTATATCCTTATATACCAACATAATATAATTTATTAAGAGATTAATACCTCCTAGATAATATACTAAGAATCCATGACAATCTTCTTCTATATCGTAACCTCATTTTTTTAATAGTTTTCTGTCATTTTAGCTCGTAAATTACTAATTTAGGTACATTATTAATTTGGTTAATAAATATAGGTAAATACAAGTTTTCTGCTAATAAAAAAATAACCATTATATTAAGTATTACTTTCATCCGAATAAGGTTATTTTATCTACAGGGCATTGAGATCAAATTGGCGCTTACGTGTGCCGGTGATTTTGTTATGATGCAGCTGTCTGATGGTATTTCTTTTTTGACAGCAAAAACTTTCATGTCTCAACAAACTATAGTGAAGCTTTGGGAAGTAGGGCAGCACCTGCTCAAGATATAAAGAAGATCAAATTTTCAGATGAGGAACGGCATGCACCATGACAATGATTTTTGTTCACAAGAAAATGGAGGGGAGGGTTCAAATAAGAGATCTCAAATGTGACTGGCGCCCCAATCCAGACTTTGCAAAAGATTTGTAAGGCTCCTCTGGATACTGATGATCCCATATCCGCCATCAGCAAAAAAAAAAGTCGACCAGGAAAGTTAGGCCACACGGGATTCATGGACTTCCCGTTGGATGCAGCAAGTCCCAACATCATCACAAAAGCAGGGTGTTTCTTGGTGGAGACATTTCGGTTCTCTTCTGCCATATCCAATATGTCACTACTCGATCATTCAGCCTGTTAAAGACAGGGTCAACAGTAAAGGTATTCCCATCAATTAAGACCACAATGACCCCACAGGTTCCCTGAGTCCTCCTGCCTTTTTAGAGCTTTTGATACCACTGATTTTCCTGACCATGTCAGCAATTGAGGAATTTGGCTTTTTCTTAAAGGCCGACTTGAGGAGGTTGACAGGGAGAGAGGGGCTTCCTGCCTACTCTCGGAGAGTGTCTGAGGTCCTCTCCGACCTTCAACCACATGGATACATTGTAAATCGTTTTCCTCCAGACCCCAGTCTGCTCTCAGATTGCCCTTTGCCACAATCACGAGCGGGAAGTGCTGTGATCTCAATCCTCTTCTCGTACTGTGTGCTCATGGTGGCGACTACGTCAATGTTTTTATAAGCAGTCGATAGCAAATTATGTATTCTGCAATAGTGATCTTCAGGACATTGTAAAAAAATGACTCTTTCACCCCTCAAGATTAACATAAGAGAGATGAGTAAATAATAAAAGTTGGCCCATTTCATACTGAGATGATCTTATCTTGTGGTACAAATTTTATTATTTTCAATTTATCAAGATTAAAATTTAAACAAGAGGTTTTATGTGAGTATTTATTTGGCAAAATTATCTGAGAAAAGAGTGCTTGTCTCAACTTTTATTCAATATGTGTACCCTCAGCTCTCATAATTTCCTCAATACGATAACTAAATCTCCTGCAGACCTTGACTATGTAGTCAGACTTAAGCTTGGTCCACTGCTTCTTGATTGGAGGCCTTAAGAGAGAAAAAAGAAAAATTCCTTCAAGCTGACCACGAAACTTGTAATTCAAAAGATGACCATAACGTGGCGCGTTCAATCATTAAAAACGAAACATGTGTTAGTGATTAGGATGAAAGGGAGGATGCTTTTACAAAAAAAATCAAATCAAATCCTTAATTACTAATGATGAAGAGCAGAAACATTATTTATTACAAGTAGTCCAGAACCATCGAAAGAAATTTCCCGATTTGAAAATATTATATTTAGAAG
This sequence comes from Lepeophtheirus salmonis, assembly GCF_016086655.4. Lineage (NCBI taxonomy): Eukaryota > Metazoa > Arthropoda > Copepoda > Siphonostomatoida > Caligidae > Lepeophtheirus > Lepeophtheirus salmonis. The sequence continues at coordinate 10,353,030 of NC_052134.2, forward strand.
AAACGACTGTTGGAATTTTTTTCACTCTTAACAACACTCTTTTTATTTGATTATATTAAATTTTGGGAATTTTCTGTTTCATTTTTTAAGTTCAGAATAAAATAAAGGATTATTAAATAAAATAAACCTTTGATTTTTATAAAGACATTCAATGACTTACTGTAACAAAAGGATCTAATAAAAAACATTCTTAGGAAAGATCAAAGTCCCACTGATGATATTGTGTATTTCTTACTGTAAGGAATGGGCAATATTGCTGTTTGATTTTTCAAAAAATGAATCTACGGTCTGATTAATAGGTTAAAAGAAGTGTCCTTCACTCCTATTCCATTTAAAGTCAAAGAACTTAATTAAAAAATAAAGTAGGAGGTGGTCCTTTGAAATCCGAAGTCTTACTGAAGATTAAGTGATTTCGATATTTTAAAGCATAAACAATTAGCTACAAACAAAACAAACCTGAGCTCTCTAGCTGACGTACAAGTCGAGAAAATAAAGCTTGAACGTGCTCGACGAATTTCCATTCACGCAGTTCGGCATTTCCAGGACTAACGTCTACGCCGCCATAAATTCAGAGACGTTAGAGAGGAAGAATGGCTCGTTCTGTCAAAAAGGCCAAACTGGACACGTAGGAGTTAAAGAAAACAACCCAGACTAATGCCCTCAAGTCGATGAGGGCATTTGCAAGAGATCTAGGGGTTTCCAAACAGTCCAGAAAACTATCAAAAAAGTGGGTGGAAATAATCTGGTTAGGCTGGAGATGCCACTTTTGACATCAGCAATCAAATAAACCAATCTCCTTCGTTGCATGACTCTTTTGAATGCGTCACTTGAGCTCTTTTGAACTCGTTTTTTGACACATTATCCCCTCCCTACAGCCCTGATGCCAAACCCCTCGACTAAACCTTTAGGGTAAATATCGAGGGGAAGGTCTGCAGTGTCCGTGATCATTACACCGATGCCCTCAAAGCGGCGTCCCAGCTAGCATTGGAACGCAATGGCAGAATCTGCAACGGGTGCCATGCCTTTTACTGCTGCTTGGAAGCCAACATTACCTGCTAAGGGCGGTTACATTAATGATTAAGAGAACTCTGACTCACATCTATTCATTGTATTAATTTTATTGTTAATTAATATATCATATCTTGTTGAAATATAAAACTCAAAGTGTTTGGATTTTAATGGATCACTCGGTAATATAAATATTTTTTAAAGATAATTTACTTGCACAAAAAAAAAGTTAAAAATCGAGCAGTCTACTATGCAGCGTCATTTTTTTCTATAAATATATTTTACACTAGCGTGTCTTGAGATTGCACTCCTGGAAGAAAAGTTTAAGAAAAGCTAGTCTACAGGGAGTATTTTTTTATTTTTATTTTTAAATTATTTTTTGTCAACATCTACGAGTTAGTTTTACTTTTAACTTTAAAGGATTTTTATTAAAGGCAAACGTAAAAATGTAGTTCTTATATACATGTTTCAAGATTTAATAATAAAAAAAATATTTTAATTATTTATGTATCCTTTTTTGAATATGAGAAAGAGTTTTTAAGTACAAAAAAAAAAAGGATTTTTCTTTGGAAGTGTAATAAACTTATAACATACCAGTTTGTTGAAAAGTGAATACATACAACTTTATCATAATAAAAAAAAAACCTAATTTAAGAAAGTAATATTAAAGCGTTATTTAAAATATTTTGATATAAAAAATATTCAAGCAGTGCCTGTAGAGTGCCACAGCATAACTTCCTTTTCCAAAAGGCTATAATAAAAGTTTTATAAATTAGAAAAGTTTTATTTTTATTTCATAATAATAGTACCAGTGGCGTTGGCAGGGCCTGTAGCCCCCTTCCATATATCCAAATTTATAAAAAATTTAATGCTTATAATTTCATTTTTGATTTTTTTCAAAAAATGTAGTTTAAAAAAATATGATAATTTTTTCCTAAAAATTTCCTTTTATGTAAATATTTGTGGATTTTTGAAAAAAAAAAAACCTAAGATTTTAAAAGCACATAAAGTCCCAGTTTGGTGACGATACAATAGACCTCATTACTAACGCAGAAACAGCTCATCAGATTTTGATAATAGATTCATATAAATATTGACAAGTATGGATTGTTGTTTTAGATAGCACAAATGTGCTTTATTTTATTAATAGTCTGTGTGATAGCATTCCTGAGATTTATGCAAGTTTTTATTTTATGACAATAGAGAGTCATGCAAAAATCATGGAAATTGGGTATGAGAATACTAAGAAGAAAATTTTATCAGCAAAGTAACATCAACGTACTTAGCTATATATATTAATAAAGCAATAATTATCTCCTAAGGATTTTTATTACTGCCAAAAGTAAAAATGTAGTTTTAATATAAATGTTTCAAGATTTAATAAAAAAATACATTTTAATTATTTATGTATCCCTTTCTGAATATGAGCTTGATTGTCAAAATCACTCATTTAACAACGATCTTATATATGAAAGAAAAAGAGTTAAGTACATTTATAAAATATAATATAGTGAATGTGAAATGTAATGAGGCTTAGCAACGAGTGTATGTAGGTATGGAACAACCAGATAGCGTTCAAAAGACTAAAATACTCCCTGGCCCATCACTGGTTTTCACATATTTGTAAGGGAAAAAACTAAGTTTAGACATAAGAAAAAGAGAAAAGGTTGTTTCGTGAGTTTTGTTCATATTTTTTGTTCATTCTTTAAGGCATTGTCATGGTGTTAACTTTTTCCTCTGAAGTATGCATTCTCGTCTATCTTTGGAATAAATTGTTTTAAAATGCATCATAAATTAGATGTATATGAGTTTAAGTATAATTACAATAAAATATTTTCTAAGGGCTAATTGTATTTTAAATGTAGCAGGTTCTCCTCTTTTTATCAATAACTCATTTTTCCCCTCTAAAATGGGGAAGGAGACGAGACGAGGGGTATTAGCCCCTCCCCCCACCCCAACGAGGTTTTATAATAGAAAAAAGATTTAGTTCGATATAACTTTTTTTTAACAATTTCTTTTCTAAAAAAAAAGTCCATGAGACCAAATTACAGGGGCGTGCGCAGGATTATATATATAAATTTGGCTTGGCTCTTGGAAATAGGGAAAAATTTCAAAAAATCAAATTTTTCCTCTGCTAAATAATTTGAATCATATCCTTTTTTTTATTTATATTTTATATCTTTTTCCTTGTAAAATTTTTTGATCCTGAAAAAAAAAAAAAAAAACTCCTTGATTTGAGTGGGGTTATAGAACCCCTGAGAACACCACTGAATTATGCAGCCTGAGCAAAATTGTAAAAAAAAAAAAATAATAATATATTTTATCCTGCGGACGGGGTTGTTACTGATTTGTGGTTTTCAAGATAATCAGTATATTTTATACAAATCTAAAAATTGCGGGCGTCCAATCGGAGGAAGGTATCAAGTTTTGGGGGCAAATACAGACAGGAGGAAAAATGGGGGGGTCAAAAATTGTACTTACTTTTTTCCGGACGTCCTAAATGTACGACCCCATATGTTGTTGCATCCTGTACATAAAACTCCCCAGCTTTGTTGACAATTAATGAAATCTTGCATTCTCTAAGACACCAAAGGAAAAATTTCAGTTAGTAAAGGTCAGCTATATACTTCTCGGAGAAGTCAGAATTAAGGGCACACCATCTCAATCCAAGGGCATACTTAAATTTAAATACTAAATATCCTCATATTTTACGTAGTTATTATAAATAAATAATTAGCAATTAAAAACTGTCAAAAAAAGAAGGGAGGATATTTGTTTATAAGAAGACAGGTTTATGACATCACATCAGATATGAAGCACATTTAATTAAAATGTTATTGTCTCTCAAGTTTTGAACAAATTGACAATTGAGTTAATCCATTTTGTTAAGTGCTCTTCAGTATTATATAATAGATATATGAAGAGAGGAAATTAAATCATTCTAATAAATGTAGATATTTTAATATAATTTATCATTCTTCCGGATCATCAGTTATAATTATTTTTCCCATAGGCTTTTTAAAAGTATTAATTTGATGGTAATAATTAATTATTTATTAAAATTACCCTTATAAAGTTAAAGAAAGAGTATTTTCAATAGATGTATTCATGGTATACAAAGATAAAATGACTGTACAAGTTTCAATTAGTGATAGGAGAGGTTGAGGATCCGAATCCTAAGTACCCAGGTACGGCATAAGTAAACTTGTATTGTCTGAAAAGGTCCAAGGTCCGAACATCTTCAAAGGGATTTTTCAGATCTTAGAAACCTATTGCTTAATCCTATTTTAACAAAAATATATTACCTATATTGAACGTAGTATCTCTATTTATCTTGATTAATGCTTTGAGCCACATAAACACAGTGCATGGCATTACCTTTATTGTATCAAGCAACCTTTCTTCAAAAAAGAATCCGAAAAAGGCCCAAAAGCAGTTGGTAGTTTGTCAAATAATTGGCACTCAGTAGAGTGCCAAAAACCACCGCCTAAAATTGAATTGCGTTTTGAATCTTAATTTGTTCCAAAGTTATGGTCTATGATGCATTTGTACGTTTTGTGCAACCCTGACCTATCAAAATTCATGAACTCTTACTGTGGTCATTTATAATCTTCAAACCAAGTTTGATCAAAATTAATTTGTAACTTTTGCCGTGATTTTTGTGACTAAAAAGCAAATTAACTAACAAACAAATAGGGACAAAAATATAAGGTTTACTCTATAACCTACAGAGGTAATAGGATACAATAAATATTGTATATATAATTTGCATAAAAAACACAATAATTATTCTTATGGATTACTGAATTCCCATAAAAACTTATGGATTTGAGAAGCTATTGCTGTTATTAATTTCCCTTGGTAAATTTTATATTTAATTTTTGTAAATAGCATTGGATTTTTGAAATTTAATTTTTGATTTAAAAAAATTGATTTTTTTTGTGTATATCTTTACATTTTCATTCAACGAAATTCCAAAAACCAAACCCCCTTCCCCTTCAAAAAAAAAAATATATATACATATATTTAATTCTGCAGATGCCCTAAAACGCCTTCGATATTTCTTTTATTTTTATACAGCTTTAAAAATGACACATGGGCTCATTTTCACTTAGTATCAACATTCACAAGACAGCTGTCAAAATTTCATGACAATATATACTCGCATTGTGCTAAGTTGACGGAAGAAATACCGTGATAAGGAGGAAAACCTTCTATATTTAAAATAGCATTAACGTTAGGAAAATATTGTAATTATATTTAAATTTATATGTCTTTATTTCATTGTAAATTTTAAAAACAATTTACACAAAAGATAGTGGACTTTAGTGGGAGACGTTAACCCTACTATGACCTAATTAATGAACAAAGAACCGGATGCGGCGAAAAAATGTTTTATAATTAGTTTTTGCAACATAAATCGAGGTTTATGTCAATGCGTTAAAATTGTTCCGGTCAAATACTAAAAGTAAACAAAAAATGAAATTACAAAAAAAAACAAGATATTCCTGTGTCTTAGAAGCCGAATAAATGCCATCTGAACGTGACCAACAAATTTTGGTCCATGTGCTTTTGGACACTGGCAAGAAAACAACGGAGATTGCATTGTTACCATGGGTCTAGACACACTAGCTGTACATGAACGTGATGTTCCAGCAGGATTGTGCGCCTGCACACACGTCCAAACGCATTTAGCCTACACATTTTTTCGCTCTTTATTGTATTGCGCCATATTTCTAACAAAATGAAACAAGAACAAAGGCCCAAAATCATTTAACAATTAGCCAATTCCTTCCAACTAAGGAATCATTAATTCATAATTATTAAAAAATTTTCATCGTTTAAAAAGAGCAAATTATATAGGGTTGTTTGCCATAAATCCACACCACATTTAACTGCATCCTGATCAATAAGAGAATCAACAAGACGTTTGAAATTTTATATACAAGTTATAATAATAAAAAAGATAAACATTATTAATGTGTCCTCTATCCTCTGTCCAATCATTCGCTCAATACAATGCCTAAAGGATTTGCCGGCCTTGACCACGTCCACTGGGGAGACTGTGTCCCAGTATTTGATGATGGAGACCTTCAAGGAGTAAATACTGTTGTGTGAATTAGCAGAGACCTTTCTTTCTAACTCTCTCTAAAAGAAGTAATCCATAAAATTAGCATCGGAGGAGTTAGAGGGCCATGTCTGGGTCCCAAAATGACATCTTCTCTTCTTTCAACAAGTTTTGGGTCTTGTGGGCCTTGTTATAGGGGTCCGAGTCTTGTTGAAACAGGAACTCGACACCATTAGCCTCAGCTTTCATCCAAGGTATTACTTAGTTAGATAGACAGTTCACAGTACCTGTGGGCACCCACCCTCTCTCTTGGCTCAAAGAAGATGAGGGAATGATCCTACCGTTTCTCCCAATGACACCAAGGGTCTTGATGTTGGCCAGAAAATTGGTTTTAAAGACGTGAGGAACATAACCTGTCTCTGTGGCCAACCATCTGTTGTTTTGGATTTTTTAGGATCTGTCGACAATCCATTATTTGCCATACGAATAAAAGATGATTCGGTTATCATGGGACTTCAAATCGTTCAAAGCAATTTTCTTCTGTGATCAACCACTCTGATTAATGGACTCATGAAGACTACGTAAATTGACATTAAATTAAAGGTATTTGTTATTTTTTTTATTATATAGCCGAAAATCAACATGTTAACCATGACAATTTGAATCATATTTTAGAGGAGAGCATCTCAGCTGCCACAACGTATCAATAGATCAGATGGAGGAGGGAAAGAAGGAAATAAACAATGATATAGGCAAGAATTATTCCAATCTCGATCCTCAATTCTACTATTAGTCCAACAGGGACTTACAATAATAACTCCGCAACAAATCATCAAAGTTACTTGTTGTCTTTTATGAGCATATATGAACATTCAATCATGTTTGGAGTATAATTGAATCTAGTAGGAAAGGAAGTTCACAACTCAGTAGTTAAATAATAATGACAATAGTTGAGGAAAATGAAATTCATTCTTCAGATTACCAACTCTAAAAAAGCAGGCAAACCCAAAAAAATACACCGGGTTTTCATAACTACTCAAAGAAACATGTTCCAAACAATTCAGTTAAAAAATATTAAAATTTATATATTTTTCAGTAAAGAAAAGAAAGATTTAATGAAACTTGTTCTCATTTCTATGAAAGTCATTTTTTTATCGATTTATAATTAGGGAACATGTTATTATTTATTCATATCAAGGGAAATATATCAACATGAGGAAGTTCATTTGTACAGTTGTAAATAGTCTGACCTACCGGTAATATTAGCCTGTTCCGAAATGATTGAGACAGGTTCGTTGGAAGGGACGAAAGGAGAAGAGTTAACTACAAAATTCCACCAGTATTGATTTTCTCATGAATTTCATGGTGGAAAAACATTGATAGCTATTGAGTGACTAAATAGCTAATGCCTATTAACACATTTGCACATGTTTCTCGATTCGTCTCTGAACATGGAGACTCACAATTTTCTCTTGTATTTTTTGATATGCTACAAACTGGGCAAAATAATGTCTGAGATCAATACCAACCTCACTATCGCTTACCCTGATGCTTGCCCTAGTCGTGCAACCATCTTTTGGTGGGCTGGTGAGATCCGGGATGACACTTTTAAGATCAAGAAAGGTGTCTTATCAGGACGTCCCCAGGAGACAAGGACAGCCAATAACATCGTCCAAGTCAAGGACCTGGTAAATAATAAACCCGGTATTGAGTGTTCGAGAAGTCTTAGCAGAGCACAGTGGTTTTTAGAATCCTGACTGATGATCTCCACTTCAAAAACCTTCTTAGCGTGAGGGTTCTCTCTCCCAGGTTAATAAGGATGAGGGAGTGAAATGCAGTAGAGACCTGATTAAGATCTTCCAGGACCATGGGAAGTAGTTTTTTGAGTCCCAACTGTTTGTACAAGACCAAATTTGTTGAGGAGTTATAACTATAAGTCCATGTTTGACTCAGAGTTGAATTAAGGATCAACGTCATAGTAATATCACTTATATACACTGAGTGGGATTTGTGTTTATTTCCTTCCTCGTCCTCTTATAGCACCTTGCAGCTAATCTAATAAAACCACATGAAAACTAAGGAATTATCCTCCTAAACATTCCTCAAATTGTCAACCATGCTCGATTTCGGTTTCTTTACTTTGATATTCGGAAATGATTGAGACTACTCCAGGAAGACAAGAAATTACATTCAACAGTCTATAGGAAGTACTCAATTGTATCACATAGTCTCCTCTGACTCGGATAACGTTGTGGCAGTGATCCTCCAACTCCTACAACTGCCTGAAGAGCTCCTCTTCGTTCACTAACATCATCAACCGCTGAACACCACGTGGGAGATCTTCATGGCTATCAAAATTGTAATCCCGGAGCGCTTGCTTCAGCTTAAGCAAGAGAAATTGGTCTTGTACAAACAGTTGGGACTCAAAAAGCTACTTTTAGAATTTGTTTTAATTTTATAACTGGCTGGAGAAAAAATTGCTTTTGAAAAAAAAAAAAAATCATTTTTGAGCATAGATAGGCTTGTGCACCCTTTAGCTAAAGATACTTAAACTATAAAATAAATTTTAATGTACGTAATTTTTATTTGTGTCAACTTGTCTATCACGTTGAAACGGCTTTAGAGCATGTTGAGACAGTAGCAATTATTTCAAAAACTAATAAAAGAAAATAATAGTACTTATTAATATAATTGCTACTCTTCACTTTTAAACACTAAAAAATAACTCTATTAATACTTAATCACTTAACTCTACTTAACAATTATAGTTATACAAGTGGGAATGGGAAATTGTCTAAATTAATAACCAAACACTCTAATAACGCTATATAATATTCACTGTTGATGGTATTTCTTCTCAAAATAGTCTATATATATTATATCATACACATCCCAAAATATCAACACCATAACCTTTCCAGCTGATTATTGTACTTTTGGGAGCTTTAGACGAGATATACCAGTTTCTGTCTACTCAGATGATGATTGCTTTTATTCACGAGTGAATTGATTGATCTATGTGTCATCCATTGTCGCATACCAAAGCAAGAATTCCGGTTTGTTACGTTAAAATATGGCCAAACACAGCTCAGATTCATCAGAACGTTTTTGTTTTGGGTCAACAGTGAGCAAACACATTGAATAGAGCTTTCTAATTTACAAATGATCATGCAATATAAAGGAAACACGTTCGTTTGATATCTTTACAATGTCAACTAACTCACGCAACTTCACTCTCCGATCATTCAAAACAATTTTGTGATTTGTTTTTTGGTTGTAACCACCTCATTAGACGTTCCCTGCGTTCTGCAACATTGCTGTCTCTACGACCACGTTTGAAGTCAGCAAAACAACGTCATAATACTCTTCAATGCATTGCTTAGCTCGAACGTTATTTTTCCCATGGAGAAGTACTGAAAATTAAAACCCGAAATTGTTTTTGATCCATTGTCTTAGAAATAACCAAAGTAGCGTCACACTTAGCAAATTAACCTCCAAACTAAAGCACAGATTGTCACGAAATTTGGACAGCTGTCTTTTGAAGGTTGGTACTAAATGAAAATGAGATTAGTTCAAGAAAAACCACCATCTACGTAGGAAGCCCCTACTTTCAGCAATGTCCTGGAATATGTTCTCCTTTTTTTTTCTTTTTTAATATACTTTAGCATGGAAAACAATTTCAATAATTAAATTTTTTTTTTTTTTAAATTTAAAATTAAACTTCACTATTAAATTTTATGGAAAAACTTTCTTATATAAAAAGTCAAGTAATCATTTTTTACAAGAATAATCTTAAAAATACACGTCTCTTTATAAAAAATATAAGTTTTTGTAATAAAATCAAACTAGAATTAATAAATTTTCTTTAAAAAAAAAATTATACTATTCACAGAAAATTAAATTTTTGGAAAAAAAAAATTTAGATTTTTTTTTTTGAAAATTTGGTTATTCTTTTTTTAGGGGGAGGGCCTAAAGACCTCACAACCCAACCCCTTTGGAACTCCCTGATTGAAGATCAAAAATTTGAATATTTTTTGGCTATGTTTTGTAAACACTGGGTGGGGTCTGCTTTTTTATTATTATAAATAAAAAAATAAATTATTAGATTTTAAAATATAAAAGGCTTGACAATTTTAACCCATATTTTAATTTTTGAAAAAAATTAATGAAAATAAAAAAAAAAAAATACTCCGAGCTTGAAAAATCAGGAAACGTGTCACAGTTCAGGATAGGGTGTGCCACCACCCTAAAAGAGCCTTAGTGAATACAACACTAATAGCTTGATCGAAAGATATATTTTCGTAGGCAATATTTCGCTCCAGAGCGTGGTCTGAAACTGTAGACTGAAATCTAAGCCATGAAACGAAATTTCAAAAAATGTAATATAAAACAAAAAACTAAAATGGGCACTCGGTAGAGCACAAACGTCCACCTGTGGTCTTTTTGTAAATATTTTTTTTTACTGTACCGGGTGGTCCATTGAAATCTGAATACTTAGTAATTCAATAATTAATTAAGGATGAGTATTTGAAATTAATTCATATGTCGATATAAATTAAAACATAATTAATTCGTAACAAAACCAACAAATCTGAGCTCTTTAGCTTACGTACAAGTCTAGAAAAGGACACTTGAACATAATAGACAAATTTCCATTCATCCACTTCTTGACGCTGGAAAAAACTGACAAATGTCTCCAAGAAGTTGGGTGTCTCTAGAAAAAAAACTTCTACGCTGACAGCAAGTCCAAAAAGTTGGAAAGGAAGAAGGGATCTGTCAAAAAGGCCAAACAAGACCAAGAGCCGTTAAAGAAAACAGCACGAGCTAATCTTTTCAAGTCCACAAAGGCCCATGTAAGAAAGATAGGGATTTCTCACCAGATATTCCAAAAGGTTATCAAAGAAGTGGATGGAAAAAGCCTTGTGGTACACTTTTGACACCAGCAATGAAAGAAGCCCATTTCCTTCGTTGCGTGACTCTTTTGAATGAGATTTTTAGTTGTTTTGAACTCTTTTTTCATACATTTTCCCCCTTAAAGCCCTGATGCCAACCTCTTTGACAATGTCTTTTGGGTGCATGTCGAGGGGGAAGGCCTGCAGTGTCCGTCATCTAAACATCAAGGTCCTCAAAGCCATTGTGAGCCAGCACTGTGACGCCATGACAGAGGACTACATCTACAGCGTTGATTAACATTAATGATTAAGAGAGCTACGACACACATCCATTGCTAATATTAATTTTGTTGAAATTATATTGTTTATTAATAAGTTATATGTTAAAGTTTAAAATTCAAAGTGTTCCGATTGTAATGGAACACCCAGTATGAATAACCTATATTAAATCTACATAGTGACACCAATTTGAGCCCTGTACCCTCAATATGTTGCAAAGTTATGGTCGATTATATAACGTTTTGTGCTCCCTGACCTCTCCAAATTTAATGGCATCTTTCTGTCACTATATATAATCTTCGTACCAAGTAAGATCAATATCGATTTGCAACTTTTGCCGTAATCCTGGTGACCAAAAGATAAACTAACAGTCCCAAAAACTTCCGTGTAACTTTGTTGTCGGAGGTAAAATTGTGATTCGATCAAGAGCGGTTTTTTTTTCGTTTGAGTGAATTTTAATATGAGAGGATTCAGACCGAACTTGGACCAAAACAGTTTGGTCTTATAAATATTTAAAGAGAGTTTACGGGCCTATGCATTTCTACAGCGAAATCAAGGACTAGTTGATACCTAGCACTACTAAAAAGCCATCAATAATTTTTCTTGTTATGTACTTTATACACATTTACCTGTTAAAAAGAAAGAAACGTTGCTGGTAGTTATTATCAGCTGGTTGCTAATGGAAAATGATTATCATCAGAGCATTTTACCTAAAGTAGTAACATAGATGACAAAATATGGTTGGTGAGTGTTTAAAAAAAATATATATATTTTTCTTTTTCCTTTCTGAACGCATGTTCTAATTATCCCACTTTATTTGTTTAGCAACTAATGGCTATTTTTTCTATTATCATCATAGTTATTAAATGAAAGAGAGAATTGAATTGAAACAATTTTGGTGTGAATGTCTTAAGAAATTAAAAGAACTTTATATTATACATGATTACTCTGATTATATAAAAAAAATATATAAGTGAAATATAATCTTTCAATTTTTCAATTTAACTATAGTTATCATTTATAGTGGAGTAGTTATTAAATTCACTTTTAATATGGAAGGAAATTTCGTTTTACGAAGACTTCTTTGACATGTAGATTAGGGTGTCGCGAGACATTTGACATAATTTTTTTCTATTTGATCTCAGCTACTCAAATATGAAAAAAAACAAAAAAACTTTAAGGACAACGATAACAGGTATCGATGAGAGCTTAAAGTCAATTTGATGACTTGATCACTGGATGGACTGGGAAGTTTACATTCAAAAGAAGATTACACCAAAAGTACTTATCATAAATGTATTTTAATTATTTTACTATTAGTATATAGATGTATGTCTGCTGTGTAAAACTTTGGCGTGTCTAATTTAAAGTATCTCCAAGAAATTCAGTAAGACGTTTTTTAACTTTCTCCGGTCCAACCTACTCTATACTATAGTGATGATGTTGAGTTTATCTTTCAGAATTGATAAATTAGTCTTAGTATATTTTGAAGACTGTGAGGCTTTCACATATTTTAAATTTCAAATTAGAGAAATGTTGTGACCTTGTTTGATTTTAACTTCAAAAGAAATTACAGACTAAGAGCTTCAAGATGATATATAATCACTTTGAAATTTTTCTGATTTTTATCTAAACAATAAATTCATTGATCTAAAAGAAGATCAAACTAATTTAATGTGAAATAACAACCCCAAAAATGATTAAAAAAGATTTTATTACATCAAATATAGTAGTTGTATTATATAAGTGTTAATTAAGTATGAGAGAGATAGTCTTTATTCTTGGAGCAACTATTGATTCATTGGGCTTGAATATTTCTGAATTTCCTATTTGTAAGTCTTCTATCCAAAGGACACAAAGTCATCAAAGAAAAGATCGGGGAACACTTGATTTTAAAAATATAGTACCAGATGTTGTGGCTTTACTTTGGGATGGAAAATTACCATCTTCTTTGTATAACTGGAAAATGAAAGAAGAAGTTGGCTGATTGTCTTTACATATGGAAAACAATCCTAGACTGGGAACTCAAAGAAAATGTTGTTCAAGTTCTCTGCTGCGATACCACAGTGTCCTAATACTAGTCGTCTTAATTGTACCGTTATGCGACTGGAGCAACAATTTGAAAACTAAATGCTTTTATTTACTTGTCGTCATCATCTTCATAAATTGATTTTAAAAAGTGTTTTCGAAATGAAAATCTAAAATGTTACAACAAATCCAAATATTCGTTTCTTTCAAAAATTAAAAGATTATTGAAAAAATATAGATTCCTTCAAAATTTACACATTACGATCATTAGTACAGAGTAATCTATCCCTTTCAGAAATGGAAGATCTATTATAATATTATCGCAGTGAACTATCAAACGAAATTGTGGGAGATTATTACATGAAGCTCATAGAACAATGTATTATATTTTTATGTGAAGATAATGATAGCGTTTTTAGATTTATATTTATTGATTGTAACAATATATGATAAGGCTTGCCTTCAATGTATTTTTGTAGTCAAAGCACCATATAATTATTTATGGTTATTAAGATCATTCAAAGCTTACAATAGACGAAACAATGCAAAAGTAGTCTGAAAGAAACTTAGTCATCATTTATGGTATTTTACTGAGGAAGCTGCTGCCCTATTATTCTTCAATGATGATGTCGATCAAGGAGCTACAGATAAAATGGTCGTAAATTTGAATAATGAAAATATCTCAGGACATGGCAAAAGATATGTTGCATCGAATGGAGCATTTGATGTTTTTTGGTTTCGTGCGTGAAAGTTTTTAAATCTAGTGATAAATTTATTTATTGTTTTATTATCAACTCGTCTATCATTATATGAAATTAGATTTCAGATAAAAAAATATATAATACTTCATATCGGTCAAAAGCATGACACTGTTTTCCTCTTTCAAAATTGAAAATGATTTTCTTCGTGAAGTTCCATCTTTATAGGATAGTAATTCTACTTGGATTGAAGCCCGAAAAACTGTCAATGCTTAGAGCAATTTATTTTTCGGCTCAGATATACTTCAAAAGTTTACGAAAGACTTCCATGGTTTAATTCAGCGGTTGAGGGACAAAAAGCATATTATACTACGTTCCGTTCATAAACATAAGAAGATATATCTTGAATGTAAAATAAATCACTTAAAAGAAAATATTTCCAAAAACATTGATTTATTGTGTTATTAAGTAAAAATAATCCTAATATATGATATAAAGTCCTATTATTTATTAAATTCTGAAAAATAAACTCAACCTTTTTATTTTATATAGAGTAAGGTGGATCGGAGAAATTGAAACTAGTTTTACTGAATTACTTGGAGAATTAGACAAACCAAAGTTTTACACAACAGACATACATGTATTATCTTAGTTAAAATGTAATTATGACAAGTTTGTACTTTTTGTCTAATCTTTATTTGAATGCAAATTTACCAGTACACCCTATAATAAAGTCATTCAACTGACTTTAAACTCTCGCCGGCACCTATTATCGTTGTCTGAGAGATTTTTTTTTTCATATTTGAGTAGCTGAGATCATATGGAAAAAAATGGGGGTATGTATTTTTGAAAAATTACTTTTAATTATATGGGAAACCTTAATGTAGACGAATAGTACATATTTATAATACTTAATTTTTCCTTTCAGCTCCCTATTCCATGCACGTGAGGGTACAAATATACATTTATTTTGTACATCTATACACGAATATACTTATCTATATAGACTTATGCACATGATAAAGTATTTGAAAAAATAACTAATCAAGATATATAAAATGAAATAGATGATGAGATCTACGCCTTCACAACAGGGTATTCAAAATAACTACCTCTTTCTTTTTTAAGGGATTTCCCGCTTAGCAAATCATAATAATTACTTTAAAGATGGGGGGGAAGAGTCATTCACGGCCATAAAAATATATGGTAACCCTTGTTGGAGACATTATTTCATCTGATATCCTCCTGAGGATATCATGATGATCTTATTATTTTACTGGTTCATCTCAAATAGGGTTATGTCGGTCCTAATTTTTTGGTCCAGTTCTTCAAATACAGGAACAGTAGTAATGTTATATCATTCTGGATTATTCATACAGTGACTTTATAAAAATATAAATAATATAATTGAAGATTCTTTGAAAGAAGAAATAAATCTTCTTCCATAAAAATGACTTTTAGAAATCACAGTCTAGGAAAAGTGACCCACAAAGTGATTGAGCCTTTAAAAAAAAAGAAAAAAAAGTAAGTAAATATGTAAAACATGAAAGGTCTATAAGGTAGGTATGTACCTCAATTTGTTCAAAATTTATGGTTGATTTTGTATTTTATACGTTTTGTGCTACCTTGACGTCTCTAAATTTAATGATTTATTTCACCGTTCAACTTTATTGCTGGACGAAATGATTGCTGTCAAAAAAAAAAAAATTATAATTACAGATGTGAAAACTGATGGAATCCCAGTGAGCGTATTTACTTGTTATTACTTGTGTGCATCTTAATTAAAGACTGAGGGTATCACTAAAAATTTATTGGGGGAGTTTTATTTGTAAGTTCTTGTACAAATTGAGGATCGACATAAGAGTAATCCTTGTTTATGTCCTTGCTAAGTACGGATTTTTGATATGTGTGTATTCCTTTTCTCTCACAGCTACTTCCTGACGAGATTAGAGTCGAGATCCCTTTCCTCATTCTCGAATAATATACTGGGTTGATCCTATCTAGTGGTGCACATTATATTATTTTCAATCCGGAATTACATTGGTTCAAAATCACGGAAGAGGACAACAAGGCATCTTATCTCTGAACAGAGCAAGTTGAGACGGTTAGAAAGAGCAAAGAAGATCCTAAATTTCCTCAAAGCCAACAAAAATTCAGACAAGTTGTGCTCTTTTCGGAGGACAAAAAAATCACCGTTGATGCCACTGCGAATAAACAGACCAGCCGTTATATCGCCTTCAAACATCCAGACAATGTCTAAGATTCAGTGAGACATGTCTTCACAACAAAAAATACAGTGGTCATGATAAGTTTGCCCTCTCATTTTCCTGGAGAGGAAGGAACAACTTAATGCAGATGCTTCCATTGAACTTCTGGATAAGAAAGTGCTACCTCTGGCCAGAGGGAACAACTCTATTTTTACATAAGGACAGGGCTCTGTGTCATCGTACTGCTAAAACCTAGGGATTCATGAGAGACAACTTTCTTGACTTTTGGGACCTCAGCCTATGACTGCCCTCCTCTACAGACAGAATCCCTTTGTACCCTCTCTACGCGTGTCTGGAGGAGATGGCGTGTGGCACTCCTCACAGGAGTGTCCAGTTACTCGAGGCTTCCATCCAGAAGGAGTGGACACACTCTTGTCTGACTACATAGTCAAGGTCTGCAAGGGATTTAAGCCTCATATTGAGTCAGCTAATTGAGCTGAAGGGTTACATATTGAATAAAAGTTGTACCGAGCACTATTTTCCTATGATTTTGTTTTATAAATGACCTGATCAAAACATCTCGTTTAAATTTTACTTTTGAAAAATTAAAAAAAATAAAATTTGTACCACTAGATACGATCAACCCTGTATTCTGCGCTTTCCGTCAAGGTAGTTTTGTCTCACTTAGAGAAGTTATCAATTTATTTATTTATTGTTAAAAGATTGCGATAATTGAATAACGACTTTCTGCTGTCTCAAATTTTGAGATAGAAGGTATGACGTGCAGTCAAACTGATACACTGTACCCTACATTTGTATATATTTAAATATACATACTTAAAATAACATGAAAAAATGGATTTTGAATAATTCCATGGGATATTAATCTTCCTCGATGATAATGTCCTTGTAAAATTCAAGATATATAAACATGCATATACATTTTAGAAAAATAACTTATTTTAAATTCAAAATCATGATAAATATTCGTAGATAAATTTACGTCATATTTAGAACTCTTAATTCCCACAACTTAGGGGGAAAGAAATCCCACCTGAGAAACTCTTGCAAGCCTTTCAAAGTTATTTATTTGATTAAAATTTTATAGTCAAGACTCTTCATTACATTTATTATGTTCTTTAAGGATGGGACTTTTGTAGAGTTTAAGAAGAATGCCGAGGTAAGTCTTGTGGTACTATTGGTTTTAAAACCTTTTGTTCATATCTGCTTCCTGGTATAGTACACCATGCAACAAAATGAAGGTCTTGGAGCGCCTGCAGGCTGAAACCCTCATTCATTATTGTTATTCAATAAAATGAAAGAACTTTATAGATGAAAATCGGACGTTGATAGACTATGTCTGTGCCGAAAGGATTCGATCAAAAAGCAGGAAATACTCTTTTAAGAATATAATTAATTAAAAATTATATTCAATATTATATGTTATTATAGCAGGTTCTCTATAATTTGGGTAAAAAAGAGTATTTCCTTCTTTTTGCTCTTATAATTTTGCCACATATGTGACAAAAATGATTTTGCTTTATTTTTACACATCTTAGATGTTGTGTTGCACTAATGGGTGAATACAATTAATTTGAATATAAAGCATCTATAAACTTGTTTTAATCCCCTGTCTAGTTAGTTATAAACTCATAAGCGATTCATCCCCCTAGAATATTACTGTAATCTATATTCAACGCAAATGAACCAGCTCATTTTATTGATTTTCTTAATAAATATTAAAAACTAAATAGACCAAAAATTAATCAAGATCGTTTTTTTTTTCTCTTTATTGTTCTAGGGAAGTTATATACTAATAACATTATAGCTTATAATTAAATCCCTAAACTAAAAAAACATGATTAATATAAACATGATAAAAAGATAATGTAAATTATTACATGCCTTTTCTCTACAATATTGATAAAATATGTTCATAGGTATAAAGCAAACATTAAAATAATCCTAAGCACTCATATTAAAATATTTACAATTAAAAAAAAAAAAAAAAAAAAGAGAAACCGAACCTATAGTTTCAATGACAATAAAAAAGAGGCAACTTTTGAGGCGACTAACTTTTTAAACTGTCCATGGACGTGTATCAAGCGACGAAGAAACTTCCTATTGCTATTCGAACTTGAAGGGTAGTAGTGAATAAGATCCCCCGCATATTTCCATGATAGACTATCCAGATCAAGGATTTGGATGATGAAGGATGAATACCTGGCAGCGATCCCAATGAAAATAGCTCTCAGTTCTTCCTTCCTGACTGGTTTACCTTCAGTTAACATCCCAGCTATTCTACTTTTACAGCTCGAGATAGCAAACTCCAAGGCACGTGTCTCCCTTTGAGAATTAGCGACATTTGATCTGACCCCGAATAATAGTAGAGGAGTTACGAACATATCCTGTAGTCCAGACATGTTAAGGGAAATAAATTCCTTCATAATGCAAAGAGCAGGACAGTCAGCAAAAACTTTTTAAAGGCATTTAAAAAAATTGAAATATACGGTCTATTATATTACTGTAGTTATGATCTAAACCACTTGAAGAAAAAAAGATAGTCAAGTCCTTTATTTTACTACAATTTTTGGGGGTTATAGACAATTTTTATTAATTGTAATCAGTGTATGTAAAGTAATAAATAATTAATTTTTCAAATGCTGAAATGTTTGTATTAATTTGTTATTTACTTTGATTTTCTTATATATAGTGTTTTCATGTCGAAATATGGGACTGAATTGTAGTTATACCCTAAAACTCGATTAAAAAAATGCTTTAAAGGCAAAACCTTTAATGATTGAAAATTTTAATGGTCATTTTCGTGTTCTACGGCTTAAATAACAATAATAAATGTGGGGTTCAGCCTGTGGCCCAAAATTCATGATGTTATTTGTAAGGAGTAAAATTTTCAATATTATTGAGGTATATTATTGAACATTCTCGGTTCTTACATTTTAATATAATCTATTTTATTATAGATCATTATTGTAACACACATTATTAGCTAAAATACTTTAGATAATTTTTTTTAAATTATTTATTTTATTTTACTTAAAAGAGAAGATTTATTATGTTCTTTAAACGAAAACATCTCTCTTGAAGCATTTTCCCATGATTGAGTTGTAATTGCCTACATTTGATATTTCATATAGCTGGTAAATCAATAAAACATTACAAAAAATTTAAAATCCTATTTAAAATGAGTACTGTATGTTATAGCTTAAGGCAATACATAACTTATCAATCTATCGGACCAACTATTATTATTTACTCATCATTTAAGCAAATTTGGATAGGTTTAATGGTCATTTTTTACAATGTTTCGATGAACAATGTTGTAGAATACATAATTAACTGTCGATTGCTAAGAAAAACATTGTTCTAGTCGCCAACATGGAGACAAGTAGGAGAAGAGGATTGAGATTACAGCACTCCTCCGTGTGGGATTGTTTCTGAAGGTCATCCAGGAGCAGTCTGGGTCCTCGAGAAAGACGATTTACAATGTTTCCATGCGGTTGAAGGTCGGGGAGGACCTCAAACGCTCTCCAGGAGCAGGCAGGAAACCCTCCATGCCCGTCAGCTGACTGTTGACGTGACTTTCATGAAAAAGCCAAATTCCTCAATGGCGAACATGACCAGGAAGATGAAGAAGTCCCCCATCAGCGGTGTCCAGGGCTCTCAAAAGGTAGGAGGAATGTCTCTGCTGCCTAATACACGGCCTCTGTTGACAGGACACTTTGAGTATTAAAATGGGTATATAATAACGGTTGGTCCGGTATAAGTAATTGACCGACTTCATGTCCCTAGCTTAATTGGACAACTGTTTTCTGGCCACTAGATGAAGAAACGGTGTACTTCAACAAATTATGTATAAGGGATTAATGTACATTTATGTTTAGTTAGCACTATAACTCCACGATTATCAAAATTACTATTGGTAATGGTAAGGATTGGGTAACAAACAAAACTAATTTCTTTAGTGAAGAACTATGTATTCACCAAACACTTCAAACATTATGAAGCATAAGATGTTTTTTTTCTTAATTACTATATTTCTTTTATATTCTATACATATATAAGTATTTACACACACTATAAATCAAATATGACCTTAACACAAACATTAAGAACCTATAATTTGTAATTAGTCAGTTATATTTAAATTGGTAGATCAATTTTCATTAAAAAATGGTTTATGAGCACATCTATAATATAAAATTACTTATTTATATTATTAACTATAATTAAAAGAGACCAATTATCTAGTTTAACGACTTCCATATTTTTATTACTCTTACCTCTCTTAAAGAGGCCTTATAACAAGTAAATCTCCCATTAAAAATTCTCAAAAATATAGAAGCAGGTCAAGATTAATAAAAAACGCTCCTTGACTCCTTGAGTAGATGTTTTTTGTAAACATTATCATTAAAAATTATATCATGTGGCTAGAGTTGTGCCTCCACACGAGAAGGAGTCCATGATTTGAATCAAATTGGACACACAGTTTTGGAACCCGGCTGGAATAATCCCGTTCGTGTGCTTTGGCGCGTAGAGTATTTTTTGGACCTTAGAAATAATGTTCTCTATTTTGAGACACTCGTCATATGAAGTTGAGGTGACGACAAGCCAATCCAGCTGGGTGAGTCTCACTCCGAAGTAAGCTTTAAAAAATGGTGTAGAGAATATCAGCGCCCTCAGAAACATACCTAATGAATCGATCATTTCTTTTTGGACTTGCCGACAACTGCTTGGATTGCGCTAATGTAAATTCGTCGATCACGTTCAGGTGTCACTTTCTCGACTTATACGTAAGTTAAAGAGCTCAGGTTTGTTCTGTTTTGTAACTATTTTATTATGAATTAATATATCGAAATATGGACTAACTCCGATCATTCAGCCTTAATTAATTATTGAATTAGTAAGTTTTCAGATTTCAATGGGCGAATGTCAAAACCTAACAGGATCTCAAATTTTAATCACTAAGAGGAAGGTGAATTCAAATTACTCTATTGCTCTGTTGAGTTTTGCCACACCACTTGCGGCGGACATATACGGACAAGTCTTGCCGGACGTTAAAAAGTTCCAAAGAGCTCATTATATTCATAGCGCCATCTACAATTACAAGTGAATTGTAGAGTGGTTATTGCTTATAATTAAAATGTCCGTAAGCACGAAACAATTTTCTAAAGTTTATCAAATAAAAGTACAAGGTAATCGTTTGATCTACAAAAGTTCCAAAGAAAATACAGAATCCTTATCGAAAAAATCAAATAACTCCGATGCTGTCGAATGAATCTTAGAGATATGGAGCTACATCTAAAAAGTTAATTATATCTCGCAATGCTTGTTTTTTTTTTTGAAAACATACCTACTAATTACATATAAACACTATGAATAATTTATTTTCATCCTATGTAAGTGCATATTGGAGTATATTATAAATGCAGCACTAGGGAAGATTTCATAGAAAATATTTATATACCACAAAGTACCACGCCAACTATAGTCGGAGGCCCAGACCTTGTTGATAGAGTTATTCAGGGCGTAGGCGCTGTTGTGGCATCTTCTGCAGAAAGAGAGGGTCAACAGTAAAGGTATTCACATAAAAAAATATCACAATTAGTCCGCAGGTTCCCTTGAGGTGGTTCAGGATCTTTTTTGCCCACTGCACACGGATTTTTATCTTCTTTTCTGTCAAAAAAAGCCGAAGAATACACCCCTGAGACATTCTTCTTGCCTTTTTTAGAACCCTGGACACCACTGATGGGGACGAATTTATTTTTATGTCCATTTTGGGAACTGAGAAATTCAGTTTTTCCCTGAAGTCCAACTTCAGGTAGTTGACGGGCATTCAGGGTTTCCCGTCTGCTCCTGGAGAGTGTCTGAGGTCCTTCCCGACATTCAACCCTATGGATACATTGTATGTCCATACAGTATCCACACACAAAAATACTCGTTCGATAAAGTCAAGAATGATATTGAGTTAAGTTAATTATTTTGTGGCTAGGAGGAGGAAACTTTTTTTCATTTATTTTAAGTTGGTCCGAAAGCAAGCCACGGGATGAACATGACTGTGGAGCTTTCAGAGGCTTCATTTCAAAAATAGATCACCAACACTGTTTGACTGGATTTTATAAAAACTTCAACAAAATTGAACAAATCATTACAAAAAGTTTACCTACCCTTTACTTTGCACGTTCAAATAAGTCCAGATTTCCTACATGCCCAGATAAATTATGTAGTCGTTGCAAGTAGGCCTAATTGTATAATTTTACCGAGGTAAACTAATGATATTTTAAATGTAAAAGGTTCCCAATTCGCCCGATAAAAAAGTCGTATTCCTAGTTGTAGAGTAATTTCTTGTTACCTTTAGCACCCTTAGTGAATAAAAAAGTATTTTCGTAGGGTTTTAGGATGTTTCGCCACAGGGGGTTTCGCCGTGGGAACTTTTGCCCTCATATATAAATTATGGACAAAATATAATTTAAGATTTCAAATAGGTCTTCCTCTACTTGAAGTCAATTGTAATGCATTTTTGTATTCATTAGCGTCAAATGAGCGCATTTAACTCAATTTTAATATATTCAATTAAAAAAATAACAAACAGGGTTTTTAAATAATGAGTTCGAACCGATTTTTTTTTATTACCTTTGTACTTTTAATGAGAAAAAAAAGGAAAAAACAATATATTCAAAAAATACAACATTAAATTAAGTTTTTTCACATACCCAATAAGTTCACTGATGTGAAGGGCTTCTAATAAAAAGGGCCACGATAGATCTGGGGCCAGGAATCGCATGCAATACATCCGAATTAAATAAAAATGCCCTCATTTCAAGTTATTCGCCGTTGTACGTGAATTACAAAGGACTTCCAGTGAAGAAATACCCATTTTAAGCAAGAAAAATATAATGGGCAAGGATACAATTATCCTATAATATATATGTGTGGGGAAAAGTCACCGGTACAAAAATTCCTGGGGCGACTCTTCCAGTCACCAGTCGTCGCCAACTTAATTGGAATAAAAGTTGATGAACTGATCTTTTTTTTCTTATCTTTTTTGAGGCTATCATGAATTACTCTATAACTAACCAGGCAACCTCTATGAATTAATTCAAAATATTAATTCCACTAAGAGAAGAGAAAATTTTATACGTCACTTGGAAAAGTGACGTCATCTATTGTGTACTAAAAAAAAGCAAATAAGTTTCTACAAAAATTGAACATGCCTTTTAGTTTTGTTTAATATATATTAGCCATTTTATTATTTCTATGAATAA